>NC_080033.1:30106803-30706803 GCF_030020395.1 Manis pentadactyla
GTCAGTACTAAACAGTTACATGAGGAACATTATGGTTACTAGACTCCCGCCATTATCAAGTGACCACCATATACCTCATGAGTGCCACTGTCTTTCAGCCCAGTAATATGCTGTAGAATCACTGCTGGTCTTTGTGTTATACTGCCATCCTCGTGCTCCCCTCCCCGCCCACATTATGTGTGCTACTCGTAGTGCCCAGTTTTCACCCTTATCCCTCCTTCCCACCCATCCTCCACAGTCACTTTCCCTTTGGTAACCGGTAGTCCATTCTTAGGTTGGCGAGGCTGCTACTGTCTTGTTCCTTCAGTTTTCTCTTTGTTCTGATACTCCACAGGTGACTCAAATCATTTGATACATTTCTCTCTCTGTCTGCTAAATCTCACTGAGCGTAGTACCCTGTAGCTTCATCCATGTTGTAAACTGTAGCATTTGTTTTCTTTTATGGCGAATAATATTCCATTGTGTATATGTGCCACATCTTATTGATCTATTAGTCGAATTATGGACACATCAGTTGTTTCCTTTTCTTTTCTACTGTAAATAGTGCTGTAATAAACATAGGTTTGCATATGTCTTTTTCAGACTGTGTTTAAGCATGGTTTATTTGTTTCTTTGTTATGTATTTATTTGTTTTCATATGATTAACCTAAAGTTACATGCCAAAAATTGTTTACTAGACTCCTCCATCACCAAGTTGCCCCCACATATCCCATTGCATTCATCGTGAATCAACGTAGTAAGATGCTGTAGAATCACTACTGTACAGCCTTCCCTGTGCCCCCCCACACACATTATACATGCTAAACAATGCACCCTTTCTTTCCTCTTCCCTTATCCTTCCATTCCCACCCTTCCACCCCAGTCCATTTTCCTTTGGTTATTGGTTAAGCCATTCTTGGGTTTTGTAAGTCTGCTGCCCTTTTGCTCCTTCAGTTTTTTCTTTGTTCTTCTAGTCCACAGATGGCATATATCATTTAATATATATATATATGTGTGTGTGTGTGTGTGTTTGTGTGTATATGTATATATGCACATATATGTATATGTAGGCCAGAACCACTAATGTTGCTAAGATGATGTAGCTTGCTACAGCTGGGTACTGCCCACCATCTGGGGCTGCACTTTACAAGAGCAGCACTGTTGCCTGGAGATTCCATGACATCACAGTTTTGTCTCTTTTCTAGGGACAGAGTGTCTCTGGTGATTGGAGCAGCCTCTGACTTCAGAGCCTGGTGCCCCAGCAGGGGTATGATTTCGGTGAGGTGTGCACTGACCACCTTGACAGCATCTGGAATATAGTAACCATATGCAGTGTACTGTGTGTTTCTTTAATTTTGGTGTCAGTACTAAACATTTACTTGATGAACATTATGGTTACTAGACTCCCCCATTATCAAGTCCCCACCACATACCCCATGAGAGTCACTGTCTTTCATCCCAGTAATATGCTCTAGAATCTCTAGTGGTCTTTGTGTTTTACTGCCTTGCCTGTGCTCTTCTCCCAGCGCACATTATGTGTGCTACTTGTAATGCCCAATTTTCCCTCTTATCCCTCCCTTCCCAACCATCCTCCGCAGTCACTTTCTGTTTGGTAACCGTAAGTCCATTCTTGGGTTTGGCAAGGCTGCTTCTGTGTTGTTCCTTCAGTTTTTTGTTTGTACTAATACTCCACTGGAGAGTGAAATCATTTGATGCATTTCTCTCAGTCTGGCTAATCGCACTGAGCATAATATTTTCATCCATGAGGTTGTAAATTGTAGCATTTGTTTTCTTCTTATGGCTTAATAATATTCCATTGCATATATGTACCACATCTTCTTTATCCATTTGTCGAATAATGGACACATCGGTTCCATCCATTTCTTTTCTTCTCTAAATAGTGCTGTGATAAACATAGGGGTGCTTATGTCTTTTGAAAGGTGGGGTGCCGCTTTCTATTTTTTTTCCTCTTTATTTATTATTTATTGGTATATACAGAGATATGTATGTATGTATATATATATTTTTTGTTTGTTTATTTTTGCTTTCATTTATCTACTATTACATGAGGAAAATTATGGTCACTAAACTCCCACCATAACCAAGTTGCCCCCAAATACCCCATTGCCCTCAATGTCCTTCAGCATGGTAAGATGCTGTGGAAAGACTACTAGTCTTTTCTGTGTTCTACAGTCTTCTCTTTGCTCCGCCCCCAAATTATACATGGTAAACAATGCCCCCTTTCATACCCCTTTCCTTATCCCTTCATTCCCACCCATCCATCCTAGTCCCTTTCCGTTTGGTTACTGTTAGTACGTTGGTTCTGGGACGCTTCTGTCGTTTTGCTCCTTTAGTTTTTTTTTTTTTTTTTTAGTCCTCAGATGAGAGAAATCTTTGATATGTATATGTGTGTGTGTGTGTGTGTGTGTGTTACACACACATATATGTATATAGGCTAGAACCACTACTGTTTGCTAAGATGATGCAGCTTGCCTCGGCTGAGCAGTGCCCAGCATCTGAGGCTGGACTTTACAAGAGCAGCACTGTTGCCTGGAGATTCCATGACATCACAGTGGTGCCTCTTTCCTAGGGCAGAGTGTCTCTGGTGATGGCAGCAGCGTCCGACGTCAGATCCTGGCGCCGTTGGTGGAATATGATGTCTTTGAGGTGTGCGCGCTGAGCACTGTGACAGCATCAGGAATATGGAAACCATATCCGAGGTACTGTGTGTTTCTTTTAATTTTGGTGTCAGTACTGTACAGTTACATGAAGAACATTATGGTTACTAGACTCTCCCCATTATCAAGTCCCCACCACATAACCCATGAGAGTCACTGTCTTTCCTCTCAGTAATATGCTCTAGAACCTCTACTGGTCTTTGTGTTTTACTGCCTTCCCTGTGCTACCCTCCCAGCCCACATTATGTGTGCTTCTTCTAATGCCCATTTGTCCACCTTATCCCTCTCTTCCCAACTATCCTCCATAGTCACTTTCCCTTTGGTAACCGTAAGTCCATTTCTGGGTTTGGGAAGGCTGCTTCTGTCTTGTTCCTTCAGTTTTTTCTTTGTACTAGTACTCCACAGGAGAGTGAAATCATTTGATGCATTTCTCTCTCTGTCTGCCTAATCTCACTGAGCATATTACGCTCTACCTTCTTCCATGTTGCTGTAAATGGGAGCATTTGTTTTCTTCTTATGGCTTAATTATATTCCATTGCATGTGTGTACCACATCTTCTTCATCCATTAGTCTAATTACGGACACATCGGTTTTTTCCATTTCTTTTCTACGGAAAATAGTGCTGTGATAAATATAGGGGGGCATATGTCTTTCTCAGAGTGGGTTGGTGCATTGTTTGTTTATTTATTTATTTTGGTATCTTTATGCTACAAATACATGATGCAAATTATGTTTACTGGACTCCCCATCACCAAGTTCCCCCCACATACCGTATTGCCATTAACGTTCATCAGCATAGTAAGAAGCTGTTCAATCACTACTTGTCTTCTCTGTGTTGTAAAACCATCACCGTGCCACCCAACATTATACATGCTAATCATAATGCCCCCTTTCTTCCCACCCCTTATCTCTCCATTCCCGCCCATATACCCCAGTCCCTTTCCGTTTGGTAACTGTAAGTGAATTCCTGCGTTTTGTGAGCCTGCTACTGTTTTGCTCTTTCTGTATTTTCTCTGTTCTTATATGCCCCAGATGAAAGAAACCATTCGATACTCATCCTTCTCTGCCTGGCTTATTTTACTGAGCAAAATACTCTCTAGCTCCTCCATCCATCTTCTTATGGCTGAATAATATTCTGTGGTGTATATGTACCACATCTTGTTTTTCTGTTCATCTCCTAATGGACACTTAACTTGTCTATTGTCAGTAGTGCTGTGATAAAAATAGCGGTGCATATGTCTTTGAATTTGGGCCGCCGCATTACTTATTTATTTATTTTTAGCTTATGTATTTATTTATTTATTTATTTTCGTTTCGTTCATCTGCAATTACATGAGTAAAAGTATGTTTACTAGATTCCTCTATCACCAAGTTGCCCACATATATATCCCTTTGCCGTCATTGTCCATCAATGTAGTAAGATGCTGTAGAATCACCTCTTGTCTCTTCTGTGTTGTAGAGTCTTTCCCGTGCCAAACCCACATTACACATGCTAATAATAATGCCTTCTTTCTCCCCAAACCTTTTCCCTACATTCCAAC
The DNA here is from genome assembly GCF_030020395.1 of Manis pentadactyla. Lineage (NCBI taxonomy): Eukaryota > Metazoa > Chordata > Mammalia > Pholidota > Manidae > Manis > Manis pentadactyla. The sequence goes on from NC_080033.1 coordinate 30,111,002, forward strand.
CCATCCATGCAAGTCCATTACCCTTTTGTCACTGTTTGTCCATTCTTGGGCACTGTGAGTCTGCTGCTGTTTTCCTTCTTCAGTTCTTTCTCTGTTCTCATATTCCACCGAGGAGTGAAATCATTAGATACTTGTCTTTCTCCACCTTGCTTATTTCACTGAGTATAATACCCTCTAGGTCCATCCATGCTGTTGGAAATAGTATGGTTTGTTTTCTCCTTATGGCTGAATAATATTCCACTGTGTACATGTACAACATCTTCTTGGTCTATTCATGTCCTTGTGGACAGTTAGCTTGGCTATTGTGAATAGTGCGGTGAAAAACATACGGGGGCATAGGTCTTTTCCAAACAGGGTTGCTGCAGTCATTTTTTGAAATTATGTATTTATTTACATATTGTTATCATTAATTTATTTTCTATTTTTACTTTTTTATGTATATTTGGTATCATTAATCTACTATTCCATGAAGAACATTATGGTTACTAGACTTCCCCCGTGACCAAGTTCCCCCCAGATACCCCATTGCACTCACTGTCCATCAGTGTGGTAAGATGCTTTGGAATGACTACTAGTCTTCTCTGTGTTGCACAGCCTTCCCTGTGCCCCACCCCCACATTATACATAGTATACAATACCCCCTTTCCTTCCCCTTCCCTTATCCCTCCATTCCCACCCACCCACCGCAGGACCTTTCCCTTTGGTCACTGTTAGTCCATTCTTGGATTTTGTTAGGCTGCTGCCCTTCTGCTCCTTCAGCTTTGTCTTTGTTGTTGTAGTCCCCAGATCAGAGAAATCTTTCATATATGTAGGCCAGAACCGCTAATGTTTGCTAAGACAATGCAGCTTTCCATTGCTGGGTAGTGCTCAACATCTGGGGGTCGTCTTTGCAAGAGCAGCACTGTTGTCTGGAGATTCTATGACATCACAGCGGTGCCTCTTTCCTTTATTGTAGCAGGTTCCCACTTAAGAGCTTGGTGCCCTAGCCTTGGGAATGATTTCGGTGATGTGTGTGTTGATCACCTTGACAGCATCAGGAATATAGAAACCATATCCAAGGTACTGTGTGTTTCTTTTAATTTTGGTATCAGTACTAAACAGTTACATGAGGAACATTATGGTTACTAGACCCCCCCCATTATCAAGTCCCCACCACGTACCGCGTAAAAGTCACTGTCTTTCAGCCCAGTAATATGCTGTTGAATCACTACTGGTCTTTGTGTTATACTGCCTACTGTGTACTCCCCTCCCTGCCCACATTATGTGTGCTACTCCAATGCTCAGTTTTCCCTCCAACACTTCCTTACCACCCATCCTCCACAGTCACTTTCCCTTTCATAACTGTTACTCCATTCTTAGGTTTGGCGAGGCTGCTTCTGTCTTGTCCTTCAGTTTTTTCTTTGTTGTAACACTCCACAGGAGAGTGAAATCATTTGATGCATTTCTCTCTCTGGCTAATCTCACTGAGCATAATATACTCTAGCTTCATCCATGTTGTTTAATTGGTAGCATCTGTTTTCTTCTTATGGCTCAATAATATTCCATTGCATATATGTAGCACATCTTCTTTATCCATTAGTCTAATTATGGACACATTGGTCCTTTCCATTTCTTTTCTACACTAAATAGTGCTGTGATAAATATAGTGGTGCATATGTCTTTTTCAAACTGGGTTGCTGCAGTGTTTGTTTGCTTGCTTGTTTGTTTTTGCTATCTTTAAGCTACAAATACATGACGAAAATTATGTTTACTAGACTCCCCATCACCAAGTTCCCCCCACATACCGCATTGCCATCAACGTTCATCAGTGTAGTATGAAGCTGTTCAATCCCTACTTGTCTTCTCTGTGTTGTACAACCATCACCATGCCACCCAACATTATACATGCTAATCATAATGCCCCCATTCTTCCCCGCCCCTTATCTCTCCATTCCCGCCCATACACCCCAGTCCCTTTCCGTTTGGTTACTGTAAGTGCATTCCTGGGTTTTGTGAGCCTGCTACTGTTTTGCTCTTTTTGTATTTTCTCTGTTCTTATACGCCCCAGATGAAAGAAACCAATCTATACTCATCTTTCTCTGCCTGGCTTATTTTACTGAGCAAAATACTCTCTAGCTCCATCCATCTTCTTATGGCTGAATAATGTTCTATGGTGTATATGTACCACATCTTGTTTTTCTGTTCATCTCCTAATGGACACTTAACTTCTCTATTGTGAATAGTGCTGTGATAAACATAGGGGTGCATACGTCTTGGAAACTGGGTCGCCACATTACTTATTTATTTATTTATTTTTAGCATTTGTATTTATTTATTTATTTGTTTTCATATCGTTAATCTACAATTACATGAGTCAAAGTATGTTTACTAGACTCCCCCATCACCAAGTTGCCCCGACATATCCCGTTGCAGTCATTGTCCATTAACGTAGTAAGATATTGTAGAATCACTACTTGTGTATTTTGTGCTCTACAGCTGTCCCCATGCCAAACCCACATTACACATGCTAATAATAATGCCTTCTTTCTCCCCAACCCTTACCCCTACATTCCAACCCATCTACGCCAGTCCGTTTCCCTTTCGTAACTGTGAGTCCATTCTTGGGTTCTGTGAGTCTGCTGTTTTTCTCCTTCAGGGCTTTCTCTGTTCTTATACTCCCCAGATGACTGAAATCATTATATACTTATCTTTCTCCACCTAGCTTAGTTCACTGAGGATAATACCCTGTAGCTCCATCCATGCTGTTGGAAATGGTACGATTCATTTTCTCCTTATGGCTGAATAATATTCCACTGTGTATATGTACAACATCTTCTTTGTCTATTCATCTCCTTATGAACACTTAGCTTGGCTATTGTGACTAGTGCTGTGATAAACATACAGGAACATAGGTCTTTTCCAAACATGGTTCCTGCAGTCATTTTTTGAAATTATGTATTTATTTACATACTGGTATCATTAATTTATTTTCTATTTTTACTTTTTTATGTATATTTTGGTATCATTAACCTACTATTCCACAAAGAACATAATGATTACTAGACTCCCCCCATGACCATGTTCCCCCCTATGACCAAGTTCCCCCCAGACACACCATTGCACTCACTCACTGTCCATCAGCGTGGCAAGATGCTGTGGAATGACTACTAGTCTTCTCTGTGTTGTGCAGCCTTCCCTGTGCCCACCCACACATTATGCATGCGAAACAATGCACTCTTTCTTTCCCCTTCCCTTATCCCTCCATTCCCACCCTTCCACCCCAGTCCCTTTGCCTTTCGTTACTGTTAGTCCATTCTTGGGTTTTGTAAGGCTGCTACCCTTTTACTCACGGCTGGGCTGTGGCCACCATCTGTGGCTGGACTCTGGAAGAGCAGGACTGTTGCCTGGAGATTCCATGACATCACAGTGGTGCCTCTTTTCTAGGGTCAGTGTGTGTCCGGTGATTGGAGCACCCTCCAACTTCAGAACCCTGTGCCCTGACCGGGGTTATGATTTCAGTGAGGTGTGCGCTGACCACCTTGACAGCATTAGGAATATGGAAACCATAACCAAGATAACGTGTGTTTCTTTTAATTTTGGTGTCAGTACTAAACAGTTACATGAGGAACATTATGGTTACTAGACTCCCGCCATTATCAAGTGACCACCATATACCTCATGAGTGCCACTGTCTTTCAGCCCAGTAATATGCTGTAGAATCACTGCTGGTCTTTGTGTTATACTGCCATCCTCGTGCTCCCCTCCCCGCCCACATTATGTGTGCTACTCGTAGTGCCCAGTTTTCACCCTTATCCCTCCCTTCCCACCCATCCTCCACAGTCACTTTCCCTTTGGTAACCGGTAGTCCATTCTTAGGTTGGCGAGGCTGCTACTGTCTTGTTCCTTCAGTTTTCTCTTTGTTCTGATACTCCACAGGTGACTCAAATCATTTGATACATTTCTCTCTCTGTCTGCTAAATCTCACTGAGCGTAGTACCCTGTAGCTTCATCCATGTTGTAAACTGTAGCATTTGTTTTCTTTTATGGCGAATAATATTCCATTGTGTATATGTGCCACATCTTATTGATCTATTAGTCGAATTATGGACACATCAGTTGTTTCCTTTTCTTTTCTACTGTAAATAGTGCTGTAATAAACATAGGTTTGCATATGTCTTTTTCAGACTGTGTTTAAGCATGGTTTATTTGTTTCTTTGTTTATGTATTTATTTGTTTTCATATGATTAACCTAAAGTTACATGCCAAAAATTGTTTACTAGACTCCTCCATCACCAAGTTGCCCCCACATATCCCATTGCATTCATCGTGAATCAACGTAGTAAGATGCTGTAGAATCACTACTGTACAGCCTTCCCTGTGCCCCCCCACACACATTATACATGCTAAACAATGCACCCTTTCTTTCCTCTTCCCTTATCCTTCCATTCCCACCCTTCCACCCCAGTCCATTTTCCTTTGGTTATTGGTTAAGCCATTCTTGGGTTTTGTAAGTCTGCTGCCCTTTTGCTCCTTCAGTTTTTTCTTTGTTCTTCTAGTCCACAGATGGCATATATCATTTAATATATATATATATGTGTGTGTGTGTGTGTGTTTGTGTGTATATGTATATATGCACATATATGTATATGTAGGCCAGAACCACTAATGTTTGCTAAGATGATGTAGCTTGCTACAGCTGGGTACTGCCCACCATCTGGGGCTGCACTTTACAAGAGCAGCACTGTTGCCTGGAGATTCCATGACATCACAGTTTTGTCTCTTTTCTAGGGACAGAGTGTCTCTGGTGATTGGAGCAGCCTCTGACTTCAGAGCCTGGTGCCCCAGCCAGGGGTATGATTTCGGTGAGGTGTGCACTGACCACCTTGACAGCATCTGGAATATAGTAACCATATGCAGTGTACTGTGTGTTTCTTTAATTTTGGTGTCAGTACTAAACATTTACTTGATGAACATTATGGTTACTAGACTCCCCCATTATCAAGTCCCCACCACATACCCCATGAGAGTCACTGTCTTTCATCCCAGTAATATGCTCTAGAATCTCTAGTGGTCTTTGTGTTTTACTGCCTTGCCTGTGCTCTTCTCCCAGCGCACATTATGTGTGCTACTTGTAATGCCCAATTTTCCCTCTTATCCCTCCCTTCCCAACCATCCTCCGCAGTCACTTTCTGTTTGGTAACCGTAAGTCCATTCTTGGGTTTGGCAAGGCTGCTTCTGTGTTGTTCCTTCAGTTTTTTGTTTGTACTAATACTCCACTGGAGAGTGAAATCATTTGATGCATTTCTCTCAGTCTGGCTAATCGCACTGAGCATAATATTTTCATCCATGAGGTTGTAAATTGTAGCATTTGTTTTCTTCTTATGGCTTAATAATATTCCATTGCATATATGTACCACATCTTCTTTATCCATTTGTCGAATAATGGACACATCGGTTCCATCCATTTCTTTTCTTCTCTAAATAGTGCTGTGATAAACATAGGGGTGCTTATGTCTTTTGAAAGGTGGGGTGCCGCTTTCTATTTTTTTTCCTCTTTATTTATTATTTATTGGTATATACAGAGATATGTATGTATGTATATATATATTTTTTGTTTGTTTATTTTTGCTTTCATTTATCTACTATTACATGAGGAAAATTATGGTCACTAAACTCCCACCATAACCAAGTTGCCCCCAAATACCCCATTGCCCTCAATGTCCTTCAGCATGGTAAGATGCTGTGGAAAGACTACTAGTCTTTTCTGTGTTCTACAGTCTTCTCTTTGCTCCGCCCCCAAATTATACATGGTAAACAATGCCCCCTTTCATACCCCTTTCCTTATCCCTTCATTCCCACCCATCCATCCTAGTCCCTTTCCGTTTGGTTACTGTTAGTACGTTGGTTCTGGGACGCTTCTGTCGTTTTGCTCCTTTAGTTTTTTTTTTTTTTTTTAGTCCTCAGATGAGAGAAATCTTTGATATGTATATGTGTGTGTGTGTGTGTGTGTGTGTTACACACACATATATGTATATAGGCTAGAACCACTACTGTTTGCTAAGATGATGCAGCTTGCCTCGGCTGAGCAGTGCCCAGCATCTGAGGCTGGACTTTACAAGAGCAGCACTGTTGCCTGGAGATTCCATGACATCACAGTGGTGCCTCTTTCCTAGGGCAGAGTGTCTCTGGTGATGGCAGCAGCGTCCGACGTCAGATCCTGGCGCCGTTGGTGGAATATGATGTCTTTGAGGTGTGCGCGCTGAGCACTGTGACAGCATCAGGAATATGGAAACCATATCCGAGGTACTGTGTGTTTCTTTTAATTTTGGTGTCAGTACTGTACAGTTACATGAAGAACATTATGGTTACTAGACTCTCCCCATTATCAAGTCCCCACCACATAACCCATGAGAGTCACTGTCTTTCCTCTCAGTAATATGCTCTAGAACCTCTACTGGTCTTTGTGTTTTACTGCCTTCCCTGTGCTACCCTCCCAGCCCACATTATGTGTGCTTCTTCTAATGCCCATTTGTCCACCTTATCCCTCTCTTCCCAACTATCCTCCATAGTCACTTTCCCTTTGGTAACCGTAAGTCCATTTCTGGGTTTGGGAAGGCTGCTTCTGTCTTGTTCCTTCAGTTTTTTCTTTGTACTAGTACTCCACAGGAGAGTGAAATCATTTGATGCATTTCTCTCTCTGTCTGCCTAATCTCACTGAGCATATTACGCTCTACCTTCTTCCATGTTGCTGTAAATGGGAGCATTTGTTTTCTTCTTATGGCTTAATTATATTCCATTGCATGTGTGTACCACATCTTCTTCATCCATTAGTCTAATTACGGACACATCGGTTTTTTCCATTTCTTTTCTACGGAAAATAGTGCTGTGATAAATATAGGGGGGCATATGTCTTTCTCAGAGTGGGTTGGTGCATTGTTTGTTTATTTATTTATTTTGGTATCTTTATGCTACAAATACATGATGCAAATTATGTTTACTGGACTCCCCATCACCAAGTTCCCCCCACATACCGTATTGCCATTAACGTTCATCAGCATAGTAAGAAGCTGTTCAATCACTACTTGTCTTCTCTGTGTTGTAAAACCATCACCGTGCCACCCAACATTATACATGCTAATCATAATGCCCCCTTTCTTCCCACCCCTTATCTCTCCATTCCCGCCCATATACCCCAGTCCCTTTCCGTTTGGTAACTGTAAGTGAATTCCTGCGTTTTGTGAGCCTGCTACTGTTTTGCTCTTTCTGTATTTTCTCTGTTCTTATATGCCCCAGATGAAAGAAACCATTCGATACTCATCCTTCTCTGCCTGGCTTATTTTACTGAGCAAAATACTCTCTAGCTCCTCCATCCATCTTCTTATGGCTGAATAATATTCTGTGGTGTATATGTACCACATCTTGTTTTTCTGTTCATCTCCTAATGGACACTTAACTTGTCTATTGTCAGTAGTGCTGTGATAAAAATAGCGGTGCATATGTCTTTGAATTTGGGCCGCCGCATTACTTATTTATTTATTTTTAGCTTATGTATTTATTTATTTATTTATTTTCGTTTCGTTCATCTGCAATTACATGAGTAAAAGTATGTTTACTAGATTCCTCTATCACCAAGTTGCCCACATATATATCCCTTTGCCGTCATTGTCCATCAATGTAGTAAGATGCTGTAGAATCACCTCTTGTCTCTTCTGTGTTGTAGAGTCTTTCCCGTGCCAAACCCACATTACACATGCTAATAATAATGCCTTCTTTCTCCCCAAACCTTTTCCCTACATTCCAACCCATCCATGCAAGTCCATTACCCTTTTGTCACTGTTTGTCCATTCTTGGGCACTGTGAGTCTGCTGCTGTTTTCCTTCTTCAGTTCTTTCTCTGTTCTCATATTCCACCGAGGAGTGAAATCATTAGATACTTGTCTTTCTCCACCTTGCTTATTTCACTGAGTATAATACCCTCTAGGTCCATCCATGCTGTTGGAAATAGTATGGTTTGTTTTCTCCTTATGGCTGAATAATATTCCACTGTGTACATGTACAACATCTTCTTGGTCTATTCATGTCCTTGTGGACAGTTAGCTTGGCTATTGTGAATAGTGCGGTGAAAAACATACGGGGGCATAGGTCTTTTCCAAACAGGGTTGCTGCAGTCATTTTTTGAAATTATGTATTTATTTACATATTGTTATCATTAATTTATTTTCTATTTTTACTTTTTTATGTATATTTGGTATCATTAATCTACTATTCCATGAAGAACATTATGGTTACTAGACTTCCCCCGTGACCAAGTTCCCCCCAGATACCCCATTGCACTCACTGTCCATCAGTGTGGTAAGATGCTTTGGAATGACTACTAGTCTTCTCTGTGTTGCACAGCCTTCCCTGTGCCCCACCCCCACATTATACATAGTATACAATACCCCCTTTCCTTCCCCTTCCCTTATCCCTCCATTCCCACCCACCCACCGCAGGACCTTTCCCTTTGGTCACTGTTAGTCCATTCTTGGATTTTGTTAGGCTGCTGCCCTTCTGCTCCTTCAGCTTTGTCTTTGTTGTTGTAGTCCCCAGATCAGAGAAATCTTTCATATATGTAGGCCAGAACCGCTAATGTTTGCTAAGACAATGCAGCTTTCCATTGCTGGGTAGTGCTCAACATCTGGGGGTCGTCTTTGCAAGAGCAGCACTGTTGTCTGGAGATTCTATGACATCACAGCGGTGCCTCTTTCCTTTATTGTAGCAGGTTCCCACTTAAGAGCTTGGTGCCCTAGCCTTGGGAATGATTTCGGTGATGTGTGTGTTGATCACCTTGACAGCATCAGGAATATAGAAACCATATCCAAGGTACTGTGTGTTTCTTTTAATTTTGGTATCAGTACTAAACAGTTACATGAGGAACATTATGGTTACTAGACCCCCCCCATTATCAAGTCCCCACCACGTACCGCGTAAAAGTCACTGTCTTTCAGCCCAGTAATATGCTGTTGAATCACTACTGGTCTTTGTGTTATACTGCCTACTGTGTACTCCCCTCCCTGCCCACATTATGTGTGCTACTCCAATGCTCAGTTTTCCCTCCAACACTTCCTTACCACCCATCCTCCACAGTCACTTTCCCTTTCATAACTGTTACTCCATTCTTAGGTTTGGCGAGGCTGCTTCTGTCTTGTCCTTCAGTTTTTTCTTTGTTGTAACACTCCACAGGAGAGTGAAATCATTTGATGCATTTCTCTCTCTGGCTAATCTCACTGAGCATAATATACTCTAGCTTCATCCATGTTGTTTAATTGGTAGCATCTGTTTTCTTCTTATGGCTCAATAATATTCCATTGCATATATGTAGCACATCTTCTTTATCCATTAGTCTAATTATGGACACATTGGTCCTTTCCATTTCTTTTCTACACTAAATAGTGCTGTGATAAATATAGTGGTGCATATGTCTTTTTCAAACTGGGTTGCTGCAGTGTTTGTTTGCTTGCTTGTTTGTTTTTGCTATCTTTAAGCTACAAATACATGACGAAAATTATGTTTACTAGACTCCCCATCACCAAGTTCCCCCCACATACCGCATTGCCATCAACGTTCATCAGTGTAGTATGAAGCTGTTCAATCCCTACTTGTCTTCTCTGTGTTGTACAACCATCACCATGCCACCCAACATTATACATGCTAATCATAATGCCCCCATTCTTCCCCGCCCCTTATCTCTCCATTCCCGCCCATACACCCCAGTCCCTTTCCGTTTGGTTACTGTAAGTGCATTCCTGGGTTTTGTGAGCCTGCTACTGTTTTGCTCTTTTTGTATTTTCTCTGTTCTTATACGCCCCAGATGAAAGAAACCAATCTATACTCATCTTTCTCTGCCTGGCTTATTTTACTGAGCAAAATACTCTCTAGCTCCATCCATCTTCTTATGGCTGAATAATGTTCTATGGTGTATATGTACCACATCTTGTTTTTCTGTTCATCTCCTAATGGACACTTAACTTCTCTATTGTGAATAGTGCTGTGATAAACATAGGGGTGCATACGTCTTGGAAACTGGGTCGCCACATTACTTATTTATTTATTTATTTTTAGCATTTGTATTTATTTATTTATTTGTTTTCATATCGTTAATCTACAATTACATGAGTCAAAGTATGTTTACTAGACTCCCCCATCACCAAGTTGCCCCGACATATCCCGTTGCAGTCATTGTCCATTAACGTAATAAGATATTGTAGAATCACTACTTGTGTATTTTGTGCTCTACAGCTGTCCCCATGCCAAACCCACATTACACATGCTAATAATAATGCCTTCTTTCTCCCCAACCCTTACCCCTACATTCCAACCCATCTACGCCAGTCCGTTTCCCTTTCGTAACTGTGAGTCCATTCTTGGGTTCTGTGAGTCTGCTGTTTTTCTCCTTCAGGGCTTTCTCTGTTCTTATACTCCCCAGATGACTGAAATCATTATATACTTATCTTTCTCCACCTAGCTTAGTTCACTGAGGATAATACCCTGTAGCTCCATCCATGCTGTTGGAAATGGTACGATTCATTTTCTCCTTATGGCTGAATAATATTCCACTGTGTATATGTACAACATCTTCTTTGTCTATTCATCTCCTTATGAACACTTAGCTTGGCTATTGTGACTAGTGCTGTGATAAACATACAGGAACATAGGTCTTTTCCAAACATGGTTCCTGCAGTCATTTTTTGAAATTATGTATTTATTTACATACTGGTATCATTAATTTATTTTCTATTTTTACTTTTTTATGTATATTTTGGTATCATTAACCTACTATTCCACAAAGAACATAATGATTACTAGACTCCCCCCATGACCATGTTCCCCCCTATGACCAAGTTCCCCCCAGACACACCATTGCACTCACTCACTGTCCATCAGCGTGGCAAGATGCTGTGGAATGACTACTAGTCTTCTCTGTGTTGTGCAGCCTTCCCTGTGCCCACCCACACATTATGCATGCGAAACAATGCACTCTTTCTTTCCCCTTCCCTTATCCCTCCATTCCCACCCTTCCACCCCAGTCCCTTTGCCTTTCGTTACTGTTAGTCCATTCTTGGGTTTTGTAAGGCTGCTACCCTTTTACTCACGGCTGGGCTGTGGCCACCATCTGTGGCTGGACTCTGGAAGAGCAGGACTGTTGCCTGGAGATTCCATGACATCACAGTGGTGCCTCTTTTCTAGGGTCAGTGTGTGTCCGGTGATTGGAGCACCCTCCAACTTCAGAACCCTGTGCCCTGACCGGGGTTATGATTTCAGTGAGGTGTGCGCTGACCACCTTGACAGCATTAGGAATATGGAAACCATAACCAAGATAACGTGTGTTTCTTTTAATTTTGGTGTCAGTACTAAACAGTTACATGAGGAACATTATGGTTACTAGACTCCCGCCATTATCAAGTGACCACCATATACCTCATGAGTGCCACTGTCTTTCAGCCCAGTAATATGCTGTAGAATCACTGCTGGTCTTTGTGTTATACTGCCATCCTCGTGCTCCCCTCCCCGCCCACATTATGTGTGCTACTCGTAGTGCCCAGTTTTCACCCTTATCCCTCCCTTCCCACCCATCCTCCACAGTCACTTTCCCTTTGGTAACCGGTAGTCCATTCTTAGGTTGGCGAGGCTGCTACTGTCTTGTTCCTTCAGTTTTCTCTTTGTTCTGATACTCCACAGGTGACTCAAATCATTTGATACATTTCTCTCTCTGTCTGCTAAATCTCACTGAGCGTAGTACCCTGTAGCTTCATCCATGTTGTAAACTGTAGCATTTGTTTTCTTTTATGGCGAATAATATTCCATTGTGTATATGTGCCACATCTTATTGATCTATTAGTCGAATTATGGACACATCAGTTGTTTCCTTTTCTTTTCTACTGTAAATAGTGCTGTAATAAACATAGGTTTGCATATGTCTTTTTCAGACTGTGTTTAAGCATGGTTTATTTGTTTCTTTGTTTATGTATTTATTTGTTTTCATATGATTAACCTAAAGTTACATGCCAAAAATTGTTTACTAGACTCCTCCATCACCAAGTTGCCCCCACATATCCCATTGCATTCATCGTGAATCAACGTAGTAAGATGCTGTAGAATCACTACTGTACAGCCTTCCCTGTGCCCCCCCACACACATTATACATGCTAAACAATGCACCCTTTCTTTCCTCTTCCCTTATCCTTCCATTCCCACCCTTCCACCCCAGTCCATTTTCCTTTGGTTATTGGTTAAGCCATTCTTGGGTTTTGTAAGTCTGCTGCCCTTTTGCTCCTTCAGTTTTTTCTTTGTTCTTCTAGTCCACAGATGGCAGATATCATTTAATATATATATATATGTGTGTGTGTGTGTGTTTGTGTGTATATGTATATATGCACATATATGTATATGTAGGCCAGAACCACTAATGTTTGCTAAGATGATGTAGCTTGCTACAGCTGGGTACTGCCCACCATCTGGGGCTGCACTTTACAAGAGCAGCACTGTTGCCTGGAGATTCCATGACATCACAGTTTTGTCTCTTTTCTAGGGACAGAGTGTCTCTGGTGATTGGAGCAGCCTCTGACTTCAGAGCCTGGTGCCCCAGCCAGGGGTATGATTTCGGTGAGGTGTGCACTGACCACCTTGACAGCATCTGGAATATAGTAACCATATGCAGTGTACTGTGTGTTTCTTTAATTTTGGTGTCAGTACTAAACATTTACTTGATGAACATTATGGTTACTAGACTCCCCCATTATCAAGTCCCCACCACATACCCCATGAGAGTCACTGTCTTTCATCCCAGTAATATGCTCTAGAATCTCTAGTGGTCTTTGTGTTTTACTGCCTTGCCTGTGCTCTTCTCCCAGCGCACATTATGTGTGCTACTTGTAATGCCCAATTTTCCCTCTTATCCCTCCCTTCCCAACCATCCTCCGCAGTCACTTTCTGTTTGGTAACCGTAAGTCCATTCTTGGGTTTGGCAAGGCTGCTTCTGTGTTGTTCCTTCAGTTTTTTGTTTGTACTAATACTCCACTGGAGAGTGAAATCATTTGATGCATTTCTCTCAGTCTGGCTAATCGCACTGAGCATAATATTTTCATCCATGAGGTTGTAAATTGTAGCATTTGTTTTCTTCTTATGGCTTAATAATATTCCATTGCATATATGTACCACATCTTCTTTATCCATTTGTCGAATAATGGACACATCGGTTCCATCCATTTCTTTTCTTCTCTAAATAGTGCTGTGATAAACATAGGGGTGCTTATGTCTTTTGAAAGGTGGGGTGCCGCTTTCTATTTTTTTTCCTCTTTATTTATTATTTATTGGTATATACAGAGATATGTATGTATGTATATATATATTTTTTGTTTGTTTATTTTTGCTTTCATTTATCTACTATTACATGAGGAAAATTATGGTCACTAAACTCCCACCATAACCAAGTTGCCCCCAAATACCCCATTGCCCTCAATGTCCTTCAGCATGGTAAGATGCTGTGGAAAGACTACTAGTCTTTTCTGTGTTCTACAGTCTTCTCTTTGCTCCGCCCCCAAATTATACATGGTAAACAATGCCCCCTTTCATACCCCTTTCCTTATCCCTTCATTCCCACCCATCCATCCTAGTCCCTTTCCGTTTGGTTACTGTTAGTACGTTGGTTCTGGGACGCTTCTGTCGTTTTGCTCCTTTAGTTTTTTTTTTTTTTTTTTAGTCCTCAGATGAGAGAAATCTTTGATATGTATATGTGTGTGTGTGTGTGTGTGTGTGTTACACACACATATATGTATATAGGCTAGAACCACTACTGTTTGCTAAGATGATGCAGCTTGCCTCGGCTGAGCAGTGCCCAGCATCTGAGGCTGGACTTTACAAGAGCAGCACTGTTGCCTGGAGATTCCATGACATCACAGTGGTGCCTCTTTCCTAGGGCAGAGTGTCTCTGGTGATGGCAGCAGCGTCCGACGTCAGATCCTGGCGCCGTTGGTGGAATATGATGTCTTTGAGGTGTGCGCGCTGAGCACTGTGACAGCATCAGGAATATGGAAACCATATCCGAGGTACTGTGTGTTTCTTTTAATTTTGGTGTCAGTACTGTACAGTTACATGAAGAACATTATGGTTACTAGACTCTCCCCATTATCAAGTCCCCACCACATAACCCATGAGAGTCACTGTCTTTCCTCTCAGTAATATGCTCTAGAACCTCTACTGGTCTTTGTGTTTTACTGCCTTCCCTGTGCTACCCTCCCAGCCCACATTATGTGTGCTTCTTCTAATGCCCATTTGTCCACCTTATCCCTCTCTTCCCAACTATCCTCCATAGTCACTTTCCCTTTGGTAACCGTAAGTCCATTTCTGGGTTTGGGAAGGCTGCTTCTGTCTTGTTCCTTCAGTTTTTTCTTTGTACTAGTACTCCACAGGAGAGTGAAATCATTTGATGCATTTCTCTCTCTGTCTGCCTAATCTCACTGAGCATATTACGCTCTACCTTCTTCCATGTTGCTGTAAATGGGAGCATTTGTTTTCTTCTTATGGCTTAATTATATTCCATTGCATGTGTGTACCACATCTTCTTCATCCATTAGTCTAATTACGGACACATCGGTTTTTTCCATTTCTTTTCTACGGAAAATAGTGCTGTGATAAATATAGGGGGGCATATGTCTTTCTCAGAGTGGGTTGGTGCATTGTTTGTTTATTTATTTATTTTGGTATCTTTATGCTACAAATACATGATGCAAATTATGTTTACTGGACTCCCCATCACCAAGTTCCCCCCACATACCGTATTGCCATTAACGTTCATCAGCATAGTAAGAAGCTGTTCAATCACTACTTGTCTTCTCTGTGTTGTAAAACCATCACCGTGCCACCCAACATTATACATGCTAATCATAATGCCCCCTTTCTTCCCACCCCTTATCTCTCCATTCCCGCCCATATACCCCAGTCCCTTTCCGTTTGGTAACTGTAAGTGAATTCCTGCGTTTTGTGAGCCTGCTACTGTTTTGCTCTTTCTGTATTTTCTCTGTTCTTATATGCCCCAGATGAAAGAAACCATTCGATACTCATCCTTCTCTGCCTGGCTTATTTTACTGAGCAAAATACTCTCTAGCTCCTCCATCCATCTTCTTATGGCTGAATAATATTCTGTGGTGTATATGTACCACATCTTGTTTTTCTGTTCATCTCCTAATGGACACTTAACTTGTCTATTGTCAGTAGTGCTGTGATAAAAATAGCGGTGCATATGTCTTTGAATTTGGGCCGCCGCATTACTTATTTATTTATTTTTAGCTTATGTATTTATTTATTTATTTATTTTCGTTTCGTTCATCTGCAATTACATGAGTAAAAGTATGTTTACTAGATTCCTCTATCACCAAGTTGCCCACATATATATCCCTTTGCCGTCATTGTCCATCAATGTAGTAAGATGCTGTAGAATCACCTCTTGTCTCTTCTGTGTTGTAGAGTCTTTCCCGTGCCAAACCCACATTACACATGCTAATAATAATGCCTTCTTTCTCCCCAAACCTTTTCCCTACATTCCAACCCATCCATGCAAGTCCATTACCCTTTTGTCACTGTTTGTCCATTCTTGGGCACTGTGAGTCTGCTGCTGTTTTCCTTCTTCAGTTCTTTCTCTGTTCTCATATTCCACCAAGGAGTGAAATCATTAGATACTTGTCTTTCTCCACCTTGCTTATTTCACTGAGTATAATACCCTCTAGGTCCATCCATGCTGTTGGAAATAGTATGGTTTGTTTTCTCCTTATGGCTGAATAATATTCCACTGTGTACATGTACAACATCTTCTTGGTCTATTCATGTCCTTGTGGACAGTTAGCTTGGCTATTGTGAATAGTGCGGTGAAAAACATACGGGGGCATAGGTCTTTTCCAAACAGGGTTGCTGCAGTCATTTTTTGAAATTATGTATTTATTTACATATTGTTATCATTAATTTATTTTCTATTTTTACTTTTTTATGTATATTTGGTATCATTAATCTACTATTCCATGAAGAACATTATGGTTACTAGACTTCCCCCGTGACCAAGTTCCCCCCAGATACCCCATTGCACTCACTGTCCATCAGTGTGGTAAGATGCTTTGGAATGACTACTAGTCTTCTCTGTGTTGCACAGCCTTCCCTGTGCCCCACCCCCACATTATACATAGTATACAATACCCCCTTTCCTTCCCCTTCCCTTATCCCTCCATTCCCACCCACCCACCGCAGGACCTTTCCCTTTGGTCACTGTTAGTCCATTCTTGGATTTTGTTAGGCTGCTGCCCTTCTGCTCCTTCAGCTTTGTCTTTGTTGTTGTAGTCCCCAGATCAGAGAAATCTTTCATATATGTAGGCCAGAACCGCTAATGTTTGCTAAGACAATGCAGCTTTCCATTGCTGGGTAGTGCTCAACATCTGGGGGTCGTCTTTGCAAGAGCAGCACTGTTGTCTGGAGATTCTATGACATCACAGCGGTGCCTCTTTCCTTTATTGTAGCAGGTTCCCACTTAAGAGCTTGGTGCCCTAGCCTTGGGAATGATTTCGGTGATGTGTGTGTTGATCACCTTGACAGCATCAGGAATATAGAAACCATATCCAAGGTACTGTGTGTTTCTTTTAATTTTGGTATCAGTACTAAACAGTTACATGAGGAACATTATGGTTACTAGACCCCCCCCATTATCAAGTCCCCACCACGTACCGCGTAAAAGTCACTGTCTTTCAGCCCAGTAATATGCTGTTGAATCACTACTGGTCTTTGTGTTATACTGCCTACTGTGTACTCCCCTCCCTGCCCACATTATGTGTGCTACTCCAATGCTCAGTTTTCCCTCCAACACTTCCTTACCACCCATCCTCCACAGTCACTTTCCCTTTCATAACTGTTACTCCATTCTTAGGTTTGGCGAGGCTGCTTCTGTCTTGTCCTTCAGTTTTTTCTTTGTTGTAACACTCCACAGGAGAGTGAAATCATTTGATGCATTTCTCTCTCTGGCTAATCTCACTGAGCATAATATACTCTAGCTTCATCCATGTTGTTTAATTGGTAGCATCTGTTTTCTTCTTATGGCTCAATAATATTCCATTGCATATATGTAGCACATCTTCTTTATCCATTAGTCTAATTATGGACACATTGGTCCTTTCCATTTCTTTTCTACACTAAATAGTGCTGTGATAAATATAGTGGTGCATATGTCTTTTTCAAACTGGGTTGCTGCAGTGTTTGTTTGCTTGCTTGTTTGTTTTTGCTATCTTTAAGCTACAAATACATGACGAAAATTATGTTTACTAGACTCCCCATCACCAAGTTCCCCCCACATACCGCATTGCCATCAACGTTCATCAGTGTAGTATGAAGCTGTTCAATCCCTACTTGTCTTCTCTGTGTTGTACAACCATCACCATGCCACCCAACATTATACATGCTAATCATAATGCCCCCATTCTTCCCCGCCCCTTATCTCTCCATTCCCGCCCATACACCCCAGTCCCTTTCCGTTTGGTTACTGTAAGTGCATTCCTGGGTTTTGTGAGCCTGCTACTGTTTTGCTCTTTTTGTATTTTCTCTGTTCTTATACGCCCCAGATGAAAGAAACCAATCTATACTCATCTTTCTCTGCCTGGCTTATTTTACTGAGCAAAATACTCTCTAGCTCCATCCATCTTCTTATGGCTGAATAATGTTCTATGGTGTATATGTACCACATCTTGTTTTTCTGTTCATCTCCTAATGGACACTTAACTTCTCTATTGTGAATAGTGCTGTGATAAACATAGGGGTGCATACGTCTTGGAAACTGGGTCGCCACATTACTTATTTATTTATTTATTTTTAGCATTTGTATTTATTTATTTATTTGTTTTCATATCGTTAATCTACAATTACATGAGTCAAAGTATGTTTACTAGACTCCCCCATCACCAAGTTGCCCCGACATATCCCGTTGCAGTCATTGTCCATTAACGTAGTAAGATATTGTAGAATCACTACTTGTGTATTTTGTGCTCTACAGCTGTCCCCATGCCAAACCCACATTACACATGCTAATAATAATGCCTTCTTTCTCCCCAACCCTTACCCCTACATTCCAACCCATCTACGCCAGTCCGTTTCCCTTTCGTAACTGTGAGTCCATTCTTGGGTTCTGTGAGTCTGCTGTTTTTCTCCTTCAGGGCTTTCTCTGTTCTTATACTCCCCAGATGACTGAAATCATTATATACTTATCTTTCTCCACCTAGCTTAGTTCACTGAGGATAATACCCTGTAGCTCCATCCATGCTGTTGGAAATGGTACGATTCATTTTCTCCTTATGGCTGAATAATATTCCACTGTGTATATGTACAACATCTTCTTTGTCTATTCATCTCCTTATGAACACTTAGCTTGGCTATTGTGACTAGTGCTGTGATAAACATACAGGAACATAGGTCTTTTCCAAACATGGTTCCTGCAGTCATTTTTTGAAATTATGTATTTATTTACATACTGGTATCATTAATTTATTTTCTATTTTTACTTTTTTATGTATATTTTGGTATCATTAACCTACTATTCCACAAAGAACATAATGATTACTAGACTCCCCCCATGACCATGTTCCCCCCTATGACCAAGTTCCCCCCAGACACACCATTGCACTCACTCACTGTCCATCAGCGTGGCAAGATGCTGTGGAATGACTACTAGTCTTCTCTGTGTTGTGCAGCCTTCCCTGTGCCCACCCACACATTATGCATGCGAAACAATGCACTCTTTCTTTCCCCTTCCCTTATCCCTCCATTCCCACCCTTCCACCCCAGTCCCTTTGCCTTTCGTTACTGTTAGTCCATTCTTGGGTTTTGTAAGGCTGCTACCCTTTTACTCACGGCTGGGCTGTGGCCACCATCTGTGGCTGGACTCTGGAAGAGCAGGACTGTTGCCTGGAGATTCCATGACATCACAGTGGTGCCTCTTTTCTAGGGTCAGTGTGTGTCCGGTGATTGGAGCACCCTCCAACTTCAGAACCCTGTGCCCTGACCGGGGTTATGATTTCAGTGAGGTGTGCGCTGACCACCTTGACAGCATTAGGAATATGGAAACCATAACCAAGATAACGTGTGTTTCTTTTAATTTTGGTGTCAGTACTAAACAGTTACATGAGGAACATTATGGTTACTAGACTCCCGCCATTATCAAGTGACCACCATATACCTCATGAGTGCCACTGTCTTTCAGCCCAGTAATATGCTGTAGAATCACTGCTGGTCTTTGTGTTATACTGCCATCCTCGTGCTCCCCTCCCCGCCCACATTATGTGTGCTACTCGTAGTGCCCAGTTTTCACCCTTATCCCTCCCTTCCCACCCATCCTCCACAGTCACTTTCCCTTTGGTAACCGGTAGTCCATTCTTAGGTTGGCGAGGCTGCTACTGTCTTGTTCCTTCAGTTTTCTCTTTGTTCTGATACTCCACAGGTGACTCAAATCATTTGATACATTTCTCTCTCTGTCTGCTAAATCTCACTGAGCGTAGTACCCTGTAGCTTCATCCATGTTGTAAACTGTAGCATTTGTTTTCTTTTATGGCGAATAATATTCCATTGTGTATATGTGCCACATCTTATTGATCTATTAGTCGAATTATGGACACATCAGTTGTTTCCTTTTCTTTTCTACTGTAAATAGTGCTGTAATAAACATAGGTTTGCATATGTCTTTTTCAGACTGTGTTTAAGCATGGTTTATTTGTTTCTTTGTTTATGTATTTATTTGTTTTCATATGATTAACCTAAAGTTACATGCCAAAAATTGTTTACTAGACTCCTCCATCACCAAGTTGCCCCCACATATCCCATTGCATTCATCGTGAATCAACGTAGTAAGATGCTGTAGAATCACTACTGTACAGCCTTCCCTGTGCCCCCCCACACACATTATACATGCTAAACAATGCACCCTTTCTTTCCTCTTCCCTTATCCTTCCATTCCCACCCTTCCACCCCAGTCCATTTTCCTTTGGTTATTGGTTAAGCCATTCTTGGGTTTTGTAAGTCTGCTGCCCTTTTGCTCCTTCAGTTTTTTCTTTGTTCTTCTAGTCCACAGATGGCAGATATCATTTAATATATATATATATGTGTGTGTGTGTGTGTGTTTGTGTGTATATGTATATATGCACATATATGTATATGTAGGCCAGAACCACTAATGTTTGCTAAGATGATGTAGCTTGCTACAGCTGGGTACTGCCCACCATCTGGGGCTGCACTTTACAAGAGCAGCACTGTTGCCTGGAGATTCCATGACATCACAGTTTTGTCTCTTTTCTAGGGACAGAGTGTCTCTGGTGATTGGAGCAGCCTCTGACTTCAGAGCCTGGTGCCCCAGCCAGGGGTATGATTTCGGTGAGGTGTGCACTGACCACCTTGACAGCATCTGGAATATAGTAACCATATGCAGTGTACTGTGTGTTTCTTTAATTTTGGTGTCAGTACTAAACATTTACTTGATGAACATTATGGTTACTAGACTCCCCCATTATCAAGTCCCCACCACATACCCCATGAGAGTCACTGTCTTTCATCCCAGTAATATGCTCTAGAATCTCTAGTGGTCTTTGTGTTTTACTGCCTTGCCTGTGCTCTTCTCCCAGCGCACATTATGTGTGCTACTTGTAATGCCCAATTTTCCCTCTTATCCCTCCCTTCCCAACCATCCTCCGCAGTCACTTTCTGTTTGGTAACCGTAAGTCCATTCTTGGGTTTGGCAAGGCTGCTTCTGTGTTGTTCCTTCAGTTTTTTGTTTGTACTAATACTCCACTGGAGAGTGAAATCATTTGATGCATTTCTCTCAGTCTGGCTAATCGCACTGAGCATAATATTTTCATCCATGAGGTTGTAAATTGTAGCATTTGTTTTCTTCTTATGGCTTAATAATATTCCATTGCATATATGTACCACATCTTCTTTATCCATTTGTCGAATAATGGACACATCGGTTCCATCCATTTCTTTTCTTCTCTAAATAGTGCTGTGATAAACATAGGGGTGCTTATGTCTTTTGAAAGGTGGGGTGCCGCTTTCTATTTTTTTTCCTCTTTATTTATTATTTATTGGTATATACAGAGATATGTATGTATGTATATATATATTTTTTGTTTGTTTATTTTTGCTTTCATTTATCTACTATTACATGAGGAAAATTATGGTCACTAAACTCCCACCATAACCAAGTTGCCCCCAAATACCCCATTGCCCTCAATGTCCTTCAGCATGGTAAGATGCTGTGGAAAGACTACTAGTCTTTTCTGTGTTCTACAGTCTTCTCTTTGCTCCGCCCCCAAATTATACATGGTAAACAATGCCCCCTTTCATACCCCTTTCCTTATCCCTTCATTCCCACCCATCCATCCTAGTCCCTTTCCGTTTGGTTACTGTTAGTACGTTGGTTCTGGGACGCTTCTGTCGTTTTGCTCCTTTAGTTTTTTTTTTTTTTTTTTAGTCCTCAGATGAGAGAAATCTTTGATATGTATATGTGTGTGTGTGTGTGTGTGTGTGTTACACACACATATATGTATATAGGCTAGAACCACTACTGTTTGCTAAGATGATGCAGCTTGCCTCGGCTGAGCAGTGCCCAGCATCTGAGGCTGGACTTTACAAGAGCAGCACTGTTGCCTGGAGATTCCATGACATCACAGTGGTGCCTCTTTCCTAGGGCAGAGTGTCTCTGGTGATGGCAGCAGCGTCCGACGTCAGATCCTGGCGCCGTTGGTGGAATATGATGTCTTTGAGGTGTGCGCGCTGAGCACTGTGACAGCATCAGGAATATGGAAACCATATCCGAGGTACTGTGTGTTTCTTTTAATTTTGGTGTCAGTACTGTACAGTTACATGAAGAACATTATGGTTACTAGACTCTCCCCATTATCAAGTCCCCACCACATAACCCATGAGAGTCACTGTCTTTCCTCTCAGTAATATGCTCTAGAACCTCTACTGGTCTTTGTGTTTTACTGCCTTCCCTGTGCTACCCTCCCAGCCCACATTATGTGTGCTTCTTCTAATGCCCATTTGTCCACCTTATCCCTCTCTTCCCAACTATCCTCCATAGTCACTTTCCCTTTGGTAACCGTAAGTCCATTTCTGGGTTTGGGAAGGCTGCTTCTGTCTTGTTCCTTCAGTTTTTTCTTTGTACTAGTACTCCACAGGAGAGTGAAATCATTTGATGCATTTCTCTCTCTGTCTGCCTAATCTCACTGAGCATATTACGCTCTACCTTCTTCCATGTTGCTGTAAATGGGAGCATTTGTTTTCTTCTTATGGCTTAATTATATTCCATTGCATGTGTGTACCACATCTTCTTCATCCATTAGTCTAATTACGGACACATCGGTTTTTTCCATTTCTTTTCTACGGAAAATAGTGCTGTGATAAATATAGGGGGGCATATGTCTTTCTCAGAGTGGGTTGGTGCATTGTTTGTTTATTTATTTATTTTGGTATCTTTATGCTACAAATACATGATGCAAATTATGTTTACTGGACTCCCCATCACCAAGTTCCCCCCACATACCGTATTGCCATTAACGTTCATCAGCATAGTAAGAAGCTGTTCAATCACTACTTGTCTTCTCTGTGTTGTAAAACCATCACCGTGCCACCCAACATTATACATGCTAATCATAATGCCCCCTTTCTTCCCACCCCTTATCTCTCCATTCCCGCCCATATACCCCAGTCCCTTTCCGTTTGGTAACTGTAAGTGAATTCCTGCGTTTTGTGAGCCTGCTACTGTTTTGCTCTTTCTGTATTTTCTCTGTTCTTATATGCCCCAGATGAAAGAAACCATTCGATACTCATCCTTCTCTGCCTGGCTTATTTTACTGAGCAAAATACTCTCTAGCTCCTCCATCCATCTTCTTATGGCTGAATAATATTCTGTGGTGTATATGTACCACATCTTGTTTTTCTGTTCATCTCCTAATGGACACTTAACTTGTCTATTGTCAGTAGTGCTGTGATAAAAATAGCGGTGCATATGTCTTTGAATTTGGGCCGCCGCATTACTTATTTATTTATTTTTAGCTTATTTATTTATTTATTTATTTATTTTCGTTTCGTTCATCTGCAATTACATGAGTAAAAGTATGTTTACTAGATTCCTCTATCACCAAGTTGCCCACATATATATCCCTTTGCCGTCATTGTCCATCAATGTAGTAAGATGCTGTAGAATCACCTCTTGTCTCTTCTGTGTTGTAGAGTCTTTCCCGTGCCAAACCCACATTACACATGCTAATAATAATGCCTTCTTTCTCCCCAAACCTTTTCCCTACATTCCAACCCATCCATGCAAGTCCATTACCCTTTTGTCACTGTTTGTCCATTCTTGGGCACTGTGAGTCTGCTGCTGTTTTCCTTCTTCAGTTCTTTCTCTGTTCTCATATTCCACCGAGGAGTGAAATCATTAGATACTTGTCTTTCTCCACCTTGCTTATTTCACTGAGTATAATACCCTCTAGGTCCATCCATGCTGTTGGAAATAGTATGGTTTGTTTTCTCCTTATGGCTGAATAATATTCCACTGTGTACATGTACAACATCTTCTTGGTCTATTCATGTCCTTGTGGACAGTTAGCTTGGCTATTGTGAATAGTGCGGTGAAAAACATACGGGGGCATAGGTCTTTTCCAAACAGGGTTGCTGCAGTCATTTTTTGAAATTATGTATTTATTTACATATTGTTATCATTAATTTATTTTCTATTTTTACTTTTTTATGTATATTTGGTATCATTAATCTACTATTCCATGAAGAACATTATGGTTACTAGACTTCCCCCGTGACCAAGTTCCCCCCAGATACCCCATTGCACTCACTGTCCATCAGTGTGGTAAGATGCTTTGGAATGACTACTAGTCTTCTCTGTGTTGCACAGCCTTCCCTGTGCCCCACCCCCACATTATACATAGTA
This sequence comes from Manis pentadactyla, assembly GCF_030020395.1. Lineage (NCBI taxonomy): Eukaryota > Metazoa > Chordata > Mammalia > Pholidota > Manidae > Manis > Manis pentadactyla. Next base: position 30,134,975 of record NC_080033.1, read on the forward strand.
TACAATACCCCCTTTCCTTCCCCTTCCCTTATCCCTCCATTCCCACCCACCCACCGCAGGACCTTTCCCTTTGGTCACTGTTAGTCCATTCTTGGATTTTGTTAGGCTGCTGCCCTTCTGCTCCTTCAGCTTTGTCTTTGTTGTTGTAGTCCCCAGATCAGAGAAATCTTTCATATATGTAGGCCAGAACCGCTAATGTTTGCTAAGACAATGCAGCTTTCCATTGCTGGGTAGTGCTCAACATCTGGGGGTCGTCTTTGCAAGAGCAGCACTGTTGTCTGGAGATTCTATGACATCACAGCGGTGCCTCTTTCCTTTATTGTAGCAGGTTCCCACTTAAGAGCTTGGTGCCCTAGCCTTGGGAATGATTTCGGTGATGTGTGTGTTGATCACCTTGACAGCATCAGGAATATAGAAACCATATCCAAGGTACTGTGTGTTTCTTTTAATTTTGGTATCAGTACTAAACAGTTACATGAGGAACATTATGGTTACTAGACCCCCCCCATTATCAAGTCCCCACCACGTACCGCGTAAAAGTCACTGTCTTTCAGCCCAGTAATATGCTGTTGAATCACTACTGGTCTTTGTGTTATACTGCCTACTGTGTACTCCCCTCCCTGCCCACATTATGTGTGCTACTCCAATGCTCAGTTTTCCCTCCAACACTTCCTTACCACCCATCCTCCACAGTCACTTTCCCTTTCATAACTGTTACTCCATTCTTAGGTTTGGCGAGGCTGCTTCTGTCTTGTCCTTCAGTTTTTTCTTTGTTGTAACACTCCACAGGAGAGTGAAATCATTTGATGCATTTCTCTCTCTGGCTAATCTCACTGAGCATAATATACTCTAGCTTCATCCATGTTGTTTAATTGGTAGCATCTGTTTTCTTCTTATGGCTCAATAATATTCCATTGCATATATGTAGCACATCTTCTTTATCCATTAGTCTAATTATGGACACATTGGTCCTTTCCATTTCTTTTCTACACTAAATAGTGCTGTGATAAATATAGTGGTGCATATGTCTTTTTCAAACTGGGTTGCTGCAGTGTTTGTTTGCTTGCTTGTTTGTTTTTGCTATCTTTAAGCTACAAATACATGACGAAAATTATGTTTACTAGACTCCCCATCACCAAGTTCCCCCCACATACCGCATTGCCATCAACGTTCATCAGTGTAGTATGAAGCTGTTCAATCCCTACTTGTCTTCTCTGTGTTGTACAACCATCACCATGCCACCCAACATTATACATGCTAATCATAATGCCCCCATTCTTCCCCGCCCCTTATCTCTCCATTCCCGCCCATACACCCCAGTCCCTTTCCGTTTGGTTACTGTAAGTGCATTCCTGGGTTTTGTGAGCCTGCTACTGTTTTGCTCTTTTTGTATTTTCTCTGTTCTTATACGCCCCAGATGAAAGAAACCAATCTATACTCATCTTTCTCTGCCTGGCTTATTTTACTGAGCAAAATACTCTCTAGCTCCATCCATCTTCTTATGGCTGAATAATGTTCTATGGTGTATATGTACCACATCTTGTTTTTCTGTTCATCTCCTAATGGACACTTAACTTCTCTATTGTGAATAGTGCTGTGATAAACATAGGGGTGCATACGTCTTGGAAACTGGGTCGCCACATTACTTATTTATTTATTTATTTTTAGCATTTGTATTTATTTATTTATTTGTTTTCATATCGTTAATCTACAATTACATGAGTCAAAGTATGTTTACTAGACTCCCCCATCACCAAGTTGCCCCGACATATCCCGTTGCAGTCATTGTCCATTAACGTAGTAAGATATTGTAGAATCACTACTTGTGTATTTTGTGCTCTACAGCTGTCCCCATGCCAAACCCACATTACACATGCTAATAATAATGCCTTCTTTCTCCCCAACCCTTACCCCTACATTCCAACCCATCTACGCCAGTCCGTTTCCCTTTCGTAACTGTGAGTCCATTCTTGGGTTCTGTGAGTCTGCTGTTTTTCTCCTTCAGGGCTTTCTCTGTTCTTATACTCCCCAGATGACTGAAATCATTATATACTTATCTTTCTCCACCTAGCTTAGTTCACTGAGGATAATACCCTGTAGCTCCATCCATGCTGTTGGAAATGGTACGATTCATTTTCTCCTTATGGCTGAATAATATTCCACTGTGTATATGTACAACATCTTCTTTGTCTATTCATCTCCTTATGAACACTTAGCTTGGCTATTGTGACTAGTGCTGTGATAAACATACAGGAACATAGGTCTTTTCCAAACATGGTTCCTGCAGTCATTTTTTGAAATTATGTATTTATTTACATACTGGTATCATTAATTTATTTTCTATTTTTACTTTTTTATGTATATTTTGGTATCATTAACCTACTATTCCACAAAGAACATAATGATTACTAGACTCCCCCCATGACCATGTTCCCCCCTATGACCAAGTTCCCCCCAGACACACCATTGCACTCACTCACTGTCCATCAGCGTGGCAAGATGCTGTGGAATGACTACTAGTCTTCTCTGTGTTGTGCAGCCTTCCCTGTGCCCACCCACACATTATGCATGCGAAACAATGCACTCTTTCTTTCCCCTTCCCTTATCCCTCCATTCCCACCCTTCCACCCCAGTCCCTTTGCCTTTCGTTACTGTTAGTCCATTCTTGGGTTTTGTAAGGCTGCTACCCTTTTACTCACGGCTGGGCTGTGGCCACCATCTGTGGCTGGACTCTGGAAGAGCAGGACTGTTGCCTGGAGATTCCATGACATCACAGTGGTGCCTCTTTTCTAGGGTCAGTGTGTGTCCGGTGATTGGAGCACCCTCCAACTTCAGAACCCTGTGCCCTGACCGGGGTTATGATTTCAGTGAGGTGTGCGCTGACCACCTTGACAGCATTAGGAATATGGAAACCATAACCAAGATAACGTGTGTTTCTTTTAATTTTGGTGTCAGTACTAAACAGTTACATGAGGAACATTATGGTTACTAGACTCCCGCCATTATCAAGTGACCACCATATACCTCATGAGTGCCACTGTCTTTCAGCCCAGTAATATGCTGTAGAATCACTGCTGGTCTTTGTGTTATACTGCCATCCTCGTGCTCCCCTCCCCGCCCACATTATGTGTGCTACTCGTAGTGCCCAGTTTTCACCCTTATCCCTCCCTTCCCACCCATCCTCCACAGTCACTTTCCCTTTGGTAACCGGTAGTCCATTCTTAGGTTGGCGAGGCTGCTACTGTCTTGTTCCTTCAGTTTTCTCTTTGTTCTGATACTCCACAGGTGACTCAAATCATTTGATACATTTCTCTCTCTGTCTGCTAAATCTCACTGAGCGTAGTACCCTGTAGCTTCATCCATGTTGTAAACTGTAGCATTTGTTTTCTTTTATGGCGAATAATATTCCATTGTGTATATGTGCCACATCTTATTGATCTATTAGTCGAATTATGGACACATCAGTTGTTTCCTTTTCTTTTCTACTGTAAATAGTGCTGTAATAAACATAGGTTTGCATATGTCTTTTTCAGACTGTGTTTAAGCATGGTTTATTTGTTTCTTTGTTTATGTATTTATTTGTTTTCATATGATTAACCTAAAGTTACATGCCAAAAATTGTTTACTAGACTCCTCCATCACCAAGTTGCCCCCACATATCCCATTGCATTCATCGTGAATCAACGTAGTAAGATGCTGTAGAATCACTACTGTACAGCCTTCCCTGTGCCCCCCCACACACATTATACATGCTAAACAATGCACCCTTTCTTTCCTCTTCCCTTATCCTTCCATTCCCACCCTTCCACCCCAGTCCATTTTCCTTTGGTTATTGGTTAAGCCATTCTTGGGTTTTGTAAGTCTGCTGCCCTTTTGCTCCTTCAGTTTTTTCTTTGTTCTTCTAGTCCACAGATGGCATATATCATTTAATATATATATATATGTGTGTGTGTGTGTGTGTTTGTGTGTATATGTATATATGCACATATATGTATATGTAGGCCAGAACCACTAATGTTTGCTAAGATGATGTAGCTTGCTACAGCTGGGTACTGCCCACCATCTGGGGCTGCACTTTACAAGAGCAGCACTGTTGCCTGGAGATTCCATGACATCACAGTTTTGTCTCTTTTCTAGGGACAGAGTGTCTCTGGTGATTGGAGCAGCCTCTGACTTCAGAGCCTGGTGCCCCAGCCAGGGGTATGATTTCGGTGAGGTGTGCACTGACCACCTTGACAGCATCTGGAATATAGTAACCATATGCAGTGTACTGTGTGTTTCTTTAATTTTGGTGTCAGTACTAAACATTTACTTGATGAACATTATGGTTACTAGACTCCCCCATTATCAAGTCCCCACCACATACCCCATGAGAGTCACTGTCTTTCATCCCAGTAATATGCTCTAGAATCTCTAGTGGTCTTTGTGTTTTACTGCCTTGCCTGTGCTCTTCTCCCAGCGCACATTATGTGTGCTACTTGTAATGCCCAATTTTCCCTCTTATCCCTCCCTTCCCAACCATCCTCCGCAGTCACTTTCTGTTTGGTAACCGTAAGTCCATTCTTGGGTTTGGCAAGGCTGCTTCTGTGTTGTTCCTTCAGTTTTTTGTTTGTACTAATACTCCACTGGAGAGTGAAATCATTTGATGCATTTCTCTCAGTCTGGCTAATCGCACTGAGCATAATATTTTCATCCATGAGGTTGTAAATTGTAGCATTTGTTTTCTTCTTATGGCTTAATAATATTCCATTGCATATATGTACCACATCTTCTTTATCCATTTGTCGAATAATGGACACATCGGTTCCATCCATTTCTTTTCTTCTCTAAATAGTGCTGTGATAAACATAGGGGTGCTTATGTCTTTTGAAAGGTGGGGTGCCGCTTTCTATTTTTTTTCCTCTTTATTTATTATTTATTGGTATATACAGAGATATGTATGTATGTATATATATATTTTTTGTTTGTTTATTTTTGCTTTCATTTATCTACTATTACATGAGGAAAATTATGGTCACTAAACTCCCACCATAACCAAGTTGCCCCCAAATACCCCATTGCCCTCAATGTCCTTCAGCATGGTAAGATGCTGTGGAAAGACTACTAGTCTTTTCTGTGTTCTACAGTCTTCTCTTTGCTCCGCCCCCAAATTATACATGGTAAACAATGCCCCCTTTCATACCCCTTTCCTTATCCCTTCATTCCCACCCATCCATCCTAGTCCCTTTCCGTTTGGTTACTGTTAGTACGTTGGTTCTGGGACGCTTCTGTCGTTTTGCTCCTTTAGTTTTTTTTTTTTTTTTTTAGTCCTCAGATGAGAGAAATCTTTGATATGTATATGTGTGTGTGTGTGTGTGTGTGTGTTACACACACATATATGTATATAGGCTAGAACCACTACTGTTTGCTAAGATGATGCAGCTTGCCTCGGCTGAGCAGTGCCCAGCATCTGAGGCTGGACTTTACAAGAGCAGCACTGTTGCCTGGAGATTCCATGACATCACAGTGGTGCCTCTTTCCTAGGGCAGAGTGTCTCTGGTGATGGCAGCAGCGTCCGACGTCAGATCCTGGCGCCGTTGGTGGAATATGATGTCTTTGAGGTGTGCGCGCTGAGCACTGTGACAGCATCAGGAATATGGAAACCATATCCGAGGTACTGTGTGTTTCTTTTAATTTTGGTGTCAGTACTGTACAGTTACATGAAGAACATTATGGTTACTAGACTCTCCCCATTATCAAGTCCCCACCACATAACCCATGAGAGTCACTGTCTTTCCTCTCAGTAATATGCTCTAGAACCTCTACTGGTCTTTGTGTTTTACTGCCTTCCCTGTGCTACCCTCCCAGCCCACATTATGTGTGCTTCTTCTAATGCCCATTTGTCCACCTTATCCCTCTCTTCCCAACTATCCTCCATAGTCACTTTCCCTTTGGTAACCGTAAGTCCATTTCTGGGTTTGGGAAGGCTGCTTCTGTCTTGTTCCTTCAGTTTTTTCTTTGTACTAGTACTCCACAGGAGAGTGAAATCATTTGATGCATTTCTCTCTCTGTCTGCCTAATCTCACTGAGCATATTACGCTCTACCTTCTTCCATGTTGCTGTAAATGGGAGCATTTGTTTTCTTCTTATGGCTTAATTATATTCCATTGCATGTGTGTACCACATCTTCTTCATCCATTAGTCTAATTACGGACACATCGGTTTTTTCCATTTCTTTTCTACGGAAAATAGTGCTGTGATAAATATAGGGGGGCATATGTCTTTCTCAGAGTGGGTTGGTGCATTGTTTGTTTATTTATTTATTTTGGTATCTTTATGCTACAAATACATGATGCAAATTATGTTTACTGGACTCCCCATCACCAAGTTCCCCCCACATACCGTATTGCCATTAACGTTCATCAGCATAGTAAGAAGCTGTTCAATCACTACTTGTCTTCTCTGTGTTGTAAAACCATCACCGTGCCACCCAACATTATACATGCTAATCATAATGCCCCCTTTCTTCCCACCCCTTATCTCTCCATTCCCGCCCATATACCCCAGTCCCTTTCCGTTTGGTAACTGTAAGTGAATTCCTGCGTTTTGTGAGCCTGCTACTGTTTTGCTCTTTCTGTATTTTCTCTGTTCTTATATGCCCCAGATGAAAGAAACCATTCGATACTCATCCTTCTCTGCCTGGCTTATTTTACTGAGCAAAATACTCTCTAGCTCCTCCATCCATCTTCTTATGGCTGAATAATATTCTGTGGTGTATATGTACCACATCTTGTTTTTCTGTTCATCTCCTAATGGACACTTAACTTGTCTATTGTCAGTAGTGCTGTGATAAAAATAGCGGTGCATATGTCTTTGAATTTGGGCCGCCGCATTACTTATTTATTTATTTTTAGCTTATTTATTTATTTATTTATTTATTTTCGTTTCGTTCATCTGCAATTACATGAGTAAAAGTATGTTTACTAGATTCCTCTATCACCAAGTTGCCCACATATATATCCCTTTGCCGTCATTGTCCATCAATGTAGTAAGATGCTGTAGAATCACCTCTTGTCTCTTCTGTGTTGTAGAGTCTTTCCCGTGCCAAACCCACATTACACATGCTAATAATAATGCCTTCTTTCTCCCCAAACCTTTTCCCTACATTCCAACCCATCCATGCAAGTCCATTACCCTTTTGTCACTGTTTGTCCATTCTTGGGCACTGTGAGTCTGCTGCTGTTTTCCTTCTTCAGTTCTTTCTCTGTTCTCATATTCCACCGAGGAGTGAAATCATTAGATACTTGTCTTTCTCCACCTTGCTTATTTCACTGAGTATAATACCCTCTAGGTCCATCCATGCTGTTGGAAATAGTATGGTTTGTTTTCTCCTTATGGCTGAATAATATTCCACTGTGTACATGTACAACATCTTCTTGGTCTATTCATGTCCTTGTGGACAGTTAGCTTGGCTATTGTGAATAGTGCGGTGAAAAACATACGGGGGCATAGGTCTTTTCCAAACAGGGTTGCTGCAGTCATTTTTTGAAATTATGTATTTATTTACATATTGTTATCATTAATTTATTTTCTATTTTTACTTTTTTATGTATATTTGGTATCATTAATCTACTATTCCATGAAGAACATTATGGTTACTAGACTTCCCCCGTGACCAAGTTCCCCCCAGATACCCCATTGCACTCACTGTCCATCAGTGTGGTAAGATGCTTTGGAATGACTACTAGTCTTCTCTGTGTTGCACAGCCTTCCCTGTGCCCCACCCCCACATTATACATAGTATACAATACCCCCTTTCCTTCCCCTTCCCTTATCCCTCCATTCCCACCCACCCACCGCAGGACCTTTCCCTTTGGTCACTGTTAGTCCATTCTTGGATTTTGTTAGGCTGCTGCCCTTCTGCTCCTTCAGCTTTGTCTTTGTTGTTGTAGTCCCCAGATCAGAGAAATCTTTCATATATGTAGGCCAGAACCGCTAATGTTTGCTAAGACAATGCAGCTTTCCATGGCTGGGTAGTGCTCAACATCTGGGGGTCGTCTTTGCAAGAGCAGCACTGTTGTCTGGAGATTCTATGACATCACAGCGGTGCCTCTTTCCTTTATTGTAGCAGGTTCCCACTTAAGAGCTTGGTGCCCTAGCCTTGGGAATGATTTCGGTGATGTGTGTGTTGATCACCTTGACAGCATCAGGAATATAGAAACCATATCCAAGGTACTGTGTGTTTCTTTTAATTTTGGTATCAGTACTAAACAGTTACATGAGGAACATTATGGTTACTAGACCCCCCCCATTATCAAGTCCCCACCACGTACCGCGTAAAAGTCACTGTCTTTCAGCCCAGTAATATGCTGTTGAATCACTACTGGTCTTTGTGTTATACTGCCTACTGTGTACTCCCCTCCCTGCCCACATTATGTGTGCTACTCCAATGCTCAGTTTTCCCTCCAACACTTCCTTACCACCCATCCTCCACAGTCACTTTCCCTTTCATAACTGTTACTCCATTCTTAGGTTTGGCGAGGCTGCTTCTGTCTTGTCCTTCAGTTTTTTCTTTGTTGTAACACTCCACAGGAGAGTGAAATCATTTGATGCATTTCTCTCTCTGGCTAATCTCACTGAGCATAATATACTCTAGCTTCATCCATGTTGTTTAATTGGTAGCATCTGTTTTCTTCTTATGGCTCAATAATATTCCATTGCATATATGTAGCACATCTTCTTTATCCATTAGTCTAATTATGGACACATTGGTCCTTTCCATTTCTTTTCTACACTAAATAGTGCTGTGATAAATATAGTGGTGCATATGTCTTTTTCAAACTGGGTTGCTGCAGTGTTTGTTTGCTTGCTTGTTTGTTTTTGCTATCTTTAAGCTACAAATACATGACGAAAATTATGTTTACTAGACTCCCCATCACCAAGTTCCCCCCACATACCGCATTGCCATCAACGTTCATCAGTGTAGTATGAAGCTGTTCAATCCCTACTTGTCTTCTCTGTGTTGTACAACCATCACCATGCCACCCAACATTATACATGCTAATCATAATGCCCCCATTCTTCCCCGCCCCTTATCTCTCCATTCCCGCCCATACACCCCAGTCCCTTTCCGTTTGGTTACTGTAAGTGCATTCCTGGGTTTTGTGAGCCTGCTACTGTTTTGCTCTTTTTGTATTTTCTCTGTTCTTATACGCCCCAGATGAAAGAAACCAATCTATACTCATCTTTCTCTGCCTGGCTTATTTTACTGAGCAAAATACTCTCTAGCTCCATCCATCTTCTTATGGCTGAATAATGTTCTATGGTGTATATGTACCACATCTTGTTTTTCTGTTCATCTCCTAATGGACACTTAACTTCTCTATTGTGAATAGTGCTGTGATAAACATAGGGGTGCATACGTCTTGGAAACTGGGTCGCCACATTACTTATTTATTTATTTATTTTTAGCATTTGTATTTATTTATTTATTTGTTTTCATATCGTTAATCTACAATTACATGAGTCAAAGTATGTTTACTAGACTCCCCCATCACCAAGTTGCCCCGACATATCCCGTTGCAGTCATTGTCCATTAACGTAGTAAGATATTGTAGAATCACTACTTGTGTATTTTGTGCTCTACAGCTGTCCCCATGCCAAACCCACATTACACATGCTAATAATAATGCCTTCTTTCTCCCCAACCCTTACCCCTACATTCCAACCCATCTACGCCAGTCCGTTTCCCTTTCGTAACTGTGAGTCCATTCTTGGGTTCTGTGAGTCTGCTGTTTTTCTCCTTCAGGGCTTTCTCTGTTCTTATACTCCCCAGATGACTGAAATCATTATATACTTATCTTTCTCCACCTAGCTTAGTTCACTGAGGATAATACCCTGTAGCTCCATCCATGCTGTTGGAAATGGTACGATTCATTTTCTCCTTATGGCTGAATAATATTCCACTGTGTATATGTACAACATCTTCTTTGTCTATTCATCTCCTTATGAACACTTAGCTTGGCTATTGTGACTAGTGCTGTGATAAACATACAGGAACATAGGTCTTTTCCAAACATGGTTCCTGCAGTCATTTTTTGAAATTATGTATTTATTTACATACTGGTATCATTAATTTATTTTCTATTTTTACTTTTTTATGTATATTTTGGTATCATTAACCTACTATTCCACAAAGAACATAATTATTACTAGACTCCCCCCATGACCATGTTCCCCCCTATGACCAAGTTCCCCCCAGACACACCATTGCACTCACTCACTGTCCATCAGCGTGGCAAGATGCTGTGGAATGACTACTAGTCTTCTCTGTGTTGTGCAGCCTTCCCTGTGCCCACCCACACATTATGCATGCGAAACAATGCACTCTTTCTTTCCCCTTCCCTTATCCCTCCATTCCCACCCTTCCACCCCAGTCCCTTTGCCTTTCGTTACTGTTAGTCCATTCTTGGGTTTTGTAAGGCTGCTACCCTTTTACTCACGGCTGGGCTGTGGCCACCATCTGTGGCTGGACTCTGGAAGAGCAGGACTGTTGCCTGGAGATTCCATGACATCACAGTGGTGCCTCTTTTCTAGGGTCAGTGTGTGTCCGGTGATTGGAGCACCCTCCAACTTCAGAACCCTGTGCCCTGACCGGGGTTATGATTTCAGTGAGGTGTGCGCTGACCACCTTGACAGCATTAGGAATATGGAAACCATAACCAAGATAACGTGTGTTTCTTTTAATTTTGGTGTCAGTACTAAACAGTTACATGAGGAACATTATGGTTACTAGACTCCCGCCATTATCAAGTGACCACCATATACCTCATGAGTGCCACTGTCTTTCAGCCCAGTAATATGCTGTAGAATCACTGCTGGTCTTTGTGTTATACTGCCATCCTCGTGCTCCCCTCCCCGCCCACATTATGTGTGCTACTCGTAGTGCCCAGTTTTCACCCTTATCCCTCCCTTCCCACCCATCCTCCACAGTCACTTTCCCTTTGGTAACCGGTAGTCCATTCTTAGGTTGGCGAGGCTGCTACTGTCTTGTTCCTTCAGTTTTCTCTTTGTTCTGATACTCCACAGGTGACTCAAATCATTTGATACATTTCTCTCTCTGTCTGCTAAATCTCACTGAGCGTAGTACCCTGTAGCTTCATCCATGTTGTAAACTGTAGCATTTGTTTTCTTTTATGGCGAATAATATTCCATTGTGTATATGTGCCACATCTTATTGATCTATTAGTCGAATTATGGACACATCAGTTGTTTCCTTTTCTTTTCTACTGTAAATAGTGCTGTAATAAACATAGGTTTGCATATGTCTTTTTCAGACTGTGTTTAAGCATGGTTTATTTGTTTCTTTGTTTATGTATTTATTTGTTTTCATATGATTAACCTAAAGTTACATGCCAAAAATTGTTTACTAGACTCCTCCATCACCAAGTTGCCCCCACATATCCCATTGCATTCATCGTGAATCAACGTAGTAAGATGCTGTAGAATCACTACTGTACAGCCTTCCCTGTGCCCCCCCACACACATTATACATGCTAAACAATGCACCCTTTCTTTCCTCTTCCCTTATCCTTCCATTCCCACCCTTCCACCCCAGTCCATTTTCCTTTGGTTATTGGTTAAGCCATTCTTGGGTTTTGTAAGTCTGCTGCCCTTTTGCTCCTTCAGTTTTTTCTTTGTTCTTCTAGTCCACAGATGGCAGATATCATTTTATATATATATATATATGTGTGTGTGTGTGTGTGTGTGTATATGTATATATGCACATATATGTATATGTAGGCCAGAACCACTAATGTTTGCTAAGATGATGTAGCTTGCTACAGCTGGGTACTGCCCACCATCTGGGGCTGCACTTTGCAAGAGCAGCACTGTTGCCTGGAGATTCCATGACATCACAGTTTTGTCTCTTTTCTAGGGACAGAGTGTCTCTGGTGATTGGAGCAGCCTCTGACTTCAGAGCCTGGTGCCCCAGCCAGGGGTATGATTTCGGTGAGGTGTGCACTGACCACCTTGACAGCATCTGGAATATAGTAACCATATGCAGTGTACTGTGTGTTTCTTTAATTTTGGTGTCAGTACTAAACATTTACTTGATGAACATTATGGTTACTAGACTCCCCCATTATCAAGTCCCCACCACATACCCCATGAGAGTCACTGTCTTTCATCCCAGTAATATGCTCTAGAATCTCTAGTGGTCTTTGTGTTTTACTGCCTTGCCTGTGCTCTTCTCCCAGCGCACATTATGTGTGCTACTTGTAATGCCCAATTTTCCCTCTTATCCCTCCCTTCCCAACCATCCTCCGCAGTCACTTTCTGTTTGGTAACCGTAAGTCCATTCTTGGGTTTGGCAAGGCTGCTTCTGTGTTGTTCCTTCAGTTTTTTGTTTGTACTAATACTCCACTGGAGAGTGAAATCATTTGATGCATTTCTCTCAGTCTGGCTAATCGCACTGAGCATAATATTTTCATCCATGAGGTTGTAAATTGTAGCATTTGTTTTCTTCTTATGGCTTAATAATATTCCATTGCATATATGTACCACATCTTCTTTATCCATTTGTCGAATAATGGACACATCGGTTCCATCCATTTCTTTTCTTCTCTAAATAGTGCTGTGATAAACATAGGGGTGCTTATGTCTTTTGAAAGGTGGGGTGCCGCTTTCTATTTTTTTTCCTCTTTATTTATTATTTATTGGTATATACAGAGATATGTATGTATGTATATATATATTTTTTGTTTGTTTATTTTTGCTTTCATTTATCTACTATTACATGAGGAAAATTATGGTCACTAAACTCCCACCATAACCAAGTTGCCCCCAAATACCCCATTGCCCTCAATGTCCTTCAGCATGGTAAGATGCTGTGGAAAGACTACTAGTCTTTTCTGTGTTCTACAGTCTTCTCTTTGCTCCGCCCCCAAATTATACATGGTAAACAATGCCCCCTTTCATACCCCTTTCCTTATCCCTTCATTCCCACCCATCCATCCTAGTCCCTTTCCGTTTGGTTACTGTTAGTACGTTGGTTCTGGGACGCTTCTGTCGTTTTGCTCCTTTAGTTTTTTTTTTTTTTTTTTAGTCCTCAGATGAGAGAAATCTTTGATATGTATATGTGTGTGTGTGTGTGTGTGTGTGTTACACACACATATATGTATATAGGCTAGAACCACTACTGTTTGCTAAGATGATGCAGCTTGCCTCGGCTGAGCAGTGCCCAGCATCTGAGGCTGGACTTTACAAGAGCAGCACTGTTGCCTGGAGATTCCATGACATCACAGTGGTGCCTCTTTCCTAGGGCAGAGTGTCTCTGGTGATGGCAGCAGCGTCCGACGTCAGATCCTGGCGCCGTTGGTGGAATATGATGTCTTTGAGGTGTGCGCGCTGAGCACTGTGACAGCATCAGGAATATGGAAACCATATCCGAGGTACTGTGTGTTTCTTTTAATTTTGGTGTCAGTACTGTACAGTTACATGAAGAACATTATGGTTACTAGACTCTCCCCATTATCAAGTCCCCACCACATAACCCATGAGAGTCACTGTCTTTCCTCTCAGTAATATGCTCTAGAACCTCTACTGGTCTTTGTGTTTTACTGCCTTCCCTGTGCTACCCTCCCAGCCCACATTATGTGTGCTTCTTCTAATGCCCATTTGTCCACCTTATCCCTCTCTTCCCAACTATCCTCCATAGTCACTTTCCCTTTGGTAACCGTAAGTCCATTTCTGGGTTTGGGAAGGCTGCTTCTGTCTTGTTCCTTCAGTTTTTTCTTTGTACTAGTACTCCACAGGAGAGTGAAATCATTTGATGCATTTCTCTCTCTGTCTGCCTAATCTCACTGAGCATATTACGCTCTACCTTCTTCCATGTTGCTGTAAATGGGAGCATTTGTTTTCTTCTTATGGCTTAATTATATTCCATTGCATGTGTGTACCACATCTTCTTCATCCATTAGTCTAATTACGGACACATCGGTTTTTTCCATTTCTTTTCTACGGAAAATAGTGCTGTGATAAATATAGGGGGGCATATGTCTTTCTCAGAGTGGGTTGGTGCATTGTTTGTTTATTTATTTATTTTGGTATCTTTATGCTACAAATACATGATGCAAATTATGTTTACTGGACTCCCCATCACCAAGTTCCCCCCACATACCGTATTGCCATTAACGTTCATCAGCATAGTAAGAAGCTGTTCAATCACTACTTGTCTTCTCTGTGTTGTAAAACCATCACCGTGCCACCCAACATTATACATGCTAATCATAATGCCCCCTTTCTTCCCACCCCTTATCTCTCCATTCCCGCCCATATACCCCAGTCCCTTTCCGTTTGGTAACTGTAAGTGAATTCCTGCGTTTTGTGAGCCTGCTACTGTTTTGCTCTTTCTGTATTTTCTCTGTTCTTATATGCCCCAGATGAAAGAAACCATTCGATACTCATCCTTCTCTGCCTGGCTTATTTTACTGAGCAAAATACTCTCTAGCTCCTCCATCCATCTTCTTATGGCTGAATAATATTCTGTGGTGTATATGTACCACATCTTGTTTTTCTGTTCATCTCCTAATGGACACTTAACTTGTCTATTGTCAGTAGTGCTGTGATAAAAATAGCGGTGCATATGTCTTTGAATTTGGGCCGCCGCATTACTTATTTATTTATTTTTAGCTTATGTATTTATTTATTTATTTATTTTCGTTTCGTTCATCTGCAATTACATGAGTAAAAGTATGTTTACTAGATTCCTCTATCACCAAGTTGCCCACATATATATCCCTTTGCCGTCATTGTCCATCAATGTAGTAAGATGCTGTAGAATCACCTCTTGTCTCTTCTGTGTTGTAGAGTCTTTCCCGTGCCAAACCCACATTACACATGCTAATAATAATGCCTTCTTTCTCCCCAAACCTTTTCCCTACATTCCAACCCATCCATGCAAGTCCATTACCCTTTTGTCACTGTTTGTCCATTCTTGGGCACTGTGAGTCTGCTGCTGTTTTCCTTCTTCAGTTCTTTCTCTGTTCTCATATTCCACCGAGGAGTGAAATCATTAGATACTTGTCTTTCTCCACCTTGCTTATTTCACTGAGTATAATACCCTCTAGGTCCATCCATGCTGTTGGAAATAGTATGGTTTGTTTTCTCCTTATGGCTGAATAATATTCCACTGTGTACATGTACAACATCTTCTTGGTCTATTCATGTCCTTGTGGACAGTTAGCTTGGCTATTGTGAATAGTGCGGTGAAAAACATACGGGGGCATAGGTCTTTTCCAAACAGGGTTGCTGCAGTCATTTTTTGAAATTATGTATTTATTTACATATTGTTATCATTAATTTATTTTCTATTTTTACTTTTTTATGTATATTTGGTATCATTAATCTACTATTCCATGAAGAACATTATGGTTACTAGACTTCCCCCGTGACCAAGTTCCCCCCAGATACCCCATTGCACTCACTGTCCATCAGTGTGGTAAGATGCTTTGGAATGACTACTAGTCTTCTCTGTGTTGCACAGCCTTCCCTGTGCCCCACCCCCACATTATACATAGTATACAATACCCCCTTTCCTTCCCCTTCCCTTATCCCTCCATTCCCACCCACCCACCGCAGGACCTTTCCCTTTGGTCACTGTTAGTCCATTCTTGGATTTTGTTAGGCTGCTGCCCTTCTGCTCCTTCAGCTTTGTCTTTGTTGTTGTAGTCCCCAGATCAGAGAAATCTTTCATATATGTAGGCCAGAACCGCTAATGTTTGCTAAGACAATGCAGCTTTCCATTGCTGGGTAGTGCTCAACATCTGGGGGTCGTCTTTGCAAGAGCAGCACTGTTGTCTGGAGATTCTATGACATCACAGCGGTGCCTCTTTCCTTTATTGTAGCAGGTTCCCACTTAAGAGCTTGGTGCCCTAGCCTTGGGAATGATTTCGGTGATGTGTGTGTTGATCACCTTGACAGCATCAGGAATATAGAAACCATATCCAAGGTACTGTGTGTTTCTTTTAATTTTGGTATCAGTACTAAACAGTTACATGAGGAACATTATGGTTACTAGACCCCCCCCATTATCAAGTCCCCACCACGTACCGCGTAAAAGTCACTGTCTTTCAGCCCAGTAATATGCTGTTGAATCACTACTGGTCTTTGTGTTATACTGCCTACTGTGTACTCCCCTCCCTGCCCACATTATGTGTGCTACTCCAATGCTCAGTTTTCCCTCCAACACTTCCTTACCACCCATCCTCCACAGTCACTTTCCCTTTCATAACTGTTACTCCATTCTTAGGTTTGGCGAGGCTGCTTCTGTCTTGTCCTTCAGTTTTTTCTTTGTTGTAACACTCCACAGGAGAGTGAAATCATTTGATGCATTTCTCTCTCTGGCTAATCTCACTGAGCATAATATACTCTAGCTTCATCCATGTTGTTTAATTGGTAGCATCTGTTTTCTTCTTATGGCTCAATAATATTCCATTGCATATATGTAGCACATCTTCTTTATCCATTAGTCTAATTATGGACACATTGGTCCTTTCCATTTCTTTTCTACACTAAATAGTGCTGTGATAAATATAGTGGTGCATATGTCTTTTTCAAACTGGGTTGCTGCAGTGTTTGTTTGCTTGCTTGTTTGTTTTTGCTATCTTTAAGCTACAAATACATGACGAAAATTATGTTTACTAGACTCCCCATCACCAAGTTCCCCCCACATACCGCATTGCCATCAACGTTCATCAGTGTAGTATGAAGCTGTTCAATCCCTACTTGTCTTCTCTGTGTTGTACAACCATCACCATGCCACCCAACATTATACATGCTAATCATAATGCCCCCATTCTTCCCCGCCCCTTATCTCTCCATTCCCGCCCATACACCCCAGTCCCTTTCCGTTTGGTTACTGTAAGTGCATTCCTGGGTTTTGTGAGCCTGCTACTGTTTTGCTCTTTTTGTATTTTCTCTGTTCTTATACGCCCCAGATGAAAGAAACCAATCTATACTCATCTTTCTCTGCCTGGCTTATTTTACTTAGCAAAATACTCTCTAGCTCCATCCATCTTCTTATGGCTGAATAATGTTCTATGGTGTATATGTACCACATCTTGTTTTTCTGTTCATCTCCTAATGGACACTTAACTTCTCTATTGTGAATAGTGCTGTGATAAACATAGGGGTGCATACGTCTTGGAAACTGGGTCGCCACATTACTTATTTATTTATTTATTTTTAGCATTTGTATTTATTTATTTATTTGTTTTCATATCGTTAATCTACAATTACATGAGTCAAAGTATGTTTACTAGACTCCCCCATCACCAAGTTGCCCCGACATATCCCGTTGCAGTCATTGTCCATTAACGTAGTAAGATATTGTAGAATCACTACTTGTGTATTTTGTGCTCTACAGCTGTCCCCATGCCAAACCCACATTACACATGCTAATAATAATGCCTTCTTTCTCCCCAACCCTTACCCCTACATTCCAACCCATCTACGCCAGTCCGTTTCCCTTTCGTAACTGTGAGTCCATTCTTGGGTTCTGTGAGTCTGCTGTTTTTCTCCTTCAGGGCTTTCTCTGTTCTTATACTCCCCAGATGACTGAAATCATTATATACTTATCTTTCTCCACCTAGCTTAGTTCACTGAGGATAATACCCTGTAGCTCCATCCATGCTGTTGGAAATGGTACGATTCATTTTCTCCTTATGGCTGAATAATATTCCACTGTGTATATGTACAACATCTTCTTTGTCTATTCATCTCCTTATGAACACTTAGCTTGGCTATTGTGACTAGTGCTGTGATAAACATACAGGAACATAGGTCTTTTCCAAACATGGTTCCTGCAGTCATTTTTTGAAATTATGTATTTATTTACATACTGGTATCATTAATTTATTTTCTATTTTTACTTTTTTATGTATATTTTGGTATCATTAACCTACTATTCCACAAAGAACATAATGATTACTAGACTCCCCCCATGACCATGTTCCCCCCTATGACCAAGTTCCCCCCAGACACACCATTGCACTCACTCACTGTCCATCAGCGTGGCAAGATGCTGTGGAATGACTACTAGTCTTCTCTGTGTTGTGCAGCCTTCCCTGTGCCCACCCACACATTATGCATGCGAAACAATGCACTCTTTCTTTCCCCTTCCCTTATCCCTCCATTCCCACCCTTCCACCCCAGTCCCTTTGCCTTTGGTTACTGTTAGTCCATTCTTGGGTTTTGTAAGGCTGCTACCCTTTTACTCACGGCTGGGCTGTGGCCACCATCTGTGGCTGGACTCTGGAAGAGCAGGACTGTTGCCTGGAGATTCCATGACATCACAGTGGTGCCTCTTTTCTAGGGTCAGTGTGTGTCCGGTGATTGGAGCACCCTCCAACTTCAGAACCCTGTGCCCTGACCGGGGTTATGATTTCAGTGAGGTGTGCGCTGACCACCTTGACAGCATTAGGAATATGGAAACCATAACCAAGATAACGTGTGTTTCTTTTAATTTTGGTGTCAGTACTAAACAGTTACATGAGGAACATTATGGTTACTAGACTCCCGCCATTATCAAGTGACCACCATATACCTCATGAGTGCCACTGTCTTTCAGCCCAGTAATATGCTGTAGAATCACTGCTGGTCTTTGTGTTATACTGCCATCCTCGTGCTCCCCTCCCCGCCCACATTATGTGTGCTACTCGTAGTGCCCAGTTTTCACCCTTATCCCTCCCTTCCCACCCATCCTCCACAGTCACTTTCCCTTTGGTAACCGGTAGTCCATTCTTAGGTTGGCGAGGCTGCTACTGTCTTGTTCCTTCAGTTTTCTCTTTGTTCTGATACTCCACAGGTGACTCAAATCATTTGATACATTTCTCTCTCTGTCTGCTAAATCTCACTGAGCGTAGTACCCTGTAGCTTCATCCATGTTGTAAACTGTAGCATTTGTTTTCTTTTATGGCGAATAATATTCCATTGTGTATATGTGCCACATCTTATTGATCTATTAGTCGAATTATGGACACATCAGTTGTTTCCTTTTCTTTTCTACTGTAAATAGTGCTGTAATAAACATAGGTTTGCATATGTCTTTTTCAGACTGTGTTTAAGCATGGTTTATTTGTTTCTTTGTTTATGTATTTATTTGTTTTCATATGATTAACCTAAAGTTACATGCCAAAAATTGTTTACTAGACTCCTCCATCACCAAGTTGCCCCCACATATCCCATTGCATTCATCGTGAATCAACGTAGTAAGATGCTGTAGAATCACTACTGTACAGCCTTCCCTGTGCCCCCCCACACACATTATACATGCTAAACAATGCACCCTTTCTTTCCTCTTCCCTTATCCTTCCATTCCCACCCTTCCACCCCAGTCCATTTTCCTTTGGTTATTGGTTAAGCCATTCTTGGGTTTTGTAAGTCTGCTGCCCTTTTGCTCCTTCAGTTTTTTCTTTGTTCTTCTAGTCCACAGATGGCAGATATCATTTTATATATATATATATATGTGTGTGTGTGTGTGTGTGTGTATATGTATATATGCACATATATGTATATGTAGGCCAGAACCACTAATGTTTGCTAAGATGATGTAGCTTGCTACAGCTGGGTACTGCCCACCATCTGGGGCTGCACTTTGCAAGAGCAGCACTGTTGCCTGGAGATTCCATGACATCACAGTTTTGTCTCTTTTCTAGGGACAGAGTGTCTCTGGTGATTGGAGCAGCCTCTGACTTCAGAGCCTGGTGCCCCAGCCAGGGGTATGATTTCGGTGAGGTGTGCACTGACCACCTTGACAGCATCTGGAATATAGTAACCATATGCAGTGTACTGTGTGTTTCTTTAATTTTGGTGTCAGTACTAAACATTTACATGACGAACATTATGGTTACTAGACTCCCCCATTATCAAGTCCCCACCACATACCCCATGAGAGTCACTGTCTTTCATCCCAGTAATATGCTCTAGAATCTCTAGTGGTCTTTGTGTTTTACTGCCTTGCCTGTGCTCTTCTCCCAGCGCACATTATGTGTGCTACTTGTAATGCCCAATTTTCCCTCTTATCCCTCCCTTCCCAACCATCCTCCGCAGTCACTTTCTGTTTGGTAACCGTAAGTCCATTCTTGGGTTTGGCAAGGCTGCTTCTGTGTTGTTCCTTCAGTTTTTTGTTTGTACTAATACTCCACTGGAGAGTGAAATCATTTGATGCATTTCTCTCAGTCTGGCTAATCGCACTGAGCATAATATTTTCATCCATGAGGTTGTAAATTGTAGCATTTGTTTTCTTCTTATGGCTTAATAATATTCCATTGCATATATGTACCACATCTTCTTTATCCATTTGTCGAATAATGGACACATCGGTTCCATCCATTTCTTTTCTTCTCTAAATAGTGCTGTGATAAACATAGGGGTGCTTATGTCTTTTGAAAGGTGGGGTGCCGCTTTCTATTTTTTTTCCTCTTTATTTATTATTTATTGGTATATACAGAGATATGTATGTATGTATATATATATTTTTTGTTTGTTTATTTTTGCTTTCATTTATCTACTATTACATGAGGAAAATTATGGTCACTAAACTCCCACCATAACCAAGTTGCCCCCAAATACCCCATTGCCCTCAATGTCCTTCAGCATGGTAAGATGCTGTGGAAAGACTACTAGTCTTTTCTGTGTTCTACAGTCTTCTCTTTGCTCCGCCCCCAAATTATACATGGTAAACAATGCCCCCTTTCATACCCCTTTCCTTATCCCTTCATTCCCACCCATCCATCCTAGTCCCTTTCCGTTTGGTTACTGTTAGTACGTTGGTTCTGGGACGCTTCTGTCGTTTTGCTCCTTTAGTTTTTTTTTTTTTTTTTTAGTCCTCAGATGAGAGAAATCTTTGATATGTATATGTGTGTGTGTGTGTGTGTGTGTGTGTTACACACACATATATGTATATAGGCTAGAACCACTACTGTTTGCTAAGATGATGCAGCTTGCCTCGGCTGAGCAGTGCCCAGCATCTGAGGCTGGACTTTACAAGAGCAGCACTGTTGCCTGGAGATTCCATGACATCACAGTGGTGCCTCTTTCCTAGGGCAGAGTGTCTCTGGTGATGGCAGCAGCGTCCGACGTCAGATCCTGGCGCCGTTGGTGGAATATGATGTCTTTGAGGTGTGCGCGCTGAGCACTGTGACAGCATCAGGAATATGGAAACCATATCCGAGGTACTGTGTGTTTCTTTTAATTTTGGTGTCAGTACTGTACAGTTACATGAAGAACATTATGGTTACTAGACTCTCCCCATTATCAAGTCCCCACCACATAACCCATGAGAGTCACTGTCTTTCCTCTCAGTAATATGCTCTAGAACCTCTACTGGTCTTTGTGTTTTACTGCCTTCCCTGTGCTACCCTCCCAGCCCACATTATGTGTGCTTCTTCTAATGCCCATTTGTCCACCTTATCCCTCTCTTCCCAACTATCCTCCATAGTCACTTTCCCTTTGGTAACCGTAAGTCCATTTCTGGGTTTGGGAAGGCTGCTTCTGTCTTGTTCCTTCAGTTTTTTCTTTGTACTAGTACTCCACAGGAGAGTGAAATCATTTGATGCATTTCTCTCTCTGTCTGCCTAATCTCACTGAGCATATTACGCTCTACCTTCTTCCATGTTGCTGTAAATGGGAGCATTTGTTTTCTTCTTATGGCTTAATTATATTCCATTGCATGTGTGTACCACATCTTCTTCATCCATTAGTCTAATTACGGACACATCGGTTTTTTCCATTTCTTTTCTACGGAAAATAGTGCTGTGATAAATATAGGGGGGCATATGTCTTTCTCAGAGTGGGTTGGTGCATTGTTTGTTTATTTATTTATTTTGGTATCTTTATGCTACAAATACATGATGCAAATTATGTTTACTGGACTCCCCATCACCAAGTTCCCCCCACATACCGTATTGCCATTAACGTTCATCAGCATAGTAAGAAGCTGTTCAATCACTACTTGTCTTCTCTGTGTTGTAAAACCATCACCGTGCCACCCAACATTATACATGCTAATCATAATGCCCCCTTTCTTCCCACCCCTTATCTCTCCATTCCCGCCCATATACCCCAGTCCCTTTCCGTTTGGTAACTGTAAGTGAATTCCTGCGTTTTGTGAGCCTGCTACTGTTTTGCTCTTTCTGTATTTTCTCTGTTCTTATATGCCCCAGATGAAAGAAACCATTCGATACTCATCCTTCTCTGCCTGGCTTATTTTACTGAGCAAAATACTCTCTAGCTCCTCCATCCATCTTCTTATGGCTGAATAATATTCTGTGGTGTATATGTACCACATCTTGTTTTTCTGTTCATCTCCTAATGGACACTTAACTTGTCTATTGTCAGTAGTGCTGTGATAAAAATAGCGGTGCATATGTCTTTGAATTTGGGCCGCCGCATTACTTATTTATTTATTTTTAGCTTATGTATTTATTTATTTATTTATTTTCGTTTCGTTCATCTGCAATTACATGAGTAAAAGTATGTTTACTAGATTCCTCTATCACCAAGTTGCCCACATATATATCCCTTTGCCGTCATTGTCCATCAATGTAGTAAGATGCTGTAGAATCACCTCTTGTCTCTTCTGTGTTGTAGAGTCTTTCCCGTGCCAAACCCACATTACACATGCTAATAATAATGCCTTCTTTCTCCCCAAACCTTTTCCCTACATTCCAACCCATCCATGCAAGTCCATTACCCTTTTGTCACTGTTTGTCCATTCTTGGGCACTGTGAGTCTGCTGCTGTTTTCCTTCTTCAGTTCTTTCTCTGTTCTCATATTCCACCGAGGAGTGAAATCATTAGATACTTGTCTTTCTCCACCTTGCTTATTTCACTGAGTATAATACCCTCTAGGTCCATCCATGCTGTTGGAAATAGTATGGTTTGTTTTCTCCTTATGGCTGAATAATATTCCACTGTGTACATGTACAACATCTTCTTGGTCTATTCATGTCCTTGTGGACAGTTAGCTTGGCTATTGTGAATAGTGCGGTGAAAAACATACGGGGGCATAGGTCTTTTCCAAACAGGGTTGCTGCAGTCATTTTTTGAAATTATGTATTTATTTACATATTGTTATCATTAATTTATTTTCTATTTTTACTTTTTTATGTATATTTGGTATCATTAATCTACTATTCCATGAAGAACATTATGGTTACTAGACTTCCCCCGTGACCAAGTTCCCCCCAGATACCCCATTGCACTCACTGTCCATCAGTGTGGTAAGATGCTTTGGAATGACTACTAGTCTTCTCTGTGTTGCACAGCCTTCCCTGTGCCCCACCCCCACATTATACATAGTATACAATACCCCCTTTCCTTCCCCTTCCCTTATCCCTCCATTCCCACCCACCCACCGCAGGACCTTTCCCTTTGGTCACTGTTAGTCCATTCTTGGATTTTGTTAGGCTGCTGCCCTTCTGCTCCTTCAGCTTTGTCTTTGTTGTTGTAGTCCCCAGATCAGAGAAATCTTTCATATATGTAGGCCAGAACCGCTAATGTTTGCTAAGACAATGCAGCTTTCCATTGCTGGGTAGTGCTCAACATCTGGGGGTCGTCTTTGCAAGAGCAGCACTGTTGTCTGGAGATTCTATGACATCACAGCGGTGCCTCTTTCCTTTATTGTAGCAGGTTCCCACTTAAGAGCTTGGTGCCCTAGCCTTGGGAATGATTTCGGTGATGTGTGTGTTGATCACCTTGACAGCATCAGGAATATAGAAACCATATCCAAGGTACTGTGTGTTTCTTTTAATTTTGGTATCAGTACTAAACAGTTACATGAGGAACATTATGGTTACTAGACCCCCCCCATTATCAAGTCCCCACCACGTACCGCGTAAAAGTCACTGTCTTTCAGCCCAGTAATATGCTGTTGAATCACTACTGGTCTTTGTGTTATACTGCCTACTGTGTACTCCCCTCCCTGCCCACATTATGTGTGCTACTCCAATGCTCAGTTTTCCCTCCAACACTTCCTTACCACCCATCCTCCACAGTCACTTTCCCTTTCATAACTGTTACTCCATTCTTAGGTTTGGCGAGGCTGCTTCTGTCTTGTCCTTCAGTTTTTTCTTTGTTGTAACACTCCACAGGAGAGTGAAATCATTTGATGCATTTCTCTCTCTGGCTAATCTCACTGAGCATAATATACTCTAGCTTCATCCATGTTGTTTAATTGGTAGCATCTGTTTTCTTCTTATGGCTCAATAATATTCCATTGCATATATGTAGCACATCTTCTTTATCCATTAGTCTAATTATGGACACATTGGTCCTTTCCATTTCTTTTCTACACTAAATAGTGCTGTGATAAATATAGTGGTGCATATGTCTTTTTCAAACTGGGTTGCTGCAGTGTTTGTTTGCTTGCTTGTTTGTTTTTGCTATCTTTAAGCTACAAATACATGACGAAAATTATGTTTACTAGACTCCCCATCACCAAGTTCCCCCCACATACCGCATTGCCATCAACGTTCATCAGTGTAGTATGAAGCTGTTCAATCCCTACTTGTCTTCTCTGTGTTGTACAACCATCACCATGCCACCCAACATTATACATGCTAATCATAATGCCCCCATTCTTCCCCGCCCCTTATCTCTCCATTCCCGCCCATACACCCCAGTCCCTTTCCGTTTGGTTACTGTAAGTGCATTCCTGGGTTTTGTGAGCCTGCTACTGTTTTGCTCTTTTTGTATTTTCTCTGTTCTTATACGCCCCAGATGAAAGAAACCAATCTATACTCATCTTTCTCTGCCTGGCTTATTTTACTGAGCAAAATACTCTCTAGCTCCATCCATCTTCTTATGGCTGAATAATGTTCTATGGTGTATATGTACCACATCTTGTTTTTCTGTTCATCTCCTAATGGACACTTAACTTCTCTATTGTGAATAGTGCTGTGATAAACATAGGGGTGCATACGTCTTGGAAACTGGGTCGCCACATTACTTATTTATTTATTTATTTTTAGCATTTGTATTTATTTATTTATTTGTTTTCATATCGTTAATCTACAATTACATGAGTCAAAGTATGTTTACTAGACTCCCCCATCACCAAGTTGCCCCGACATATCCCGTTGCAGTCATTGTCCATTAACGTAGTAAGATATTGTAGAATCACTACTTGTGTATTTTGTGCTCTACAGCTGTCCCCATGCCAAACCCACATTACACATGCTAATAATAATGCCTTCTTTCTCCCCAACCCTTACCCCTACATTCCAACCCATCTACGCCAGTCCGTTTCCCTTTCGTAACTGTGAGTCCATTCTTGGGTTCTGTGAGTCTGCTGTTTTTCTCCTTCAGGGCTTTCTCTGTTCTTATACTCCCCAGATGACTGAAATCATTATATACTTATCTTTCTCCACCTAGCTTAGTTCACTGAGGATAATACCCTGTAGCTCCATCCATGCTGTTGGAAATGGTACGATTCATTTTCTCCTTATGGCTGAATAATATTCCACTGTGTATATGTACAACATCTTCTTTGTCTATTCATCTCCTTATGAACACTTAGCTTGGCTATTGTGACTAGTGCTGTGATAAACATACAGGAACATAGGTCTTTTCCAAACATGGTTCCTGCAGTCATTTTTTGAAATTATGTATTTATTTACATACTGGTATCATTAATTTATTTTCTATTTTTACTTTTTTATGTATATTTTGGTATCATTAACCTACTATTCCACAAAGAACATAATGATTACTAGACTCCCCCCATGACCATGTTCCCCCCTATGACCAAGTTCCCCCCAGACACACCATTGCACTCACTCACTGTCCATCAGCGTGGCAAGATGCTGTGGAATGACTACTAGTCTTCTCTGTGTTGTGCAGCCTTCCCTGTGCCCACCCACACATTATGCATGCGAAACAATGCACTCTTTCTTTCCCCTTCCCTTATCCCTCCATTCCCACCCTTCCACCCCAGTCCCTTTGCCTTTCGTTACTGTTAGTCCATTCTTGGGTTTTGTAAGGCTGCTACCCTTTTACTCACGGCTGGGCTGTGGCCACCATCTGTGGCTGGACTCTGGAAGAGCAGGACTGTTGCCTGGAGATTCCATGACATCACAGTGGTGCCTCTTTTCTAGGGTCAGTGTGTGTCCGGTGATTGGAGCACCCTCCAACTTCAGAACCCTGTGCCCTGACCGGGGTTATGATTTCAGTGAGGTGTGCGCTGACCACCTTGACAGCATTAGGAATATGGAAACCATAACCAAGATAACGTGTGTTTCTTTTAATTTTGGTGTCAGTACTAAACAGTTACATGAGGAACATTATGGTTACTAGACTCCCGCCATTATCAAGTGACCACCATATACCTCATGAGTGCCACTGTCTTTCAGCCCAGTAATATGCTGTAGAATCACTGCTGGTCTTTGTGTTATACTGCCATCCTCGTGCTCCCCTCCCCGCCCACATTATGTGTGCTACTCGTAGTGCCCAGTTTTCACCCTTATCCCTCCCTTCCCACCCATCCTCCACAGTCACTTTCCCTTTGGTAACCGGTAGTCCATTCTTAGGTTGGCGAGGCTGCTACTGTCTTGTTCCTTCAGTTTTCTCTTTGTTCTGATACTCCACAGGTGACTCAAATCATTTGATACATTTCTCTCTCTGTCTGCTAAATCTCACTGAGCGTAGTACCCTGTAGCTTCATCCATGTTGTAAACTGTAGCATTTGTTTTCTTTTATGGCGAATAATATTCCATTGTGTATATGTGCCACATCTTATTGATCTATTAGTCGAATTATGGACACATCAGTTGTTTCCTTTTCTTTTCTACTGTAAATAGTGCTGTAATAAACATAGGTTTGCATATGTCTTTTTCAGACTGTGTTTAAGCATGGTTTATTTGTTTCTTTGTTTATGTATTTATTTGTTTTCATATGATTAACCTAAAGTTACATGCCAAAAATTGTTTACTAGACTCCTCCATCACCAAGTTGCCCCCACATATCCCATTGCATTCATCGTGAATCAACGTAGTAAGATGCTGTAGAATCACTACTGTACAGCCTTCCCTGTGCCCCCCCACACACATTATACATGCTAAACAATGCACCCTTTCTTTCCTCTTCCCTTATCCTTCCATTCCCACCCTTCCACCCCAGTCCATTTTCCTTTGGTTATTGGTTAAGCCATTCTTGGGTTTTGTAAGTCTGCTGCCCTTTTGCTCCTTCAGTTTTTTCTTTGTTCTTCTAGTCCACAGATGGCAGATATCATTTTATATATATATATATATGTGTGTGTGTGTGTGTGTGTATATGTATATATGCACATATATGTATATGTAGGCCAGAACCACTAATGTTTGCTAAGATGATGTAGCTTGCTACAGCTGGGTACTGCCCACCATCTGGGGCTGCACTTTGCAAGAGCAGCACTGTTGCCTGGAGATTCCATGACATCACAGTTTTGTCTCTTTTCTAGGGACAGAGTGTCTCTGGTGATTGGAGCAGCCTCTGACTTCAGAGCCTGGTGCCCCAGCCAGGGGTATGATTTCGGTGAGGTGTGCACTGACCACCTTGACAGCATCTGGAATATAGTAACCATATGCAGTGTACTGTGTGTTTCTTTAATTTTGGTGTCAGTACTAAACATTTACATGACGAACATTATGGTTACTAGACTCCCCCATTATCAAGTCCCCACCACATACCCCATGAGAGTCACTGTCTTTCATCCCAGTAATATGCTCTAGAATCTCTAGTGGTCTTTGTGTTTTACTGCCTTGCCTGTGCTCTTCTCCCAGCGCACATTATGTGTGCTACTTGTAATGCCCAATTTTCCCTCTTATCCCTCCCTTCCCAACCATCCTCCGCAGTCACTTTCTGTTTGGTAACCGTAAGTCCATTCTTGGGTTTGGCAAGGCTGCTTCTGTGTTGTTCCTTCAGTTTTTTGTTTGTACTAATACTCCACTGGAGAGTGAAATCATTTGATGCATTTCTCTCAGTCTGGCTAATCGCACTGAGCATAATATTTTCATCCATGAGGTTGTAAATTGTAGCATTTGTTTTCTTCTTATGGCTTAATAATATTCCATTGCATATATGTACCACATCTTCTTTATCCATTTGTCGAATAATGGACACATCGGTTCCATCCATTTCTTTTCTTCTCTAAATAGTGCTGTGATAAACATAGGGGTGCTTATGTCTTTTGAAAGGTGGGGTGCCGCTTTCTATTTTTTTTCCTCTTTATTTATTATTTATTGGTATATACAGAGATATGTATGTATGTATATATATATTTTTTGTTTGTTTATTTTTGCTTTCATTTATCTACTATTACATGAGGAAAATTATGGTCACTAAACTCCCACCATAACCAAGTTGCCCCCAAATACCCCATTGCCCTCAATGTCCTTCAGCATGGTAAGATGCTGTGGAAAGACTACTAGTCTTTTCTGTGTTCTACAGTCTTCTCTTTGCTCCGCCCCCAAATTATACATGGTAAACAATGCCCCCTTTCATACCCCTTTCCTTATCCCTTCATTCCCACCCATCCATCCTAGTCCCTTTCCGTTTGGTTACTGTTAGTACGTTGGTTCTGGGACGCTTCTGTCGTTTTGCTCCTTTAGTTTTTTTTTTTTTTTTTTAGTCCTCAGATGAGAGAAATCTTTGATATGTATATGTGTGTGTGTGTGTGTGTGTGTGTTACACACACATATATGTATATAGGCTAGAACCACTACTGTTTGCTAAGATGATGCAGCTTGCCTCGGCTGAGCAGTGCCCAGCATCTGAGGCTGGACTTTACAAGAGCAGCACTGTTGCCTGGAGATTCCATGACATCACAGTGGTGCCTCTTTCCTAGGGCAGAGTGTCTCTGGTGATGGCAGCAGCGTCCGACGTCAGATCCTGGCGCCGTTGGTGGAATATGATGTCTTTGAGGTGTGCGCGCTGAGCACTGTGACAGCATCAGGAATATGGAAACCATATCCGAGGTACTGTGTGTTTCTTTTAATTTTGGTGTCAGTACTGTACAGTTACATGAAGAACATTATGGTTACTAGACTCTCCCCATTATCAAGTCCCCACCACATAACCCATGAGAGTCACTGTCTTTCCTCTCAGTAATATGCTCTAGAACCTCTACTGGTCTTTGTGTTTTACTGCCTTCCCTGTGCTACCCTCCCAGCCCACATTATGTGTGCTTCTTCTAATGCCCATTTGTCCACCTTATCCCTCTCTTCCCAACTATCCTCCATAGTCACTTTCCCTTTGGTAACCGTAAGTCCATTTCTGGGTTTGGGAAGGCTGCTTCTGTCTTGTTCCTTCAGTTTTTTCTTTGTACTAGTACTCCACAGGAGAGTGAAATCATTTGATGCATTTCTCTCTCTGTCTGCCTAATCTCACTGAGCATATTACGCTCTACCTTCTTCCATGTTGCTGTAAATGGGAGCATTTGTTTTCTTCTTATGGCTTAATTATATTCCATTGCATGTGTGTACCACATCTTCTTCATCCATTAGTCTAATTACGGACACATCGGTTTTTTCCATTTCTTTTCTACGGAAAATAGTGCTGTGATAAATATAGGGGGGCATATGTCTTTCTCAGAGTGGGTTGGTGCATTGTTTGTTTATTTATTTATTTTGGTATCTTTATGCTACAAATACATGATGCAAATTATGTTTACTGGACTCCCCATCACCAAGTTCCCCCCACATACCGTATTGCCATTAACGTTCATCAGCATAGTAAGAAGCTGTTCAATCACTACTTGGCTTCTCTGTGTTGTAAAACCATCACCGTGCCACCCAACATTATACATGCTAATCATAATGCCCCCTTTCTTCCCACCCCTTATCTCTCCATTCCCGCCCATATACCCCAGTCCCTTTCCGTTTGGTAACTGTAAGTGAATCCCTGCGTTTTGTGAGCCTGCTACTGTT
This sequence comes from Manis pentadactyla, assembly GCF_030020395.1. Taxonomy (NCBI): domain Eukaryota; kingdom Metazoa; phylum Chordata; class Mammalia; order Pholidota; family Manidae; genus Manis; species Manis pentadactyla. The sequence goes on from NC_080033.1 coordinate 30,164,919, forward strand.
TTGCTCTTTCTGTATTTTCTCTGTTCTTATATGCCCCAGATGAAAGAAACCATTCGATACTCATCCTTCTCTGCCTGGCTTATTTTACTGAGCAAAATACTCTCTAGCTCCTCCATCCATCTTCTTATGGCTGAATAATATTCTGTGGTGTATATGTACCACATCTTGTTTTTCTGTTCATCTCCTAATGGACACTTAACTTGTCTATTGTCAGTAGTGCTGTGATAAAAATAGCGGTGCATATGTCTTTGAATTTGGGCCGCCGCATTACTTATTTATTTATTTTTAGCTTATGTATTTATTTATTTATTTATTTTCGTTTCGTTCATCTGCAATTACATGAGTAAAAGTATGTTTACTAGATTCCTCTATCACCAAGTTGCCCACATATATATCCCTTTGCCGTCATTGTCCATCAATGTAGTAAGATGCTGTAGAATCACCTCTTGTCTCTTCTGTGTTGTAGAGTCTTTCCCGTGCCAAACCCACATTACACATGCTAATAATAATGCCTTCTTTCTCCCCAAACCTTTTCCCTACATTCCAACCCATCCATGCAAGTCCATTACCCTTTTGTCACTGTTTGTCCATTCTTGGGCACTGTGAGTCTGCTGCTGTTTTCCTTCTTCAGTTCTTTCTCTGTTCTCATATTCCACCGAGGAGTGAAATCATTAGATACTTGTCTTTCTCCACCTTGCTTATTTCACTGAGTATAATACCCTCTAGGTCCATCCATGCTGTTGGAAATAGTATGGTTTGTTTTCTCCTTATGGCTGAATAATATTCCACTGTGTACATGTACAACATCTTCTTGGTCTATTCATGTCCTTGTGGACAGTTAGCTTGGCTATTGTGAATAGTGCGGTGAAAAACATACGGGGGCATAGGTCTTTTCCAAACAGGGTTGCTGCAGTCATTTTTTGAAATTATGTATTTATTTACATATTGTTATCATTAATTTATTTTCTATTTTTACTTTTTTATGTATATTTGGTATCATTAATCTACTATTCCATGAAGAACATTATGGTTACTAGACTTCCCCCGTGACCAAGTTCCCCCCAGATACCCCATTGCACTCACTGTCCATCAGTGTGGTAAGATGCTTTGGAATGACTACTAGTCTTCTCTGTGTTGCACAGCCTTCCCTGTGCCCCACCCCCACATTATACATAGTATACAATACCCCCTTTCCTTCCCCTTCCCTTATCCCTCCATTCCCACCCACCCACCGCAGGACCTTTCCCTTTGGTCACTGTTAGTCCATTCTTGGATTTTGTTAGGCTGCTGCCCTTCTGCTCCTTCAGCTTTGTCTTTGTTGTTGTAGTCCCCAGATCAGAGAAATCTTTCATATATGTAGGCCAGAACCGCTAATGTTTGCTAAGACAATGCAGCTTTCCATTGCTGGGTAGTGCTCAACATCTGGGGGTCGTCTTTGCAAGAGCAGCACTGTTGTCTGGAGATTCTATGACATCACAGCGGTGCCTCTTTCCTTTATTGTAGCAGGTTCCCACTTAAGAGCTTGGTGCCCTAGCCTTGGGAATGATTTCGGTGATGTGTGTGTTGATCACCTTGACAGCATCAGGAATATAGAAACCATATCCAAGGTACTGTGTGTTTCTTTTAATTTTGGTATCAGTACTAAACAGTTACATGAGGAACATTATGGTTACTAGACCCCCCCCATTATCAAGTCCCCACCACGTACCGCGTAAAAGTCACTGTCTTTCAGCCCAGTAATATGCTGTTGAATCACTACTGGTCTTTGTGTTATACTGCCTACTGTGTACTCCCCTCCCTGCCCACATTATGTGTGCTACTCCAATGCTCAGTTTTCCCTCCAACACTTCCTTACCACCCATCCTCCACAGTCACTTTCCCTTTCATAACTGTTACTCCATTCTTAGGTTTGGCGAGGCTGCTTCTGTCTTGTCCTTCAGTTTTTTCTTTGTTGTAACACTCCACAGGAGAGTGAAATCATTTGATGCATTTCTCTCTCTGGCTAATCTCACTGAGCATAATATACTCTAGCTTCATCCATGTTGTTTAATTGGTAGCATCTGTTTTCTTCTTATGGCTCAATAATATTCCATTGCATATATGTAGCACATCTTCTTTATCCATTAGTCTAATTATGGACACATTGGTCCTTTCCATTTCTTTTCTACACTAAATAGTGCTGTGATAAATATAGTGGTGCATATGTCTTTTTCAAACTGGGTTGCTGCAGTGTTTGTTTGCTTGCTTGTTTGTTTTTGCTATCTTTAAGCTACAAATACATGACGAAAATTATGTTTACTAGACTCCCCATCACCAAGTTCCCCCCACATACCGCATTGCCATCAACGTTCATCAGTGTAGTATGAAGCTGTTCAATCCCTACTTGTCTTCTCTGTGTTGTACAACCATCACCATGCCACCCAACATTATACATGCTAATCATAATGCCCCCATTCTTCCCCGCCCCTTATCTCTCCATTCCCGCCCATACACCCCAGTCCCTTTCCGTTTGGTTACTGTAAGTGCATTCCTGGGTTTTGTGAGCCTGCTACTGTTTTGCTCTTTTTGTATTTTCTCTGTTCTTATACGCCCCAGATGAAAGAAACCAATCTATACTCATCTTTCTCTGCCTGGCTTATTTTACTGAGCAAAATACTCTCTAGCTCCATCCATCTTCTTATGGCTGAATAATGTTCTATGGTGTATATGTACCACATCTTGTTTTTCTGTTCATCTCCTAATGGACACTTAACTTCTCTATTGTGAATAGTGCTGTGATAAACATAGGGGTGCATACGTCTTGGAAACTGGGTCGCCACATTACTTATTTATTTATTTATTTTTAGCATTTGTATTTATTTATTTATTTGTTTTCATATCGTTAATCTACAATTACATGAGTCAAAGTATGTTTACTAGACTCCCCCATCACCAAGTTGCCCCGACATATCCCGTTGCAGTCATTGTCCATTAACGTAGTAAGATATTGTAGAATCACTACTTGTGTATTTTGTGCTCTACAGCTGTCCCCATGCCAAACCCACATTACACATGCTAATAATAATGCCTTCTTTCTCCCCAACCCTTACCCCTACATTCCAACCCATCTACGCCAGTCCGTTTCCCTTTCGTAACTGTGAGTCCATTCTTGGGTTCTGTGAGTCTGCTGTTTTTCTCCTTCAGGGCTTTCTCTGTTCTTATACTCCCCAGATGACTGAAATCATTATATACTTATCTTTCTCCACCTAGCTTAGTTCACTGAGGATAATACCCTGTAGCTCCATCCATGCTGTTGGAAATGGTACGATTCATTTTCTCCTTATGGCTGAATAATATTCCACTGTGTATATGTACAACATCTTCTTTGTCTATTCATCTCCTTATGAACACTTAGCTTGGCTATTGTGACTAGTGCTGTGATAAACATACAGGAACATAGGTCTTTTCCAAACATGGTTCCTGCAGTCATTTTTTGAAATTATGTATTTATTTACATACTGGTATCATTAATTTATTTTCTATTTTTACTTTTTTATGTATATTTTGGTATCATTAACCTACTATTCCACAAAGAACATAATGATTACTAGACTCCCCCCATGACCATGTTCCCCCCTATGACCAAGTTCCCCCCAGACACACCATTGCACTCACTCACTGTCCATCAGCGTGGCAAGATGCTGTGGAATGACTACTAGTCTTCTCTGTGTTGTGCAGCCTTCCCTGTGCCCACCCACACATTATGCATGCGAAACAATGCACTCTTTCTTTCCCCTTCCCTTATCCCTCCATTCCCACCCTTCCACCCCAGTCCCTTTGCCTTTCGTTACTGTTAGTCCATTCTTGGGTTTTGTAAGGCTGCTACCCTTTTACTCACGGCTGGGCTGTGGCCACCATCTGTGGCTGGACTCTGGAAGAGCAGGACTGTTGCCTGGAGATTCCATGACATCACAGTGGTGCCTCTTTTCTAGGGTCAGTGTGTGTCCGGTGATTGGAGCACCCTCCAACTTCAGAACCCTGTGCCCTGACCGGGGTTATGATTTCAGTGAGGTGTGCGCTGACCACCTTGACAGCATTAGGAATATGGAAACCATAACCAAGATAACGTGTGTTTCTTTTAATTTTGGTGTCAGTACTAAACAGTTACATGAGGAACATTATGGTTACTAGACTCCCGCCATTATCAAGTGACCACCATATACCTCATGAGTGCCACTGTCTTTCAGCCCAGTAATATGCTGTAGAATCACTGCTGGTCTTTGTGTTATACTGCCATCCTCGTGCTCCCCTCCCCGCCCACATTATGTGTGCTACTCGTAGTGCCCAGTTTTCACCCTTATCCCTCCCTTCCCACCCATCCTCCACAGTCACTTTCCCTTTGGTAACCGGTAGTCCATTCTTAGGTTGGCGAGGCTGCTACTGTCTTGTTCCTTCAGTTTTCTCTTTGTTCTGATACTCCACAGGTGACTCAAATCATTTGATACATTTCTCTCTCTGTCTGCTAAATCTCACTGAGCGTAGTACCCTGTAGCTTCATCCATGTTGTAAACTGTAGCATTTGTTTTCTTTTATGGCGAATAATATTCCATTGTGTATATGTGCCACATCTTATTGATCTATTAGTCGAATTATGGACACATCAGTTGTTTCCTTTTCTTTTCTACTGTAAATAGTGCTGTAATAAACATAGGTTTGCATATGTCTTTTTCAGACTGTGTTTAAGCATGGTTTATTTGTTTCTTTGTTTATGTATTTATTTGTTTTCATATGATTAACCTAAAGTTACATGCCAAAAATTGTTTACTAGACTCCTCCATCACCAAGTTGCCCCCACATATCCCATTGCATTCATCGTGAATCAACGTAGTAAGATGCTGTAGAATCACTACTGTACAGCCTTCCCTGTGCCCCCCCACACACATTATACATGCTAAACAATGCACCCTTTCTTTCCTCTTCCCTTATCCTTCCATTCCCACCCTTCCACCCCAGTCCATTTTCCTTTGGTTATTGGTTAAGCCATTCTTGGGTTTTGTAAGTCTGCTGCCCTTTTGCTCCTTCAGTTTTTTCTTTGTTCTTCTAGTCCACAGATGGCAGATATCATTTTATATATATATATATATATGTGTGTGTGTGTGTGTGTGTGTATATGTATATATGCACATATATGTATATGTAGGCCAGAACCACTAATGTTTGCTAAGATGATGTAGCTTGCTACAGCTGGGTACTGCCCACCATCTGGGGCTGCACTTTGCAAGAGCAGCACTGTTGCCTGGAGATTCCATGACATCACAGTTTTGTCTCTTTTCTAGGGACAGAGTGTCTCTGGTGATTGGAGCAGCCTCTGACTTCAGAGCCTGGTGCCCCAGCCAGGGGTATGATTTCGGTGAGGTGTGCACTGACCACCTTGACAGCATCTGGAATATAGTAACCATATGCAGTGTACTGTGTGTTTCTTTAATTTTGGTGTCAGTACTAAACATTTACTTGATGAACATTATGGTTACTAGACTCCCCCATTATCAAGTCCCCACCACATACCCCATGAGAGTCACTGTCTTTCATCCCAGTAATATGCTCTAGAATCTCTAGTGGTCTTTGTGTTTTACTGCCTTGCCTGTGCTCTTCTCCCAGCGCACATTATGTGTGCTACTTGTAATGCCCAATTTTCCCTCTTATCCCTCCCTTCCCAACCATCCTCCGCAGTCACTTTCTGTTTGGTAACCGTAAGTCCATTCTTGGGTTTGGCAAGGCTGCTTCTGTGTTGTTCCTTCAGTTTTTTGTTTGTACTAATACTCCACTGGAGAGTGAAATCATTTGATGCATTTCTCTCAGTCTGGCTAATCGCACTGAGCATAATATTTTCATCCATGAGGTTGTAAATTGTAGCATTTGTTTTCTTCTTATGGCTTAATAATATTCCATTGCATATATGTACCACATCTTCTTTATCCATTTGTCGAATAATGGACACATCGGTTCCATCCATTTCTTTTCTACTCTAAATAGTGCTGTGATAAACATAGGGGTGCTTATGTCTTTTGAAAGGTGGGGTGCCGCTTTCTATTTTTTTTCCTCTTTATTTATTATTTATTGGTATATACAGAGATATGTATGTATGTATATATATATTTTTCGTTTGTTTATTTTTGCTTTCATTTATCTACTATTACATGAGGAAAATTATGGTCACTAAACTCCCACCATAACCAAGTTGCCCCCAAATACCCCATTGCCCTCAATGTCCTTCAGCGTGGTAAGATGCTGTGGAAAGACTACTAGTCTTTTCTGTGTTCTACAGTCTTCTCTTTGTTCCGCCCCCAAATTATACATGGTAAACAATGCCCCCTTTCATACCCCTTTCCTTATCCCTTCATTCCCACCCATCCATCCTAGTCCCTTTCCGTTTGGTTACTGTTAGTACGTTGGTTCTGGGACGCTTCTGTCGTTTTGCTCCTTTAGTTTTTTTTTTTTTTTTTAGTCCTCAGATGAGAGAAATCTTTGATATGTATATGTGTGTGTGTGTGTGTGTGTGTGTTACACACACATATATGTATATAGGCTAGAACCACTACTGTTTGCTAAGATGATGCAGCTTGCCTCGGCTGAGCAGTGCCCAGCATCTGAGGCTGGACTTTACAAGAGCAGCACTGTTGCCTGGAGATTCCATGACATCACAGTGGTGCCTCTTTCCTAGGGCAGAGTGTCTCTGGTGATGGCAGCAGCGTCCGACGTCAGATCCTGGCGCCGTTGGTGGAATATGATGTCTTTGAGGTGTGCGCGCTGAGCACTGTGACAGCATCAGGAATATGGAAACCATATCCGAGGTACTGTGTGTTTCTTTTAATTTTGGTGTCAGTACTGTACAGTTACATGAAGAACATTATGGTTACTAGACTCTCCCCATTATCAAGTCCCCACCACATAACCCATGAGAGTCACTGTCTTTCCTCTCAGTAATATGCTCTAGAACCTCTACTGGTCTTTGTGTTTTACTGCCTTCCCTGTGCTACCCTCCCAGCCCACATTATGTGTGCTTCTTCTAATGCCCATTTGTCCACCTTATCCCTCTCTTCCCAACTATCCTCCATAGTCACTTTCCCTTTGGTAACCGTAAGTCCATTTCTGGGTTTGGGAAGGCTGCTTCTGTCTTGTTCCTTCAGTTTTTTCTTTGTACTAGTACTCCACAGGAGAGTGAAATCATTTGATGCATTTCTCTCTCTGTCTGCCTAATCTCACTGAGCATATTACGCTCTACCTTCTTCCATGTTGCTGTAAATGGGAGCATTTGTTTTCTTCTTATGGCTTAATTATATTCCATTGCATGTGTGTACCACATCTTCTTCATCCATTAGTCTAATTACGGACACATCGATTTTTTCCATTTCTTTTCTACGGAAAATAGTGCTGTGATAAATATAGGGGGGCATATGTCTTTCTCAGAGTGGGTTGGTGCATTGTTTGTTTATTTATTTATTTTGGTATCTTTATGCTACAAATACATGATGCAAATTATGTTTACTGGACTCCCCATCACCAAGTTCCCCCCACATACCGTATTGCCATTAACGTTCATCAGCATAGTAAGAAGCTGTTCAATCACTACTTGTCTTCTCTGTGTTGTAAAACCATCACCGTGCCACCCAACATTATACATGCTAATCATAATGCCCCCTTTCTTCCCACCCCTTATCTCTCCATTCCCGCCCATATACCCCAGTCCCTTTCCGTTTGGTAACTGTAAGTGAATCCCTGCGTTTTGTGAGCCTGCTACTGTTTTGCTCTTTCTGTATTTTCTCTGTTCTTATATGCCCCAGATGAAAGAAACCATTCGATACTCATCCTTCTCTGCCTGGCTTATTTTACTGAGCAAAATACTCTCTAGCTCCTCCATCCATCTTCTTATGGCTGAATAATATTCTGTGGTGTATATGTACCACATCTTGTTTTTCTGTTCATCTCCTAATGGACACTTAACTTGTCTATTGTCAGTAGTGCTGTGATAAAAATAGCGGTGCATATGTCTTTGAATTTGGGCCGCCGCATTACTTATTTATTTATTTTTAGCTTATGTATTTATTTATTTATTTATTTTCGTTTCGTTCATCTGCAATTACATGAGTAAAAGTATGTTTACTAGATTCCTCTATCACCAAGTTGCCCACATATATATCCCTTTGCCGTCATTGTCCATCAATGTAGTAAGATGCTGTAGAATCACCTCTTGTCTCTTCTGTGTTGTAGAGTCTTTCCCGTGCCAAACCCACATTACACATGCTAATAATAATGCCTTCTTTCTCCCCAAACCTTTTCCCTACATTCCAACCCATCCATGCAAGTCCATTACCCTTTTGTCACTGTTTGTCCATTCTTGGGCACTGTGAGTCTGCTGCTGTTTTCCTTCTTCAGTTCTTTCTCTGTTCTCATATTCCACCGAGGAGTGAAATCATTAGATACTTGTCTTTCTCCACCTTGCTTATTTCACTGAGTATAATACCCTCTAGGTCCATCCATGCTGTTGGAAATAGTATGGTTTGTTTTCTCCTTATGGCTGAATAATATTCCACTGTGTACATGTACAACATCTTCTTGGTCTATTCATGTCCTTGTGGACAGTTAGCTTGGCTATTGTGAATAGTGCGGTGAAAAACATACGGGGGCATAGGTCTTTTCCAAACAGGGTTGCTGCAGTCATTTTTTGAAATTATGTATTTATTTACATATTGTTATCATTAATTTATTTTCTATTTTTACTTTTTTATGTATATTTGGTATCATTAATCTACTATTCCATGAAGAACATTATGGTTACTAGACTTCCCCCGTGACCAAGTTCCCCCCAGATACCCCATTGCACTCACTGTCCATCAGTGTGGTAAGATGCTTTGGAATGACTACTAGTCTTCTCTGTGTTGCACAGCCTTCCCTGTGCCCCACCCCCACATTATACATAGTATACAATACCCCCTTTCCTTCCCCTTCCCTTATCCCTCCATTCCCACCCACCCACCGCAGGACCTTTCCCTTTGGTCACTGTTAGTCCATTCTTGGATTTTGTTAGGCTGCTGCCCTTCTGCTCCTTCAGCTTTGTCTTTGTTGTTGTAGTCCCCAGATCAGAGAAATCTTTCATATATGTAGGCCAGAACCGCTAATGTTTGCTAAGACAATGCAGCTTTCCATTGCTGGGTAGTGCTCAACATCTGGGGGTCGTCTTTGCAAGAGCAGCACTGTTGTCTGGAGATTCTATGACATCACAGCGGTGCCTCTTTCCTTTATTGTAGCAGGTTCCCACTTAAGAGCTTGGTGCCCTAGCCTTGGGAATGATTTCGGTGATGTGTGTGTTGATCACCTTGACAGCATCAGGAATATAGAAACCATATCCAAGGTACTGTGTGTTTCTTTTAATTTTGGTATCAGTACTAAACAGTTACATGAGGAACATTATGGTTACTAGACCCCCCCCATTATCAAGTCCCCACCACGTACCGCGTAAAAGTCACTGTCTTTCAGCCCAGTAATATGCTGTTGAATCACTACTGGTCTTTGTGTTATACTGCCTACTGTGTACTCCCCTCCCTGCCCACATTATGTGTGCTACTCCAATGCTCAGTTTTCCCTCCAACACTTCCTTACCACCCATCCTCCACAGTCACTTTCCCTTTCATAACTGTTACTCCATTCTTAGGTTTGGCGAGGCTGCTTCTGTCTTGTCCTTCAGTTTTTTCTTTGTTGTAACACTCCACAGGAGAGTGAAATCATTTGATGCATTTCTCTCTCTGGCTAATCTCACTGAGCATAATATACTCTAGCTTCATCCATGTTGTTTAATTGGTAGCATCTGTTTTCTTCTTATGGCTCAATAATATTCCATTGCATATATGTAGCACATCTTCTTTATCCATTAGTCTAATTATGGACACATTGGTCCTTTCCATTTCTTTTCTACACTAAATAGTGCTGTGATAAATATAGTGGTGCATATGTCTTTTTCAAACTGGGTTGCTGCAGTGTTTGTTTGCTTGCTTGTTTGTTTTTGCTATCTTTAAGCTACAAATACATGACGAAAATTATGTTTACTAGACTCCCCATCACCAAGTTCCCCCCACATACCGCATTGCCATCAACGTTCATCAGTGTAGTATGAAGCTGTTCAATCCCTACTTGTCTTCTCTGTGTTGTACAACCATCACCATGCCACCCAACATTATACATGCTAATCATAATGCCCCCATTCTTCCCCGCCCCTTATCTCTCCATTCCCGCCCATACACCCCAGTCCCTTTCCGTTTGGTTACTGTAAGTGCATTCCTGGGTTTTGTGAGCCTGCTACTGTTTTGCTCTTTTTGTATTTTCTCTGTTCTTATACGCCCCAGATGAAAGAAACCAATCTATACTCATCTTTCTCTGCCTGGCTTATTTTACTGAGCAAAATACTCTCTAGCTCCATCCATCTTCTTATGGCTGAATAATGTTCTATGGTGTATATGTACCACATCTTGTTTTTCTGTTCATCTCCTAATGGACACTTAACTTCTCTATTGTGAATAGTGCTGTGATAAACATAGGGGTGCATACGTCTTGGAAACTGGGTCGCCACATTACTTATTTATTTATTTATTTTTAGCATTTGTATTTATTTATTTATTTGTTTTCATATCGTTAATCTACAATTACATGAGTCAAAGTATGTTTACTAGACTCCCCCATCACCAAGTTGCCCCGACATATCCCGTTGCAGTCATTGTCCATTAACGTAGTAAGATATTGTAGAATCACTACTTGTGTATTTTGTGCTCTACAGCTGTCCCCATGCCAAACCCACATTACACATGCTAATAATAATGCCTTCTTTCTCCCCAACCCTTACCCCTACATTCCAACCCATCTACGCCAGTCCGTTTCCCTTTCGTAACTGTGAGTCCATTCTTGGGTTCTGTGAGTCTGCTGTTTTTCTCCTTCAGGGCTTTCTCTGTTCTTATACTCCCCAGATGACTGAAATCATTATATACTTATCTTTCTCCACCTAGCTTAGTTCACTGAGGATAATACCCTGTAGCTCCATCCATGCTGTTGGAAATGGTACGATTCATTTTCTCCTTATGGCTGAATAATATTCCACTGTGTATATGTACAACATCTTCTTTGTCTATTCATCTCCTTATGAACACTTAGCTTGGCTATTGTGACTAGTGCTGTGATAAACATACAGGAACATAGGTCTTTTCCAAACATGGTTCCTGCAGTCATTTTTTGAAATTATGTATTTATTTACATACTGGTATCATTAATTTATTTTCTATTTTTACTTTTTTATGTATATTTTGGTATCATTAACCTACTATTCCACAAAGAACATAATGATTACTAGACTCCCCCCATGACCATGTTCCCCCCTATGACCAAGTTCCCCCCAGACACACCATTGCACTCACTCACTGTCCATCAGCGTGGCAAGATGCTGTGGAATGACTACTAGTCTTCTCTGTGTTGTGCAGCCTTCCCTGTGCCCACCCACACATTATGCATGCGAAACAATGCACTCTTTCTTTCCCCTTCCCTTATCCCTCCATTCCCACCCTTCCACCCCAGTCCCTTTGCCTTTCGTTACTGTTAGTCCATTCTTGGGTTTTGTAAGGCTGCTACCCTTTTACTCACGGCTGGGCTGTGGCCACCATCTGTGGCTGGACTCTGGAAGAGCAGGACTGTTGCCTGGAGATTCCATGACATCACAGTGGTGCCTCTTTTCTAGGGTCAGTGTGTGTCCGGTGATTGGAGCACCCTCCAACTTCAGAACCCTGTGCCCTGACCGGGGTTATGATTTCAGTGAGGTGTGCGCTGACCACCTTGACAGCATTAGGAATATGGAAACCATAACCAAGATAACGTGTGTTTCTTTTAATTTTGGTGTCAGTACTAAACAGTTACATGAGGAACATTATGGTTACTAGACTCCCGCCATTATCAAGTGACCACCATATACCTCATGAGTGCCACTGTCTTTCAGCCCAGTAATATGCTGTAGAATCACTGCTGGTCTTTGTGTTATACTGCCATCCTCGTGCTCCCCTCCCCGCCCACATTATGTGTGCTACTCGTAGTGCCCAGTTTTCACCCTTATCCCTCCCTTCCCACCCATCCTCCACAGTCACTTTCCCTTTGGTAACCGGTAGTCCATTCTTAGGTTGGCGAGGCTGCTACTGTCTTGTTCCTTCAGTTTTCTCTTTGTTCTGATACTCCACAGGTGACTCAAATCATTTGATACATTTCTCTCTCTGTCTGCTAAATCTCACTGAGCGTAGTACCCTGTAGCTTCATCCATGTTGTAAACTGTAGCATTTGTTTTCTTTTATGGCGAATAATATTCCATTGTGTATATGTGCCACATCTTATTGATCTATTAGTCGAATTATGGACACATCAGTTGTTTCCTTTTCTTTTCTACTGTAAATAGTGCTGTAATAAACATAGGTTTGCATATGTCTTTTTCAGACTGTGTTTAAGCATGGTTTATTTGTTTCTTTGTTTATGTATTTATTTGTTTTCATATGATTAACCTAAAGTTACATGCCAAAAATTGTTTACTAGACTCCTCCATCACCAAGTTGCCCCCACATATCCCATTGCATTCATCGTGAATCAACGTAGTAAGATGCTGTAGAATCACTACTGTACAGCCTTCCCTGTGCCCCCCCACACACATTATACATGCTAAACAATGCACCCTTTCTTTCCTCTTCCCTTATCCTTCCATTCCCACCCTTCCACCCCAGTCCATTTTCCTTTGGTTATTGGTTAAGCCATTCTTGGGTTTTGTAAGTCTGCTGCCCTTTTGCTCCTTCAGTTTTTTCTTTGTTCTTCTAGTCCACAGATGGCAGATATCATTTTATATATATATATATATATGTGTGTGTGTGTGTGTGTGTGTATATGTATATATGCACATATATGTATATGTAGGCCAGAACCACTAATGTTTGCTAAGATGATGTAGCTTGCTACAGCTGGGTACTGCCCACCATCTGGGGCTGCACTTTGCAAGAGCAGCACTGTTGCCTGGAGATTCCATGACATCACAGTTTTGTCTCTTTTCTAGGGACAGAGTGTCTCTGGTGATTGGAGCAGCCTCTGACTTCAGAGCCTGGTGCCCCAGCCAGGGGTATGATTTCGGTGAGGTGTGCACTGACCACCTTGACAGCATCTGGAATATAGTAACCATATGCAGTGTACTGTGTGTTTCTTTAATTTTGGTGTCAGTACTAAACATTTACATGACGAACATTATGGTTACTAGACTCCCCCATTATCAAGTCCCCACCACATACCCCATGAGAGTCACTGTCTTTCATCCCAGTAATATGCTCTAGAATCTCTAGTGGTCTTTGTGTTTTACTGCCTTGCCTGTGCTCTTCTCCCAGTGCACATTATGTGTGCTACTTGTAATGCCCAATTTTCCCTCTTATCCCTCCCTTCCCAACTATCCTCCGCAGTCACTTTCTGTTTGGTAACCGTAAGTCCATTCTTGGGTTTGGCAAGGCTGCTTCTGTGTTGTTCCTTCAGTTTTTTGTTTGTACTAATACTCCACTGGAGAGTGAAATCATTTGATGCATTTCTCTCAGTCTGGCTAATCGCACTGAGCATAATATTTTCATCCATGAGGTTGTAAATTGTAGCATTTGTTTTCTTCTTATGGCTTAATAATATTCCATTGCATATATGTACCACATCTTCTTTATCCATTTGTCGAATAATGGACACATCGGTTCCATCCATTTCTTTTCTTCTCTAAATAGTGCTGTGATAAACATAGGGGTGCTTATGTCTTTTGAAAGGTGGGGTGCCGCTTTCTATTTTTTTTCCTCTTTATTTATTATTTATTGGTATATACAGAGATATGTATGTATGTATATATATATTTTTTGTTTGTTTATTTTTGCTTTCATTTATCTACTATTACATGAGGAAAATTATGGTCACTAAACTCCCACCATAACCAAGTTGCCCCCAAATACCCCATTGCCCTCAATGTCCTTCAGCATGGTAAGATGCTGTGGAAAGACTACTAGTCTTTTCTGTGTTCTACAGTCTTCTCTTTGCTCCGCCCCCAAATTATACATGGTAAACAATGCCCCCTTTCATACCCCTTTCCTTATCCCTTCATTCCCACCCATCCAACCCAGTCCCTTTCCGTTTGGTTACTGTTAGTACGTTGGTTCTGGGACGCTTCTGTCGTTTTGCTCCTTTAGTTTTTTTTTTTTTTTTTTAGTCCTCAGATGAGAGAAATCTTTGATATGTATATGTGTGTGTGTGTGTGTGTGTGTGTTACACACACATATATGTATATAGGCTAGAACCACTACTGTTTGCTAAGATGATGCAGCTTGCCTCGGCTGAGCAGTGCCCAGCATCTGAGGCTGGACTTTACAAGAGCAGCACTGTTGCCTGGAGATTCCATGACATCACAGTGGTGCCTCTTTCCTAGGGCAGAGTGTCTCTGGTGATGGCAGCAGCGTCCGACGTCAGATCCTGGCGCCGTTGGTGGAATATGATGTCTTTGAGGTGTGCGCGCTGAGCACTGTGACAGCATCAGGAATATGGAAACCATATCCGAGGTACTGTGTGTTTCTTTTAATTTTGGTGTCAGTACTGTACAGTTACATGAAGAACATTATGGTTACTAGACTCTCCCCATTATCAAGTCCCCACCACATAACCCATGAGAGTCACTGTCTTTCCTCTCAGTAATATGCTCTAGAACCTCTACTGGTCTTTGTGTTTTACTGCCTTCCCTGTGCTACCCTCCCAGCCCACATTATGTGTGCTTCTTCTAATGCCCATTTGTCCACCTTATCCCTCTCTTCCCAACTATCCTCCATAGTCACTTTCCCTTTGGTAACCGTAAGTCCATTTCTGGGTTTGGGAAGGCTGCTTCTGTCTTGTTCCTTCAGTTTTTTCTTTGTACTAGTACTCCACAGGAGAGTGAAATCATTTGATGCATTTCTCTCTCTGTCTGCCTAATCTCACTGAGCATATTACGCTCTACCTTCTTCCATGTTGCTGTAAATGGGAGCATTTGTTTTCTTCTTATGGCTTAATTATATTCCATTGCATGTGTGTACCACATCTTCTTCATCCATTAGTCTAATTACGGACACATCGGTTTTTTCCATTTCTTTTCTACGGAAAATAGTGCTGTGATAAATATAGGGGGGCATATGTCTTTCTCAGAGTGGGTTGGTGCATTGTTTGTTTATTTATTTATTTTGGTATCTTTATGCTACAAATACATGATGCAAATTATGTTTACTGGACTCCCCATCACCAAGTTCCCCCCACATACCGTATTGCCATTAACGTTCATCAGCATAGTAAGAAGCTGTTCAATCACTACTTGTCTTCTCTGTGTTGTAAAACCATCACCGTGCCACCCAACATTATACATGCTAATCATAATGCCCCCTTTCTTCCCACCCCTTATCTCTCCATTCCCGCCCATATACCCCAGTCCCTTTCCGTTTGGTAACTGTAAGTGAATTCCTGCGTTTTGTGAGCCTGCTACTGTTTTGCTCTTTCTGTATTTTCTCTGTTCTTATATGCCCCAGATGAAAGAAACCATTCGATACTCATCCTTCTCTGCCTGGCTTATTTTACTGAGCAAAATACTCTCTAGCTCCTCCATCCATCTTCTTATGGCTGAATAATATTCTGTGGTGTATATGTACCACATCTTGTTTTTCTGTTCATCTCCTAATGGACACTTAACTTGTCTATTGTCAGTAGTGCTGTGATAAAAATAGCGGTGCATATGTCTTTGAATTTGGGCCGCCGCATTACTTATTTATTTATTTTTAGCTTATGTATTTATTTATTTATTTATTTTCGTTTCGTTCATCTGCAATTACATGAGTAAAAGTATGTTTACTAGATTCCTCTATCACCAAGTTGCCCACATATATATCCCTTTGCCGTCATTGTCCATCAATGTAGTAAGATGCTGTAGAATCACCTCTTGTCTCTTCTGTGTTGTAGAGTCTTTCCCGTGCCAAACCCACATTACACATGCTAATAATAATGCCTTCTTTCTCCCCAAACCTTTTCCCTACATTCCAACCCATCCATGCAAGTCCATTACCCTTTTGTCACTGTTTGTCCATTCTTGGGCACTGTGAGTCTGCTGCTGTTTTCCTTCTTCAGTTCTTTCTCTGTTCTCATATTCCACCGAGGAGTGAAATCATTAGATACTTGTCTTTCTCCACCTTGCTTATTTCACTGAGTATAATACCCTCTAGGTCCATCCATGCTGTTGGAAATAGTATGGTTTGTTTTCTCCTTATGGCTGAATAATATTCCACTGTGTACATGTACAACATCTTCTTGGTCTATTCATGTCCTTGTGGACAGTTAGCTTGGCTATTGTGAATAGTGCGGTGAAAAACATACGGGGGCATAGGTCTTTTCCAAACAGGGTTGCTGCAGTCATTTTTTGAAATTATGTATTTATTTACATATTGTTATCATTAATTTATTTTCTATTTTTACTTTTTTATGTATATTTGGTATCATTAATCTACTATTCCATGAAGAACATTATGGTTACTAGACTTCCCCCGTGACCAAGTTCCCCCCAGATACCCCATTGCACTCACTGTCCATCAGTGTGGTAAGATGCTTTGGAATGACTACTAGTCTTCTCTGTGTTGCACAGCCTTCCCTGTGCCCCACCCCCACATTATACATAGTATACAATACCCCCTTTCCTTCCCCTTCCCTTATCCCTCCATTCCCACCCACCCACCGCAGGACCTTTCCCTTTGGTCACTGTTAGTCCATTCTTGGATTTTGTTAGGCTGCTGCCCTTCTGCTCCTTCAGCTTTGTCTTTGTTGTTGTAGTCCCCAGATCAGAGAAATCTTTCATATATGTAGGCCAGAACCGCTAATGTTTGCTAAGACAATGCAGCTTTCCATTGCTGGGTAGTGCTCAACATCTGGGGGTCGTCTTTGCAAGAGCAGCACTGTTGTCTGGAGATTCTATGACATCACAGCGGTGCCTCTTTCCTTTATTGTAGCAGGTTCCCACTTAAGAGCTTGGTGCCCTAGCCTTGGGAATGATTTCGGTGATGTGTGTGTTGATCACCTTGACAGCATCAGGAATATAGAAACCATATCCAAGGTACTGTGTGTTTCTTTTAATTTTGGTATCAGTACTAAACAGTTACATGAGGAACATTATGGTTACTAGACCCCCCCCATTATCAAGTCCCCACCACGTACCGCGTAAAAGTCACTGTCTTTCAGCCCAGTAATATGCTGTTGAATCACTACTGGTCTTTGTGTTATACTGCCTACTGTGTACTCCCCTCCCTGCCCACATTATGTGTGCTACTCCAATGCTCAGTTTTCCCTCCAACACTTCCTTACCACCCATCCTCCACAGTCACTTTCCCTTTCATAACTGTTACTCCATTCTTAGGTTTGGCGAGGCTGCTTCTGTCTTGTCCTTCAGTTTTTTCTTTGTTGTAACACTCCACAGGAGAGTGAAATCATTTGATGCATTTCTCTCTCTGGCTAATCTCACTGAGCATAATATACTCTAGCTTCATCCATGTTGTTTAATTGGTAGCATCTGTTTTCTTCTTATGGCTCAATAATATTCCATTGCATATATGTAGCACATCTTCTTTATCCATTAGTCTAATTATGGACACATTGGTCCTTTCCATTTCTTTTCTACACTAAATAGTGCTGTGATAAATATAGTGGTGCATATGTCTTTTTCAAACTGGGTTGCTGCAGTGTTTGTTTGCTTGCTTGTTTGTTTTTGCTATCTTTAAGCTACAAATACATGACGAAAATTATGTTTACTAGACTCCCCATCACCAAGTTCCCCCCACATACCGCATTGCCATCAACGTTCATCAGTGTAGTATGAAGCTGTTCAATCCCTACTTGTCTTCTCTGTGTTGTACAACCATCACCATGCCACCCAACATTATACATGCTAATCATAATGCCCCCATTCTTCCCCGCCCCTTATCTCTCCATTCCCGCCCATACACCCCAGTCCCTTTCCATTTGGTTACTGTAAGTGCATTCCTGGGTTTTGTGAGCCTGCTACTGTTTTGCTCTTTTTGTATTTTCTCTGTTCTTATACGCCCCAGATGAAAGAAACCAATCTATACTCATCTTTCTCTGCCTGGCTTATTTTACTGAGCAAAATACTCTCTAGCTCCATCCATCTTCTTATGGCTGAATAATGTTCTATGGTGTATATGTACCACATCTTGTTTTTCTGTTCATCTCCTAATGGACACTTAACTTCTCTATTGTGAATAGTGCTGTGATAAACATAGGGGTGCATACGTCTTGGAAACTGGGTCGCCACATTACTTATTTATTTATTTATTTTTAGCATTTGTATTTATTTATTTATTTGTTTTCATATCGTTAATCTACAATTACATGAGTCAAAGTATGTTTACTAGACTCCCCCATCACCAAGTTGCCCCGACATATCCCGTTGCAGTCATTGTCCATTAACGTAGTAAGATATTGTAGAATCACTACTTGTGTATTTTGTGCTCTACAGCTGTCCCCATGCCAAACCCACATTACACATGCTAATAATAATGCCTTCTTTCTCCCCAACCCTTACCCCTACATTCCAACCCATCTACGCCAGTCCGTTTCCCTTTCGTAACTGTGAGTCCATTCTTGGGTTCTGTGAGTCTGCTGTTTTTCTCCTTCAGGGCTTTCTCTGTTCTTATACTCCCCAGATGACTGAAATCATTATATACTTATCTTTCTCCACCTAGCTTAGTTCACTGAGGATAATACCCTGTAGCTCCATCCATGCTGTTGGAAATGGTACGATTCATTTTCTCCTTATGGCTGAATAATATTCCACTGTGTATATGTACAACATCTTCTTTGTCTATTCATCTCCTTATGAACACTTAGCTTGGCTATTGTGACTAGTGCTGTGATAAACATACAGGAACATAGGTCTTTTCCAAACATGGTTCCTGCAGTCATTTTTTGAAATTATGTATTTATTTACATACTGGTATCATTAATTTATTTTCTATTTTTACTTTTTTATGTATATTTTGGTATCATTAACCTACTATTCCACAAAGAACATAATGATTACTAGACTCCCCCCATGACCATGTTCCCCCCTATGACCAAGTTCCCCCCAGACACACCATTGCACTCACTCACTGTCCATCAGCGTGGCAAGATGCTGTGGAATGACTACTAGTCTTCTCTGTGTTGTGCAGCCTTCCCTGTGCCCACCCACACATTATGCATGCGAAACAATGCACTCTTTCTTTCCCCTTCCCTTATCCCTCCATTCCCACCCTTCCACCCCAGTCCCTTTGCCTTTCGTTACTGTTAGTCCATTCTTGGGTTTTGTAAGGCTGCTACCCTTTTACTCACGGCTGGGCTGTGGCCACCATCTGTGGCTGGACTCTGGAAGAGCAGGACTGTTGCCTGGAGATTCCATGACATCACAGTGGTGCCTCTTTTCTAGGGTCAGTGTGTGTCCGGTGATTGGAGCACCCTCCAACTTCAGAACCCTGTGCCCTGACCGGGGTTATGATTTCAGTGAGGTGTGCGCTGACCACCTTGACAGCATTAGGAATATGGAAACCATAACCAAGATAACGTGGGTTTCTTTTAATTTTGGTGTCAGTACTAAACAGTTACATGAGGAACATTATGGTTACTAGACTCCCGCCATTATCAAGTGACCACCATATACCTCATGAGTGCCACTGTCTTTCAGCCCAGTAATATGCTGTAGAATCACTGCTGGTCTTTGTGTTATACTGCCATCCTCGTGCTCCCCTCCCCGCCCACATTATGTGTGCTACTCGTAGTGCCCAGTTTTCACCCTTATCCCTCCTTTCCCACCCATCCTCCACAGTCACTTTCCCTTTGGTAACCGGTAGTCCATTCTTAGGTTGGCGAGGCTGCTACTGTCTTGTTCCTTCAGTTTTCTCTTTGTTCTGATACTCCACAGGTGACTCAAATCATTTGATACATTTCTCTCTCTGTCTGCTAAATCTCACTGAGCGTAGTACCCTGTAGCTTCATCCATGTTGTAAACTGTAGCATTTGTTTTCTTTTATGGTGAATAATATTCCATTGTGTATATGTGCCACATCTTATTGATCTATTAGTCGAATTATGGACACATCAGTTGTTTCCTTTTCTTTTCTACTGTAAATAGTGCTGTAATAAACATAGGTTTGCATATGTCTTTTTCAGACTGTGTTTAAGCATGGTTTGTTTATTTGTTTCTTTGTTTATGTATTTATTTGTTTTCATATGATTAACCTAAAGTTACATGCCAAAAATTGTTTACTAGACTCCTCCATCACCAAGTTGCCCCCACATATCCCATTGCATTCATCGTGAATCAACGTAGTAAGATGCTGTAGAATCACTACTGTACAGCCTTCCCTGTGCCCCCCCACACACATTATACATGCTAAACAATGCACCCTTTCTTTCCTCTTCCCTTATCCTTCCATTCCCACCCTTCCACCCCAGTCCATTTTCCTTTGGTTATTGGTTAAGCCATTCTTGGGTTTTGTAAGTCTGCTGCCCTTTTGCTCCTTCAGTTTTTTCTTTGTTCTTCTAGTCCACAGATGGCAGATATCATTTTATATATATATATATATGTGTGTGTGTGTGTGTGTGTGTATATGTATATATGCACATATATGTATATGTAGGCCAGAACCACTAATGTTTGCTAAGATGATGTAGCTTGCTACAGCTGGGTACTGCCCACCATCTGGGGCTGCACTTTGCAAGAGCAGCACTGTTGCCTGGAGATTCCATGACATCACAGTTTTGTCTCTTTTCTAGGGACAGAGTGTCTCTGGTGATTGGAGCAGCCTCTGACTTCAGAGCCTGGTGCCCCAGCCAGGGGTATGATTTCGGTGAGGTGTGCACTGACCACCTTGACAGCATCTGGAATATAGTAACCATATGCAGTGTACTGTGTGTTTCTTTAATTTTGGTGTCAGTACTAAACATTTACTTGATGAACATTATGGTTACTAGACTCCCCCATTATCAAGTCCCCACCACATACCCCATGAGAGTCACTGTCTTTCATCCCAGTAATATGCTCTAGAATCTCTAGTGGTCTTTGTGTTTTACTGCCTTGCCTGTGCTCTTCTCCCAGCGCACATTATGTGTGCTACTTGTAATGCCCAATTTTCCCTCTTATCCCTCCCTTCCCAACCATCCTCCGCAGTCACTTTCTGTTTGGTAACCGTAAGTCCATTCTTGGGTTTGGCAAGGCTGCTTCTGTGTTGTTCCTTCAGTTTTTTGTTTGTACTAATACTCCACTGGAGAGTGAAATCATTTGATGCATTTCTCTCAGTCTGGCTAATCGCACTGAGCATAATATTTTCATCCATGAGGTTGTAAATTGTAGCATTTGTTTTCTTCTTATGGCTTAATAATATTCCATTGCATATATGTACCACATCTTCTTTATCCATTTGTCGAATAATGGACACATCGGTTCCATCCATTTCTTTTCTTCTCTAAATAGTGCTGTGATAAACATAGGGGTGCTTATGTCTTTTGAAAGGTGGGGTGCCGCTTTCTATTTTTTTTCCTCTTTATTTATTATTTATTGGTATATACAGAGATATGTATGTATGTATATATATATTTTTCGTTTGTTTATTTTTGCTTTCATTTATCTACTATTACATGAGGAAAATTATGGTCACTAAACTCCCACCATAACCAAGTTGCCCCCAAATACCCCATTGCCCTCAATGTCCTTCAGCATGGTAAGATGCTGTGGAAAGACTACTAGTCTTTTCTGTGTTCTACAGTCTTCTCTTTGTTCCGCCCCCAAATTATACATGGTAAACAATGCCCCCTTTCATACCCCTTTCCTTATCCCTTCATTCCCACCCATCCATCCTAGTCCCTTTCCGTTTGGTTACTGTTAGTACGTTGGTTCTGGGACGCTTCTGTCGTTTTGCTCCTTTAGTTTTTTTTTTTTTTTTTTAGTCCTCAGATGAGAGAAATCTTTGATATGTATATGTGTGTGTGTGTGTGTGTGTGTGTTACACACACATATATGTATATAGGCTAGAACCACTACTGTTTGCTAAGATGATGCAGCTTGCCTCGGCTGAGCAGTGCCCAGCATCTGAGGCTGGACTTTACAAGAGCAGCACTGTTGCCTGGAGATTCCATGACATCACAGTGGTGCCTCTTTCCTAGGGCAGAGTGTCTCTGGTGATGGCAGCAGCGTCCGACGTCAGATCCTGGCGCCGTTGGTGGAATATGATGTCTTTGAGGTGTGCGCGCTGAGCACTGTGACAGCATCAGGAATATGGAAACCATATCCGAGGTACTGTGTGTTTCTTTTAATTTTGGTGTCAGTACTGTACAGTTACATGAAGAACATTATGGTTACTAGACTCTCCCCATTATCAAGTCCCCACCACATAACCCATGAGAGTCACTGTCTTTCCTCTCAGTAATATGCTCTAGAACCTCTACTGGTCTTTGTGTTTTACTGCCTTCCCTGTGCTACCCTCCCAGCCCACATTATGTGTGCTTCTTCTAATGCCCATTTGTCCACCTTATCCCTCTCTTCCCAACTATCCTCCATAGTCACTTTCCCTTTGGTAACCGTAAGTCCATTTCTGGGTTTGGGAAGGCTGCTTCTGTCTTGTTCCTTCAGTTTTTTCTTTGTACTAGTACTCCACAGGAGAGTGAAATCATTTGATGCATTTCTCTCTCTGTCTGCCTAATCTCACTGAGCATATTACGCTCTACCTTCTTCCATGTTGCTGTAAATGGGAGCATTTGTTTTCTTCTTATGGCTTAATTATATTCCATTGCATGTGTGTACCACATCTTCTTCATCCATTAGTCTAATTACGGACACATCGGTTTTTTCCATTTCTTTTCTACGGAAAATAGTGCTGTGATAAATATAGGGGGGCATATGTCTTTCTCAGAGTGGGTTGGTGCATTGTTTGTTTATTTATTTATTTTGGTATCTTTATGCTACAAATACATGATGCAAATTATGTTTACTGGACTCCCCATCACCAAGTTCCCCCCACATACCGTATTGCCATTAACGTTCATCAGCATAGTAAGAAGCTGTTCAATCACTACTTGTCTTCTCTGTGTTGTAAAACCATCACCGTGCCACCCAACATTATACATGCTAATCATAATGCCCCCTTTCTTCCCACCCCTTATCTCTCCATTCCCGCCCATATACCCCAGTCCCTTTCCGTTTGGTAACTGTAAGTGAATCCCTGCGTTTTGTGAGCCTGCTACTGTTTTGCTCTTTCTGTATTTTCTCTGTTCTTATATGCCCCAGATGAAAGAAACCATTCGATACTCATCCTTCTCTGCCTGGCTTATTTTACTGAGCAAAATACTCTCTAGCTCCTCCATCCATCTTCTTATGGCTGAATAATATTCTGTGGTGTATATGTACCACATCTTGTTTTTCTGTTCATCTCCTAATGGACACTTAACTTGTCTATTGTCAGTAGTGCTGTGATAAAAATAGCGGTGCATATGTCTTTGAATTTGGGCCGCCGCATTACTTATTTATTTATTTTTAGCTTATGTATTTATTTATTTATTTATTTTCGTTTCGTTCATCTGCAATTACATGAGTAAAAGTATGTTTACTAGATTCCTCTATCACCAAGTTGCCCACATATATATCCCTTTGCCGTCATTGTCCATCAATGTAGTAAGATGCTGTAGAATCACCTCTTGTCTCTTCTGTGTTGTAGAGTCTTTCCCGTGCCAAACCCACATTACACATGCTAATAATAATGCCTTCTTTCTCCCCAAACCTTTTCCCTACATTCCAACCCATCCATGCAAGTCCATTACCCTTTTGTCACTGTTTGTCCATTCTTGGGCACTGTGAGTCTGCTGCTGTTTTCCTTCTTCAGTTCTTTCTCTGTTCTCATATTCCACCGAGGAGTGAAATCATTAGATACTTGTCTTTCTCCACCTTGCTTATTTCACTGAGTATAATACCCTCTAGGTCCATCCATGCTGTTGGAAATAGTATGGTTTGTTTTCTCCTTATGGCTGAATAATATTCCACTGTGTACATGTACAACATCTTCTTGGTCTATTCATGTCCTTGTGGACAGTTAGCTTGGCTATTGTGAATAGTGCGGTGAAAAACATACGGGGGCATAGGTCTTTTCCAAACAGGGTTGCTGCAGTCATTTTTTGAAATTATGTATTTATTTACATATTGTTATCATTAATTTATTTTCTATTTTTACTTTTTTATGTATATTTGGTATCATTAATCTACTATTCCATGAAGAACATTATGGTTACTAGACTTCCCCCGTGACCAAGTTCCCCCCAGATACCCCATTGCACTCACTGTCCATCAGTGTGGTAAGATGCTTTGGAATGACTACTAGTCTTCTCTGTGTTGCACAGCCTTCCCTGTGCCCCACCCCCACATTATACATAGTATACAATACCCCCTTTCCTTCCCCTTCCCTTATCCCTCCATTCCCACCCACCCACCGCAGGACCTTTCCCTTTGGTCACTGTTAGTCCATTCTTGGATTTTGTTAGGCTGCTGCCCTTCTGCTCCTTCAGCTTTGTCTTTGTTGTTGTAGTCCCCAGATCAGAGAAATCTTTCATATATGTAGGCCAGAACCGCTAATGTTTGCTAAGACAATGCAGCTTTCCATGGCTGGGTAGTGCTCAACATCTGGGGGTCGTCTTTGCAAGAGCAGCACTGTTGTCTGGAGATTCTATGACATCACAGCGGTGCCTCTTTCCTTTATTGTAGCAGGTTCCCACTTAAGAGCTTGGTGCCCTAGCCTTGGGAATGATTTCGGTGATGTGTGTGTTGATCACCTTGACAGCATCAGGAATATAGAAACCATATCCAAGGTACTGTGTGTTTCTTTTAATTTTGGTATCAGTACTAAACAGTTACATGAGGAACATTATGGTTACTAGACCCCCCCCATTATCAAGTCCCCACCACGTACCGCGTAAAAGTCACTGTCCTTCAGCCCAGTAATATGCTGTTGAATCACTACTGGTCTTTGTGTTATACTGCCTACTGTGTACTCCCCTCCCTGCCCACATTATGTGTGCTACTCCAATGCTCAGTTTTCCCTCCAACACTTCCTTACCACCCATCCTCCACAGTCACTTTCCCTTTCATAACTGTTACTCCATTCTTAGGTTTGGCGAGGCTGCTTCTGTCTTGTCCTTCAGTTTTTTCTTTGTTGTAACACTCCACAGGAGAGTGAAATCATTTGATGCATTTCTCTCTCTGGCTAATCTCACTGAGCATAATATACTCTAGCTTCATCCATGTTGTTTAATTGGTAGCATCTGTTTTCTTCTTATGGCTCAATAATATTCCATTGCATATATGTAGCACATCTTCTTTATCCATTAGTCTAATTATGGACACATTGGTCCTTTCCATTTCTTTTCTACACTAAATAGTGCTGTGATAAATATAGTGGTGCATATGTCTTTTTCAAACTGGGTTGCTGCAGTGTTTGTTTGCTTGCTTGTTTGTTTTTGCTATCTTTAAGCTACAAATACATGACGAAAATTATGTTTACTAGACTCCCCATCACCAAGTTCCCCCCACATACCGCATTGCCATCAACGTTCATCAGTGTAGTATGAAGCTGTTCAATCCCTACTTGTCTTCTCTGTGTTGTACAACCATCACCATGCCACCCAACATTATACATGCTAATCATAATGCCCCCATTCTTCCCCGCCCCTTATCTCTCCATTCCCGCCCATACACCCCAGTCCCTTTCCGTTTGGTTACTGTAAGTGCATTCCTGGGTTTTGTGAGCCTGCTACTGTTTTGCTCTTTTTGTATTTTCTCTGTTCTTATACGCCCCAGATGAAAGAAACCAATCTATACTCATCTTTCTCTGCCTGGCTTATTTTACTGAGCAAAATACTCTCTAGCTCCATCCATCTTCTTATGGCTGAATAATGTTCTATGGTGTATATGTACCACATCTTGTTTTTCTGTTCATCTCCTAATGGACACTTAACTTCTCTATTGTGAATAGTGCTGTGATAAACATAGGGGTGCATACGTCTTGGAAACTGGGTCGCCACATTACTTATTTATTTATTTATTTTTAGCATTTGTATTTATTTATTTATTTGTTTTCATATCGTTAATCTACAATTACATGAGTCAAAGTATGTTTACTAGACTCCCCCATCACCAAGTTGCCCCGACATATCCCGTTGCAGTCATTGTCCATTAACGTAGTAAGATATTGTAGAATCACTACTTGTGTATTTTGTGCTCTACAGCTGTCCCCATGCCAAACCCACATTACACATGCTAATAATAATGCCTTCTTTCTCCCCAACCCTTACCCCTACATTCCAACCCATCTACGCCAGTCCGTTTCCCTTTCGTAACTGTGAGTCCATTCTTGGGTTCTGTGAGTCTGCTGTTTTTCTCCTTCAGGGCTTTCTCTGTTCTTATACTCCCCAGATGACTGAAATCATTATATACTTATCTTTCTCCACCTAGCTTAGTTCACTGAGGATAATACCCTGTAGCTCCATCCATGCTGTTGGAAATGGTACGATTCATTTTCTCCTTATGGCTGAATAATATTCCACTGTGTATATGTACAACATCTTCTTTGTCTATTCATCTCCTTATGAACACTTAGCTTGGCTATTGTGACTAGTGCTGTGATAAACATACAGGAACATAGGTCTTTTCCAAACATGGTTCCTGCAGTCATTTTTTGAAATTATGTATTTATTTACATACTGGTATCATTAATTTATTTTCTATTTTTACTTTTTTATGTATATTTTGGTATCATTAACCTACTATTCCACAAAGAACATAATGATTACTAGACTCCCCCCATGACCATGTTCCCCCCTATGACCAAGTTCCCCCCAGACACACCATTGCACTCACTCACTGTCCATCAGCGTGGCAAGATGCTGTGGAATGACTACTAGTCTTCTCTGTGTTGTGCAGCCTTCCCTGTGCCCACCCACACATTATGCATGCGAAACAATGCACTCTTTCTTTCCCCTTCCCTTATCCCTCCATTCCCACCCTTCCACCCCAGTCCCTTTGCCTTTCGTTACTGTTAGTCCATTCTTGGGTTTTGTAAGGCTGCTACCCTTTTACTCACGGCTGGGCTGTGGCCACCATCTGTGGCTGGACTCTGGAAGAGCAGGACTGTTGCCTGGAGATTCCATGACATCACAGTGGTGCCTCTTTTCTAGGGTCAGTGTGTGTCCGGTGATTGGAGCACCCTCCAACTTCAGAACCCTGTGCCCTGACCGGGGTTATGATTTCAGTGAGGTGTGCGCTGACCACCTTGACAGCATTAGGAATATGGAAACCATAACCAAGATAACGTGGGTTTCTTTTAATTTTGGTGTCAGTACTAAACAGTTACATGAGGAACATTATGGTTACTAGACTCCCGCCATTATCAAGTGACCACCATATACCTCATGAGTGCCACTGTCTTTCAGCCCAGTAATATGCTGTAGAATCACTGCTGGTCTTTGTGTTATACTGCCATCCTCGTGCTCCCCTCCCCGCCCACATTATGTGTGCTACTCGTAGTGCCCAGTTTTCACCCTTATCCCTCCCTTCCCACCCATCCTCCACAGTCACTTTCCCTTTGGTAACCGGTAGTCCATTCTTAGGTTGGCGAGGCTGCTACTGTCTTGTTCCTTCAGTTTTCTCTTTGTTCTGATACTCCACAGGTGACTCAAATCATTTGATACATTTCTCTCTCTGTCTGCTAAATCTCACTGAGCGTAGTACCCTGTAGCTTCATCCATGTTGTAAACTGTAGCATTTGTTTTCTTTTATGGCGAATAATATTCCATTGTGTATATGTGCCACATCTTATTGATCTATTAGTCGAATTATGGACACATCAGTTGTTTCCTTTTCTTTTCTACTGTAAATAGTGCTGTAATAAACATAGGTTTGCATATGTCTTTTTCAGACTGTGTTTAAGCATGGTTTATTTGTTTCTTTGTTTATGTATTTATTTGTTTTCATATGATTAACCTAAAGTTACATGCCAAAAATTGTTTACTAGACTCCTCCATCACCAAGTTGCCCCCACATATCCCATTGCATTCATCGTGAATCAACGTAGTAAGATGCTGTAGAATCACTACTGTACAGCCTTCCCTGTGCCCCCACACACATTATACATGCTAAACAATGCACCCTTTCTTTCCTCTTCCCTTATCCTTCCATTCCCACCCTTCCACCCCAGTCCATTTTCCTTTGGTTATTGGTTAAGCCATTCTTGGGTTTTGT
Source organism: Manis pentadactyla (assembly GCF_030020395.1). NCBI lineage: Eukaryota > Metazoa > Chordata > Mammalia > Pholidota > Manidae > Manis > Manis pentadactyla. The sequence goes on from NC_080033.1 coordinate 30,193,300, forward strand.
AAGTCTGCTGCCCTTTTGCTCCTTCAGTTTTTTCTTTGTTCTTCTAGTCCACAGATGGCAGATATCATTTTATATATATATATATATGTGTGTGTGTGTGTGTGTGTGTATATGTATATATGCACATATATGTATATGTAGGCCAGAACCACTAATGTTTGCTAAGATGATGTAGCTTGCTACAGCTGGGTACTGCCCACCATCTGGGGCTGCACTTTGCAAGAGCAGCACTGTTGCCTGGAGATTCCATGACATCACAGTTTTGTCTCTTTTCTAGGGACAGAGTGTCTCTGGTGATTGGAGCAGCCTCTGACTTCAGAGCCTGGTGCCCCAGCCAGGGGTATGATTTCGGTGAGGTGTGCACTGACCACCTTGACAGCATCTGGAATATAGTAACCATATGCAGTGTACTGTGTGTTTCTTTAATTTTGGTGTCAGTACTAAACATTTACTTGATGAACATTATGGTTACTAGACTCCCCCATTATCAAGTCCCCACCACATACCCCATGAGAGTCACTGTCTTTCATCCCAGTAATATGCTCTAGAATCTCTAGTGGTCTTTGTGTTTTACTGCCTTGCCTGTGCTCTTCTCCCAGCGCACATTATGTGTGCTACTTGTAATGCCCAATTTTCCCTCTTATCCCTCCCTTCCCAACCATCCTCCGCAGTCACTTTCTGTTTGGTAACCGTAAGTCCATTCTTGGGTTTGGCAAGGCTGCTTCTGTGTTGTTCCTTCAGTTTTTTGTTTGTACTAATACTCCACTGGAGAGTGAAATCATTTGATGCATTTCTCTCAGTCTGGCTAATCGCACTGAGCATAATATTTTCATCCATGAGGTTGTAAATTGTAGCATTTGTTTTCTTCTTATGGCTTAATAATATTCCATTGCATATATGTACCACATCTTCTTTATCCATTTGTCGAATAATGGACACATCGGTTCCATCCATTTCTTTTCTTCTCTAAATAGTGCTGTGATAAACATAGGGGTGCTTATGTCTTTTGAAAGGTGGGGTGCCGCTTTCTATTTTTTTTCCTCTTTATTTATTATTTATTGGTATATACAGAGATATGTATGTATGTATATATATATTTTTCGTTTGTTTATTTTTGCTTTCATTTATCTACTATTACATGAGGAAAATTATGGTCACTAAACTCCCACCATAACCAAGTTGCCCCCAAATACCCCATTGCCCTCAATGTCCTTCAGCATGGTAAGATGCTGTGGAAAGACTACTAGTCTTTTCTGTGTTCTACAGTCTTCTCTTTGCTCCGCCCCCAAATTATACATGGTAAACAATGCCCCCTTTCATACCCCTTTCCTTATCCCTTCATTCCCACCCATCCATCCTAGTCCCTTTCCGTTTGGTTACTGTTAGTACGTTGGTTCTGGGACGCTTCTGTCGTTTTGCTCCTTTAGTTTTTTTTTTTTTTTTTTAGTCCTCAGATGAGAGAAATCTTTGATATGTATATGTGTGTGTGTGTGTGTGTGTGTGTTACACACACATATATGTATATAGGCTAGAACCACTACTGTTTGCTAAGATGATGCAGCTTGCCTCGGCTGAGCAGTGCCCAGCATCTGAGGCTGGACTTTGCAAGAGCAGCACTGTTGCCTGGAGATTCCATGACATCAGAGTGGTGCCTCTTTCCTAGGGCAGAGTGTCTCTGGTGATGGCAGCAGCGTCCGACGTCAGATCCTGGCGCCGTTGGTGGAATATGATGTCTTTGAGGTGTGCGCGCTGAGCACTGTGACAGCATCAGGAATATGGAAACCATATCCGAGGTACTGTGTGTTTCTTTTAATTTTGGTGTCAGTACTGTACAGTTACATGAAGAACATTATGGTTACTAGACTCTCCCCATTATCAAGTCCCCACCACATAACCCATGAGAGTCACTGTCTTTCCTCTCAGTAATATGCTCTAGAACCTCTACTGGTCTTTGTGTTTTACTGCCTTCCCTGTGCTACCCTCCCAGCCCACATTATGTGTGCTTCTTCTAATGCCCATTTGTCCACCTTATCCCTCTCTTCCCAACTATCCTCCATAGTCACTTTCCCTTTGGTAACCGTAAGTCCATTTCTGGGTTTGGGAAGGCTGCTTCTGTCTTGTTCCTTCAGTTTTTTCTTTGTACTAGTACTCCACAGGAGAGTGAAATCATTTGATGCATTTCTCTCTCTGTCTGCCTAATCTCACTGAGCATATTACGCTCTACCTTCTTCCATGTTGCTGTAAATGGGAGCATTTGTTTTCTTCTTATGGCTTAATTATATTCCATTGCATGTGTGTACCACATCTTCTTCATCCATTAGTCTAATTACGGACACATCGGTTTTTTCCATTTCTTTTCTACGGAAAATAGTGCTGTGATAAATATAGGGGGGCATATGTCTTTCTCAGAGTGGGTTGGTGCATTGTTTGTTTATTTATTTATTTTGGTATCTTTATGCTACAAATACATGATGCAAATTATGTTTACTGGACTCCCCATCACCAAGTTCCCCCCACATACCGTATTGCCATTAACGTTCATCAGCATAGTAAGAAGCTGTTCAATCACTACTTGTCTTCTCTGTGTTGTAAAACCATCACCGTGCCACCCAACATTATACATGCTAATCATAATGCCCCCTTTCTTCCCACCCCTTATCTCTCCATTCCCGCCCATATACCCCAGTCCCTTTCCGTTTGGTAACTGTAAGTGAATTCCTGCGTTTTGTGAGCCTGCTACTGTTTTGCTCTTTCTGTATTTTCTCTGTTCTTATATGCCCCAGATGAAAGAAACCATTCGATACTCATCCTTCTCTGCCTGGCTTATTTTACTGAGCAAAATACTCTCTAGCTCCTCCATCCATCTTCTTATGGCTGAATAATATTCTGTGGTGTATATGTACCACATCTTGTTTTTCTGTTCATCTCCTAATGGACACTTAACTTGTCTATTGTCAGTAGTGCTGTGATAAAAATAGCGGTGCATATGTCTTTGAATTTGGGCCGCCGCATTACTTATTTATTTATTTTTAGCTTATGTATTTATTTATTTATTTATTTTCGTTTCGTTCATCTGCAATTACATGAGTAAAAGTATGTTTACTAGATTCCTCTATCACCAAGTTGCCCACATATATATCCCTTTGCCGTCATTGTCCATCAATGTAGTAAGATGCTGTAGAATCACCTCTTGTCTCTTCTGTGTTGTAGAGTCTTTCCCGTGCCAAACCCACATTACACATGCTAATAATAATGCCTTCTTTCTCCCCAAACCTTTTCCCTACATTCCAACCCATCCATGCAAGTCCATTACCCTTTTGTCACTGTTTGTCCATTCTTGGGCACTGTGAGTCTGCTGCTGTTTTCCTTCTTCAGTTCTTTCTCTGTTCTCATATTCCACCGAGGAGTGAAATCATTAGATACTTGTCTTTCTCCACCTTGCTTATTTCACTGAGTATAATACCCTCTAGGTCCATCCATGCTGTTGGAAATAGTATGGTTTGTTTTCTCCTTATGGCTGAATAATATTCCACTGTGTACATGTACAACATCTTCTTGGTCTATTCATGTCCTTGTGGACAGTTAGCTTGGCTATTGTGAATAGTGCGGTGAAAAACATACGGGGGCATAGGTCTTTTCCAAACAGGGTTGCTGCAGTCATTTTTTGAAATTATGTATTTATTTACATATTGTTATCATTAATTTATTTTCTATTTTTACTTTTTTATGTATATTTGGTATCATTAATCTACTATTCCATGAAGAACATTATGGTTACTAGACTTCCCCCGTGACCAAGTTCCCCCCAGATACCCCATTGCACTCACTGTCCATCAGTGTGGTAAGATGCTTTGGAATGACTACTAGTCTTCTCTGTGTTGCACAGCCTTCCCTGTGCCCCACCCCCACATTATACATAGTATACAATACCCCCTTTCCTTCCCCTTCCCTTATCCCTCCATTCCCACCCACCCACCGCAGGACCTTTCCCTTTGGTCACTGTTAGTCCATTCTTGGATTTTGTTAGGCTGCTGCCCTTCTGCTCCTTCAGCTTTGTCTTTGTTGTTGTAGTCCCCAGATCAGAGAAATCTTTCATATATGTAGGCCAGAACCGCTAATGTTTGCTAAGACAATGCAGCTTTCCATTGCTGGGTAGTGCTCAACATCTGGGGGTCGTCTTTGCAAGAGCAGCACTGTTGTCTGGAGATTCTATGACATCACAGCGGTGCCTCTTTCCTTTATTGTAGCAGGTTCCCACTTAAGAGCTTGGTGCCCTAGCCTTGGGAATGATTTCGGTGATGTGTGTGTTGATCACCTTGACAGCATCAGGAATATAGAAACCATATCCAAGGTACTGTGTGTTTCTTTTAATTTTGGTATCAGTACTAAACAGTTACATGAGGAACATTATGGTTACTAGACCCCCCCCATTATCAAGTCCCCACCACGTACCGCGTAAAAGTCACTGTCTTTCAGCCCAGTAATATGCTGTTGAATCACTACTGGTCTTTGTGTTATACTGCCTACTGTGTACTCCCCTCCCTGCCCACATTATGTGTGCTACTCCAATGCTCAGTTTTCCCTCCAACACTTCCTTACCACCCATCCTCCACAGTCACTTTCCCTTTCATAACTGTTACTCCATTCTTAGGTTTGGCGAGGCTGCTTCTGTCTTGTCCTTCAGTTTTTTCTTTGTTGTAACACTCCACAGGAGAGTGAAATCATTTGATGCATTTCTCTCTCTGGCTAATCTCACTGAGCATAATATACTCTAGCTTCATCCATGTTGTTTAATTGGTAGCATCTGTTTTCTTCTTATGGCTCAATAATATTCCATTGCATATATGTAGCACATCTTCTTTATCCATTAGTCTAATTATGGACACATTGGTCCTTTCCATTTCTTTTCTACACTAAATAGTGCTGTGATAAATATAGTGGTGCATATGTCTTTTTCAAACTGGGTTGCTGCAGTGTTTGTTTGCTTGCTTGTTTGTTTTTGCTATCTTTAAGCTACAAATACATGACGAAAATTATGTTTACTAGACTCCCCATCACCAAGTTCCCCCCACATACCGCATTGCCATCAACGTTCATCAGTGTAGTATGAAGCTGTTCAATCCCTACTTGTCTTCTCTGTGTTGTACAACCATCACCATGCCACCCAACATTATACATGCTAATCATAATGCCCCCATTCTTCCCCGCCCCTTATCTCTCCATTCCCGCCCATACACCCCAGTCCCTTTCCGTTTGGTTACTGTAAGTGCATTCCTGGGTTTTGTGAGCCTGCTACTGTTTTGCTCTTTTTGTATTTTCTCTGTTCTTATACGCCCCAGATGAAAGAAACCAATCTATACTCATCTTTCTCTGCCTGGCTTATTTTACTGAGCAAAATACTCTCTAGCTCCATCCATCTTCTTATGGCTGAATAATGTTCTATGGTGTATATGTACCACATCTTGTTTTTCTGTTCATCTCCTAATGGACACTTAACTTCTCTATTGTGAATAGTGCTGTGATAAACATAGGGGTGCATACGTCTTGGAAACTGGGTCGCCACATTACTTATTTATTTATTTATTTTTAGCATTTGTATTTATTTATTTATTTGTTTTCATATCGTTAATCTACAATTACATGAGTCAAAGTATGTTTACTAGACTCCCCCATCACCAAGTTGCCCCGACATATCCCGTTGCAGTCATTGTCCATTAACGTAGTAAGATATTGTAGAATCACTACTTGTGTATTTTGTGCTCTACAGCTGTCCCCATGCCAAACCCACATTACACATGCTAATAATAATGCCTTCTTTCTCCCCAACCCTTACCCCTACATTCCAACCCATCTACGCCAGTCCGTTTCCCTTTCGTAACTGTGAGTCCATTCTTGGGTTCTGTGAGTCTGCTGTTTTTCTCCTTCAGGGCTTTCTCTGTTCTTATACTCCCCAGATGACTGAAATCATTATATACTTATCTTTCTCCACCTAGCTTAGTTCACTGAGGATAATACCCTGTAGCTCCATCCATGCTGTTGGAAATGGTACGATTCATTTTCTCCTTATGGCTGAATAATATTCCACTGTGTATATGTACAACATCTTCTTTGTCTATTCATCTCCTTATGAACACTTAGCTTGGCTATTGTGACTAGTGCTGTGATAAACATACAGGAACATAGGTCTTTTCCAAACATGGTTCCTGCAGTCATTTTTTGAAATTATGTATTTATTTACATACTGGTATCATTAATTTATTTTCTATTTTTACTTTTTTATGTATATTTTGGTATCATTAACCTACTATTCCACAAAGAACATAATGATTACTAGACTCCCCCCATGACCATGTTCCCCCCTATGACCAAGTTCCCCCCAGACACACCATTGCACTCACTCACTGTCCATCAGCGTGGCAAGATGCTGTGGAATGACTACTAGTCTTCTCTGTGTTGTGCAGCCTTCCCTGTGCCCACCCACACATTATGCATGCGAAACAATGCACTCTTTCTTTCCCCTTCCCTTATCCCTCCATTCCCACCCTTCCACCCCAGTCCCTTTGCCTTTCGTTACTGTTAGTCCATTCTTGGGTTTTGTAAGGCTGCTACCCTTTTACTCACGGCTGGGCTGTGGCCACCATCTGTGGCTGGACTCTGGAAGAGCAGGACTGTTGCCTGGAGATTCCATGACATCACAGTGGTGCCTCTTTTCTAGGGTCAGTGTGTGTCCGGTGATTGGAGCACCCTCCAACTTCAGAACCCTGTGCCCTGACCGGGGTTATGATTTCAGTGAGGTGTGCGCTGACCACCTTGACAGCATTAGGAATATGGAAACCATAACCAAGATAACGTGGGTTTCTTTTAATTTTGGTGTCAGTACTAAACAGTTACATGAGGAACATTATGGTTACTAGACTCCCGCCATTATCAAGTGACCACCATATACCTCATGAGTGCCACTGTCTTTCAGCCCAGTAATATGCTGTAGAATCACTGCTGGTCTTTGTGTTATACTGCCATCCTCGTGCTCCCCTCCCCGCCCACATTATGTGTGCTACTCGTAGTGCCCAGTTTTCACCCTTATCCCTCCCTTCCCACCCATCCTCCACAGTCACTTTCCCTTTGGTAACCGGTAGTCCATTCTTAGGTTGGCGAGGCTGCTACTGTCTTGTTCCTTCAGTTTTCTCTTTGTTCTGATACTCCACAGGTGACTCAAATCATTTGATACATTTCTCTCTCTGTCTGCTAAATCTCACTGAGCGTAGTACCCTGTAGCTTCATCCATGTTGTAAACTGTAGCATTTGTTTTCTTTTATGGCGAATAATATTCCATTGTGTATATGTGCCACATCTTATTGATCTATTAGTCGAATTATGGACACATCAGTTGTTTCCTTTTCTTTTCTACTGTAAATAGTGCTGTAATAAACATAGGTTTGCATATGTCTTTTTCAGACTGTGTTTAAGCATGGTTTATTTGTTTCTTTGTTTATGTATTTATTTGTTTTCATATGATTAACCTAAAGTTACATGCCAAAAATTGTTTACTAGACTCCTCCATCACCAAGTTGCCCCCACATATCCCATTGCATTCATCGTGAATCAACGTAGTAAGATGCTGTAGAATCACTACTGTACAGCCTTCCCTGTGCCCCCCCACACACATTATACATGCTAAACAATGCACCCTTTCTTTCCTCTTCCCTTATCCTTCCATTCCCACCCTTCCACCCCAGTCCATTTTCCTTTGGTTATTGGTTAAGCCATTCTTGGGTTTTGTAAGTCTGCTGCCCTTTTGCTCCTTCAGTTTTTTCTTTGTTCTTCTAGTCCACAGATGGCAGATATCATTTTATATATATATATATATGTGTGTGTGTGTGTGTGTGTGTATATGTATATATGCACATATATGTATATGTAGGCCAGAACCACTAATGTTTGCTAAGATGATGTAGCTTGCTACAGCTGGGTACTGCCCACCATCTGGGGCTGCACTTTGCAAGAGCAGCACTGTTGCCTGGAGATTCCATGACATCACAGTTTTGTCTCTTTTCTAGGGACAGAGTGTCTCTGGTGATTGGAGCAGCCTCTGACTTCAGAGCCTGGTGCCCCAGCCAGGGGTATGATTTCGGTGAGGTGTGCACTGACCACCTTGACAGCATCTGGAATATAGTAACCATATGCAGTGTACTGTGTGTTTCTTTAATTTTGGTGTCAGTACTAAACATTTACTTGATGAACATTATGGTTACTAGACTCCCCCATTATCAAGTCCCCACCACATACCCCATGAGAGTCACTGTCTTTCATCCCAGTAATATGCTCTAGAATCTCTAGTGGTCTTTGTGTTTTACTGCCTTGCCTGTGCTCTTCTCCCAGCGCACATTATGTGTGCTACTTGTAATGCCCAATTTTCCCTCTTATCCCTCCCTTCCCAACCATCCTCCGCAGTCACTTTCTGTTTGGTAACCGTAAGTCCATTCTTGGGTTTGGCAAGGCTGCTTCTGTGTTGTTCCTTCAGTTTTTTGTTTGTACTAATACTCCACTGGAGAGTGAAATCATTTGATGCATTTCTCTCAGTCTGGCTAATCGCACTGAGCATAATATTTTCATCCATGAGGTTGTAAATTGTAGCATTTGTTTTCTTCTTATGGCTTAATAATATTCCATTGCATATATGTACCACATCTTCTTTATCCATTTGTCGAATAATGGACACATCGGTTCCATCCATTTCTTTTCTTCTCTAAATAGTGCTGTGATAAACATAGGGGTGCTTATGTCTTTTGAAAGGTGGGGTGCCGCTTTCTATTTTTTTTCCTCTTTATTTATTATTTATTGGTATATACAGAGATATGTATGTATGTATATATATATTTTTCGTTTGTTTATTTTTGCTTTCATTTATCTACTATTACATGAGGAAAATTATGGTCACTAAACTCCCACCATAACCAAGTTGCCCCCAAATACCCCATTGCCCTCAATGTCCTTCAGCGTGGTAAGATGCTGTGGAAAGACTACTAGTCTTTTCTGTGTTCTACAGTCTTCTCTTTGTTCCGCCCCCAAATTATACATGGTAAACAATGCCCCCTTTCATACCCCTTTCCTTATCCCTTCATTCCCACCCATCCATCCTAGTCCCTTTCCGTTTGGTTACTGTTAGTACGTTGGTTCTGGGACGCTTCTGTCGTTTTGCTCCTTTAGTTTTTTTTTTTTTTTTTTAGTCCTCAGATGAGAGAAATCTTTGATATGTATATGTGTGTGTGTGTGTGTGTGTGTGTTACACACACATATATGTATATAGGCTAGAACCACTACTGTTTGCTAAGATGATGCAGCTTGCCTCGGCTGAGCAGTGCCCAGCATCTGAGGCTGGACTTTGCAAGAGCAGCACTGTTGCCTGGAGATTCCATGACATCAGAGTGGTGCCTCTTTCCTAGGGCAGAGTGTCTCTGGTGATGGCAGCAGCGTCCGACGTCAGATCCTGGCGCCGTTGGTGGAATATGATGTCTTTGAGGTGTGCGCGCTGAGCACTGTGACAGCATCAGGAATATGGAAACCATATCCGAGGTACTGTGTGTTTCTTTTAATTTTGGTGTCAGTACTGTACAGTTACATGAAGAACATTATGGTTACTAGACTCTCCCCATTATCAAGTCCCCACCACATAACCCATGAGAGTCACTGTCTTTCCTCTCAGTAATATGCTCTAGAACCTCTACTGGTCTTTGTGTTTTACTGCCTTCCCTGTGCTACCCTCCCAGCCCACATTATGTGTGCTTCTTCTAATGCCCATTTGTCCACCTTATCCCTCTCTTCCCAACTATCCTCCATAGTCACTTTCCCTTTGGTAACCGTAAGTCCATTTCTGGGTTTGGGAAGGCTGCTTCTGTCTTGTTCCTTCAGTTTTTTCTTTGTACTAGTACTCCACAGGAGAGTGAAATCATTTGATGCATTTCTCTCTCTGTCTGCCTAATCTCACTGAGCATATTACGCTCTACCTTCTTCCATGTTGCTGTAAATGGGAGCATTTGTTTTCTTCTTATGGCTTAATTATATTCCATTGCATGTGTGTACCACATCTTCTTCATCCATTAGTCTAATTACGGACACATCGGTTTTTTCCATTTCTTTTCTACGGAAAATAGTGCTGTGATAAATATAGGGGGGCATATGTCTTTCTCAGAGTGGGTTGGTGCATTGTTTGTTTATTTATTTATTTTGGTATCTTTATGCTACAAATACATGATGCAAATTATGTTTACTGGACTCCCCATCACCAAGTTCCCCCCACATACCGTATTGCCATTAACGTTCATCAGCATAGTAAGAAGCTGTTCAATCACTACTTGTCTTCTCTGTGTTGTAAAACCATCACCGTGCCACCCAACATTATACATGCTAATCATAATGCCCCCTTTCTTCCCACCCCTTATCTCTCCATTCCCGCCCATATACCCCAGTCCCTTTCCGTTTGGTAACTGTAAGTGAATTCCTGCGTTTTGTGAGCCTGCTACTGTTTTGCTCTTTCTGTATTTTCTCTGTTCTTATATGCCCCAGATGAAAGAAACCATTCGATACTCATCCTTCTCTGCCTGGCTTATTTTACTGAGCAAAATACTCTCTAGCTCCTCCATCCATCTTCTTATGGCTGAATAATATTCTGTGGTGTATATGTACCACATCTTGTTTTTCTGTTCATCTCCTAATGGACACTTAACTTGTCTATTGTCAGTAGTGCTGTGATAAAAATAGCGGTGCATATGTCTTTGAATTTGGGCCGCCGCATTACTTATTTATTTATTTTTAGCTTATGTATTTATTTATTTATTTATTTTCGTTTCGTTCATCTGCAATTACATGAGTAAAAGTATGTTTACTAGATTCCTCTATCACCAAGTTGCCCACATATATATCCCTTTGCCGTCATTGTCCATCAATGTAGTAAGATGCTGTAGAATCACCTCTTGTCTCTTCTGTGTTGTAGAGTCTTTCCCGTGCCAAACCCACATTACACATGCTAATAATAATGCCTTCTTTCTCCCCAAACCTTTTCCCTACATTCCAACCCATCCATGCAAGTCCATTACCCTTTTGTCACTGTTTGTCCATTCTTGGGCACTGTGAGTCTGCTGCTGTTTTCCTTCTTCAGTTCTTTCTCTGTTCTCATATTCCACCGAGGAGTGAAATCATTAGATACTTGTCTTTCTCCACCTTGCTTATTTCACTGAGTATAATACCCTCTAGGTCCATCCATGCTGTTGGAAATAGTATGGTTTGTTTTCTCCTTATGGCTGAATAATATTCCACTGTGTACATGTACAACATCTTCTTGGTCTATTCATGTCCTTGTGGACAGTTAGCTTGGCTATTGTGAATAGTGCGGTGAAAAACATACGGGGGCATAGGTCTTTTCCAAACAGGGTTGCTGCAGTCATTTTTTGAAATTATGTATTTATTTACATATTGTTATCATTAATTTATTTTCTATTTTTACTTTTTTATGTATATTTGGTATCATTAATCTACTATTCCATGAAGAACATTATGGTTACTAGACTTCCCCCGTGACCAAGTTCCCCCCAGATACCCCATTGCACTCACTGTCCATCAGTGTGGTAAGATGCTTTGGAATGACTACTAGTCTTCTCTGTGTTGCACAGCCTTCCCTGTGCCCCACCCCCACATTATACATAGTATACAATACCCCCTTTCCTTCCCCTTCCCTTATCCCTCCATTCCCACCCACCCACCGCAGGACCTTTCCCTTTGGTCACTGTTAGTCCATTCTTGGATTTTGTTAGGCTGCTGCCCTTCTGCTCCTTCAGCTTTGTCTTTGTTGTTGTAGTCCCCAGATCAGAGAAATCTTTCATATATGTAGGCCAGAACCGCTAATGTTTGCTAAGACAATGCAGCTTTCCATTGCTGGGTAGTGCTCAACATCTGGGGGTCGTCTTTGCAAGAGCAGCACTGTTGTCTGGAGATTCTATGACATCACAGCGGTGCCTCTTTCCTTTATTGTAGCAGGTTCCCACTTAAGAGCTTGGTGCCCTAGCCTTGGGAATGATTTCGGTGATGTGTGTGTTGATCACCTTGACAGCATCAGGAATATAGAAACCATATCCAAGGTACTGTGTGTTTCTTTTAATTTTGGTATCAGTACTAAACAGTTACATGAGGAACATTATGGTTACTAGACCCCCCCCATTATCAAGTCCCCACCACGTACCGCGTAAAAGTCACTGTCTTTCAGCCCAGTAATATGCTGTTGAATCACTACTGGTCTTTGTGTTATACTGCCTACTGTGTACTCCCCTCCCTGCCCACATTATGTGTGCTACTCCAATGCTCAGTTTTCCCTCCAACACTTCCTTACCACCCATCCTCCACAGTCACTTTCCCTTTCATAACTGTTACTCCATTCTTAGGTTTGGCGAGGCTGCTTCTGTCTTGTCCTTCAGTTTTTTCTTTGTTGTAACACTCCACAGGAGAGTGAAATCATTTGATGCATTTCTCTCTCTGGCTAATCTCACTGAGCATAATATACTCTAGCTTCATCCATGTTGTTTAATTGGTAGCATCTGTTTTCTTCTTATGGCTCAATAATATTCCATTGCATATATGTAGCACATCTTCTTTATCCATTAGTCTAATTATGGACACATTGGTCCTTTCCATTTCTTTTCTACACTAAATAGTGCTGTGATAAATATAGTGGTGCATATGTCTTTTTCAAACTGGGTTGCTGCAGTGTTTGTTTGCTTGCTTGTTTGTTTTTGCTATCTTTAAGCTACAAATACATGACGAAAATTATGTTTACTAGACTCCCCATCACCAAGTTCCCCCCACATACCGCATTGCCATCAACGTTCATCAGTGTAGTATGAAGCTGTTCAATCCCTACTTGTCTTCTCTGTGTTGTACAACCATCACCATGCCACCCAACATTATACATGCTAATCATAATGCCCCCATTCTTCCCCGCCCCTTATCTCTCCATTCCCGCCCATACACCCCAGTCCCTTTCCGTTTGGTTACTGTAAGTGCATTCCTGGGTTTTGTGAGCCTGCTACTGTTTTGCTCTTTTTGTATTTTCTCTGTTCTTATACGCCCCAGATGAAAGAAACCAATCTATACTCATCTTTCTCTGCCTGGCTTATTTTACTGAGCAAAATACTCTCTAGCTCCATCCATCTTCTTATGGCTGAATAATGTTCTATGGTGTATATGTACCACATCTTGTTTTTCTGTTCATCTCCTAATGGACACTTAACTTCTCTATTGTGAATAGTGCTGTGATAAACATAGGGGTGCATACGTCTTGGAAACTGGGTCGCCACATTACTTATTTATTTATTTATTTTTAGCATTTGTATTTATTTATTTATTTGTTTTCATATCGTTAATCTACAATTACATGAGTCAAAGTATGTTTACTAGACTCCCCCATCACCAAGTTGCCCCGACATATCCCGTTGCAGTCATTGTCCATTAACGTAGTAAGATATTGTAGAATCACTACTTGTGTATTTTGTGCTCTACAGCTGTCCCCATGCCAAACCCACATTACACATGCTAATAATAATGCCTTCTTTCTCCCCAACCCTTACCCCTACATTCCAACCCATCTACGCCAGTCCGTTTCCCTTTCGTAACTGTGAGTCCATTCTTGGGTTCTGTGAGTCTGCTGTTTTTCTCCTTCAGGGCTTTCTCTGTTCTTATACTCCCCAGATGACTGAAATCATTATATACTTATCTTTCTCCACCTAGCTTAGTTCACTGAGGATAATACCCTGTAGCTCCATCCATGCTGTTGGAAATGGTACGATTCATTTTCTCCTTATGGCTGAATAATATTCCACTGTGTATATGTACAACATCTTCTTTGTCTATTCATCTCCTTATGAACACTTAGCTTGGCTATTGTGACTAGTGCTGTGATAAACATACAGGAACATAGGTCTTTTCCAAACATGGTTCCTGCAGTCATTTTTTGAAATTATGTATTTATTTACATACTGGTATCATTAATTTATTTTCTATTTTTACTTTTTTATGTATATTTTGGTATCATTAACCTACTATTCCACAAAGAACATAATGATTACTAGACTCCCCCCATGACCATGTTCCCCCCTATGACCAAGTTCCCCCCAGACACACCATTGCACTCACTCACTGTCCATCAGCGTGGCAAGATGCTGTGGAATGACTACTAGTCTTCTCTGTGTTGTGCAGCCTTCCCTGTGCCCACCCACACATTATGCATGCGAAACAATGCACTCTTTCTTTCCCCTTCCCTTATCCCTCCATTCCCACCCTTCCACCCCAGTCCCTTTGCCTTTCGTTACTGTTAGTCCATTCTTGGGTTTTGTAAGGCTGCTACCCTTTTACTCACGGCTGGGCTGTGGCCACCATCTGTGGCTGGACTCTGGAAGAGCAGGACTGTTGCCTGGAGATTCCATGACATCACAGTGGTGCCTCTTTTCTAGGGTCAGTGTGTGTCCGGTGATTGGAGCACCCTCCAACTTCAGAACCCTGTGCCCTGACCGGGGTTATGATTTCAGTGAGGTGTGCGCTGACCACCTTGACAGCATTAGGAATATGGAAACCATAACCAAGATAACGTGGGTTTCTTTTAATTTTGGTGTCAGTACTAAACAGTTACATGAGGAACATTATGGTTACTAGACTCCCGCCATTATCAAGTGACCACCATATACCTCATGAGTGCCACTGTCTTTCAGCCCAGTAATATGCTGTAGAATCACTGCTGGTCTTTGTGTTATACTGCCATCCTCGTGCTCCCCTCCCCGCCCACATTATGTGTGCTACTCGTAGTGCCCAGTTTTCACCCTTATCCCTCCCTTCCCACCCATCCTCCACAGTCACTTTCCCTTTGGTAACCGGTAGTCCATTCTTAGGTTGGCGAGGCTGCTACTGTCTTGTTCCTTCAGTTTTCTCTTTGTTCTGATACTCCACAGGTGACTCAAATCATTTGATACATTTCTCTCTCTGTCTGCTAAATCTCACTGAGCGTAGTACCCTGTAGCTTCATCCATGTTGTAAACTGTAGCATTTGTTTTCTTTTATGGCGAATAATATTCCATTGTGTATATGTGCCACATCTTATTGATCTATTAGTCGAATTATGGACACATCAGTTGTTTCCTTTTCTTTTCTACTGTAAATAGTGCTGTAATAAACATAGGTTTGCATATGTCTTTTTCAGACTGTGTTTAAGCATGGTTTATTTGTTTCTTTGTTTATGTATTTATTTGTTTTCATATGATTAACCTAAAGTTACATGCCAAAAATTGTTTACTAGACTCCTCCATCACCAAGTTGCCCCCACATATCCCATTGCATTCATCGTGAATCAACGTAGTAAGATGCTGTAGAATCACTACTGTACAGCCTTCCCTGTGCCCCCCCACACACATTATACATGCTAAACAATGCACCCTTTCTTTCCTCTTCCCTTATCCTTCCATTCCCACCCTTCCACCCCAGTCCATTTTCCTTTGGTTATTGGTTAAGCCATTCTTGGGTTTTGTAAGTCTGCTGCCCTTTTGCTCCTTCAGTTTTTTCTTTGTTCTTCTAGTCCACAGATGGCAGATATCATTTTATATATATATATATATGTGTGTGTGTGTGTGTGTGTGTATATGTATATATGCACATATATGTATATGTAGGCCAGAACCACTAATGTTTGCTAAGATGATGTAGCTTGCTACAGCTGGGTACTGCCCACCATCTGGGGCTGCACTTTGCAAGAGCAGCACTGTTGCCTGGAGATTCCATGACATCACAGTTTTGTCTCTTTTCTAGGGACAGAGTGTCTCTGGTGATTGGAGCAGCCTCTGACTTCAGAGCCTGGTGCCCCAGCCAGGGGTATGATTTCGGTGAGGTGTGCACTGACCACCTTGACAGCATCTGGAATATAGTAACCATATGCAGTGTACTGTGTGTTTCTTTAATTTTGGTGTCAGTACTAAACATTTACTTGATGAACATTATGGTTACTAGACTCCCCCATTATCAAGTCCCCACCACATACCCCATGAGAGTCACTGTCTTTCATCCCAGTAATATGCTCTAGAATCTCTAGTGGTCTTTGTGTTTTACTGCCTTGCCTGTGCTCTTCTCCCAGCGCACATTATGTGTGCTACTTGTAATGCCCAATTTTCCCTCTTATCCCTCCCTTCCCAACCATCCTCCGCAGTCACTTTCTGTTTGGTAACCGTAAGTCCATTCTTGGGTTTGGCAAGGCTGCTTCTGTGTTGTTCCTTCAGTTTTTTGTTTGTACTAATACTCCACTGGAGAGTGAAATCATTTGATGCATTTCTCTCAGTCTGGCTAATCGCACTGAGCATAATATTTTCATCCATGAGGTTGTAAATTGTAGCATTTGTTTTCTTCTTATGGCTTAATAATATTCCATTGCATATATGTACCACATCTTCTTTATCCATTTGTCGAATAATGGACACATCGGTTCCATCCATTTCTTTTCTTCTCTAAATAGTGCTGTGATAAACATAGGGGTGCTTATGTCTTTTGAAAGGTGGGGTGCCGCTTTCTATTTTTTTTCCTCTTTATTTATTATTTATTGGTATATACAGAGATATGTATGTATGTATATATATATTTTTCGTTTGTTTATTTTTGCTTTCATTTATCTACTATTACATGAGGAAAATTATGGTCACTAAACTCCCACCATAACCAAGTTGCCCCCAAATACCCCATTGCCCTCAATGTCCTTCAGCGTGGTAAGATGCTGTGGAAAGACTACTAGTCTTTTCTGTGTTCTACAGTCTTCTCTTTGTTCCGCCCCCAAATTATACATGGTAAACAATGCCCCCTTTCATACCCCTTTCCTTATCCCTTCATTCCCACCCATCCATCCTAGTCCCTTTCCGTTTGGTTACTGTTAGTACGTTGGTTCTGGGACGCTTCTGTCGTTTTGCTCCTTTAGTTTTTTTTTTTTTTTTTTAGTCCTCAGATGAGAGAAATCTTTGATATGTATATGTGTGTGTGTGTGTGTGTGTGTGTTACACACACATATATGTATATAGGCTAGAACCACTACTGTTTGCTAAGATGATGCAGCTTGCCTCGGCTGAGCAGTGCCCAGCATCTGAGGCTGGACTTTACAAGAGCAGCACTGTTGCCTGGAGATTCCATGACATCACAGTGGTGCCTCTTTCCTAGGGCAGAGTGTCTCTGGTGATGGCAGCAGCGTCCGACGTCAGATCCTGGCGCCGTTGGTGGAATATGATGTCTTTGAGGTGTGCGCGCTGAGCACTGTGACAGCATCAGGAATATGGAAACCATATCCGAGGTACTGTGTGTTTCTTTTAATTTTGGTGTCAGTACTGTACAGTTACATGAAGAACATTATGGTTACTAGACTCTCCCCATTATCAAGTCCCCACCACATAACCCATGAGAGTCACTGTCTTTCCTCTCAGTAATATGCTCTAGAACCTCTACTGGTCTTTGTGTTTTACTGCCTTCCCTGTGCTACCCTCCCAGCCCACATTATGTGTGCTTCTTCTAATGCCCATTTGTCCACCTTATCCCTCTCTTCCCAACTATCCTCCATAGTCACTTTCCCTTTGGTAACCGTAAGTCCATTTCTGGGTTTGGGAAGGCTGCTTCTGTCTTGTTCCTTCAGTTTTTTCTTTGTACTAGTACTCCACAGGAGAGTGAAATCATTTGATGCATTTCTCTCTCTGTCTGCCTAATCTCACTGAGCATATTACGCTCTACCTTCTTCCATGTTGCTGTAAATGGGAGCATTTGTTTTCTTCTTATGGCTTAATTATATTCCATTGCATGTGTGTACCACATCTTCTTCATCCATTAGTCTAATTACGGACACATCGGTTTTTTCCATTTCTTTTCTACGGAAAATAGTGCTGTGATAAATATAGGGGGGCATATGTCTTTCTCAGAGTGGGTTGGTGCATTGTTTGTTTATTTATTTATTTTGGTATCTTTATGCTACAAATACATGATGCAAATTATGTTTACTGGACTCCCCATCACCAAGTTCCCCCCACATACCGTATTGCCATTAACGTTCATCAGCATAGTAAGAAGCTGTTCAATCACTACTTGTCTTCTCTGTGTTGTAAAACCATCACCGTGCCACCCAACATTATACATGCTAATCATAATGCCCCCTTTCTTCCCACCCCTTATCTCTCCATTCCCGCCCATATACCCCAGTCCCTTTCCGTTTGGTAACTGTAAGTGAATTCCTGCGTTTTGTGAGCCTGCTACTGTTTTGCTCTTTCTGTATTTTCTCTGTTCTTATATGCCCCAGATGAAAGAAACCATTCGATACTCATCCTTCTCTGCCTGGCTTATTTTACTGAGCAAAATACTCTCTAGCTCCTCCATCCATCTTCTTATGGCTGAATAATATTCTGTGGTGTATATGTACCACATCTTGTTTTTCTGTTCATCTCCTAATGGACACTTAACTTGTCTATTGTCAGTAGTGCTGTGATAAAAATAGCGGTGCATATGTCTTTGAATTTGGGCCGCCGCATTACTTATTTATTTATTTTTAGCTTATGTATTTATTTATTTATTTATTTTCGTTTCGTTCATCTGCAATTACATGAGTAAAAGTATGTTTACTAGATTCCTCTATCACCAAGTTGCCCACATATATATCCCTTTGCCGTCATTGTCCATCAATGTAGTAAGATGCTGTAGAATCACCTCTTGTCTCTTCTGTGTTGTAGAGTCTTTCCCGTGCCAAACCCACATTACACATGCTAATAATAATGCCTTCTTTCTCCCCAAACCTTTTCCCTACATTCCAACCCATCCATGCAAGTCCATTACCCTTTTGTCACTGTTTGTCCATTCTTGGGCACTGTGAGTCTGCTGCTGTTTTCCTTCTTCAGTTCTTTCTCTGTTCTCATATTCCACCGAGGAGTGAAATCATTAGATACTTGTCTTTCTCCACCTTGCTTATTTCACTGAGTATAATACCCTCTAGGTCCATCCATGCTGTTGGAAATAGTATGGTTTGTTTTCTCCTTATGGCTGAATAATATTCCACTGTGTACATGTACAACATCTTCTTGGTCTATTCATGTCCTTGTGGACAGTTAGCTTGGCTATTGTGAATAGTGCGGTGAAAAACATACGGGGGCATAGGTCTTTTCCAAACAGGGTTGCTGCAGTCATTTTTTGAAATTATGTATTTATTTACATATTGTTATCATTAATTTATTTTCTATTTTTACTTTTTTATGTATATTTGGTATCATTAATCTACTATTCCATGAAGAACATTATGGTTACTAGACTTCCCCCGTGACCAAGTTCCCCCCAGATACCCCATTGCACTCACTGTCCATCAGTGTGGTAAGATGCTTTGGAATGACTACTAGTCTTCTCTGTGTTGCACAGCCTTCCCTGTGCCCCACCCCCACATTATACATAGTATACAATACCCCCTTTCCTTCCCCTTCCCTTATCCCTCCATTCCCACCCACCCACCGCAGGACCTTTCCCTTTGGTCACTGTTAGTCCATTCTTGGATTTTGTTAGGCTGCTGCCCTTCTGCTCCTTCAGCTTTGTCTTTGTTGTTGTAGTCCCCAGATCAGAGAAATCTTTCATATATGTAGGCCAGAACCGCTAATGTTTGCTAAGACAATGCAGCTTTCCATGGCTGGGTAGTGCTCAACATCTGGGGGTCGTCTTTGCAAGAGCAGCACTGTTGTCTGGAGATTCTATGACATCACAGCGGTGCCTCTTTCCTTTATTGTAGCAGGTTCCCACTTAAGAGCTTGGTGCCCTAGCCTTGGGAATGATTTCGGTGATGTGTGTGTTGATCACCTTGACAGCATCAGGAATATAGAAACCATATCCAAGGTACTGTGTGTTTCTTTTAATTTTGGTATCAGTACTAAACAGTTACATGAGGAACATTATGGTTACTAGACCCCCCCCATTATCAAGTCCCCACCACGTACCGCGTAAAAGTCACTGTCCTTCAGCCCAGTAATATGCTGTTGAATCACTACTGGTCTTTGTGTTATACTGCCTACTGTGTACTCCCCTCCCTGCCCACATTATGTGTGCTACTCCAATGCTCAGTTTTCCCTCCAACACTTCCTTACCACCCATCCTCCACAGTCACTTTCCCTTTCATAACTGTTACTCCATTCTTAGGTTTGGCGAGGCTGCTTCTGTCTTGTCCTTCAGTTTTTTCTTTGTTGTAACACTCCACAGGAGAGTGAAATCATTTGATGCATTTCTCTCTCTGGCTAATCTCACTGAGCATAATATACTCTAGCTTCATCCATGTTGTTTAATTGGTAGCATCTGTTTTCTTCTTATGGCTCAATAATATTCCATTGCATATATGTAGCACATCTTCTTTATCCATTAGTCTAATTATGGACACATTGGTCCTTTCCATTTCTTTTCTACACTAAATAGTGCTGTGATAAATATAGTGGTGCATATGTCTTTTTCAAACTGGGTTGCTGCAGTGTTTGTTTGCTTGCTTGTTTGTTTTTGCTATCTTTAAGCTACAAATACATGACGAAAATTATGTTTACTAGACTCCCCATCACCAAGTTCCCCCCACATACCGCATTGCCATCAACGTTCATCAGTGTAGTATGAAGCTGTTCAATCCCTACTTGTCTTCTCTGTGTTGTACAACCATCACCATGCCACCCAACATTATACATGCTAATCATAATGCCCCCATTCTTCCCCGCCCCTTATCTCTCCATTCCCGCCCATACACCCCAGTCCCTTTCCGTTTGGTTACTGTAAGTGCATTCCTGGGTTTTGTGAGCCTGCTACTGTTTTGCTCTTTTTGTATTTTCTCTGTTCTTATACGCCCCAGATGAAAGAAACCAATCTATACTCATCTTTCTCTGCCTGGCTTATTTTACTGAGCAAAATACTCTCTAGCTCCATCCATCTTCTTATGGCTGAATAATGTTCTATGGTGTATATGTACCACATCTTGTTTTTCTGTTCATCTCCTAATGGACACTTAACTTCTCTATTGTGAATAGTGCTGTGATAAACATAGGGGTGCATACGTCTTGGAAACTGGGTCGCCACATTACTTATTTATTTATTTATTTTTAGCATTTGTATTTATTTATTTATTTGTTTTCATATCGTTAATCTACAATTACATGAGTCAAAGTATGTTTACTAGACTCCCCCATCACCAAGTTGCCCCGACATATCCCGTTGCAGTCATTGTCCATTAACGTAGTAAGATATTGTAGAATCACTACTTGTGTATTTTGTGCTCTACAGCTGTCCCCATGCCAAACCCACATTACACATGCTAATAATAATGCCTTCTTTCTCCCCAACCCTTACCCCTACATTCCAACCCATCTACGCCAGTCCGTTTCCCTTTCGTAACTGTGAGTCCATTCTTGGGTTCTGTGAGTCTGCTGTTTTTCTCCTTCAGGGCTTTCTCTGTTCTTATACTCCCCAGATGACTGAAATCATTATATACTTATCTTTCTCCACCTAGCTTAGTTCACTGAGGATAATACCCTGTAGCTCCATCCATGCTGTTGGAAATGGTACGATTCATTTTCTCCTTATGGCTGAATAATATTCCACTGTGTATATGTACAACATCTTCTTTGTCTATTCATCTCCTTATGAACACTTAGCTTGGCTATTGTGACTAGTGCTGTGATAAACATACAGGAACATAGGTCTTTTCCAAACATGGTTCCTGCAGTCATTTTTTGAAATTATGTATTTATTTACATACTGGTATCATTAATTTATTTTCTATTTTTACTTTTTTATGTATATTTTGGTATCATTAACCTACTATTCCACAAAGAACATAATGATTACTAGACTCCCCCCATGACCATGTTCCCCCCTATGACCAAGTTCCCCCCAGACACACCATTGCACTCACTCACTGTCCATCAGCGTGGCAAGATGCTGTGGAATGACTACTAGTCTTCTCTGTGTTGTGCAGCCTTCCCTGTGCCCACCCACACATTATGCATGCGAAACAATGCACTCTTTCTTTCCCCTTCCCTTATCCCTCCATTCCCACCCTTCCACCCCAGTCCCTTTGCCTTTCGTTACTGTTAGTCCATTCTTGGGTTTTGTAAGGCTGCTACCCTTTTACTCACGGCTGGGCTGTGGCCACCATCTGTGGCTGGACTCTGGAAGAGCAGGACTGTTGCCTGGAGATTCCATGACATCACAGTGGTGCCTCTTTTCTAGGGTCAGTGTGTGTCCGGTGATTGGAGCACCCTCCAACTTCAGAACCCTGTGCCCTGACCGGGGTTATGATTTCAGTGAGGTGTGCGCTGACCACCTTGACAGCATTAGGAATATGGAAACCATAACCAAGATAACGTGTGTTTCTTTTAATTTTGGTGTCAGTACTAAACAGTTACATGAGGAACATTATGGTTACTAGACTCCCGCCATTATCAAGTGACCACCATATACCTCATGAGTGCCACTGTCTTTCAGCCCAGTAATATGCTGTAGAATCACTGCTGGTCTTTGTGTTATACTGCCATCCTCGTGCTCCCCTCCCCGCCCACATTATGTGTGCTACTCGTAGTGCCCAGTTTTCACCCTTATCCCTCCCTTCCCACCCATCCTCCACAGTCACTTTCCCTTTGGTAACCGGTAGTCCATTCTTAGGTTGGCGAGGCTGCTACTGTCTTGTTCCTTCAGTTTTCTCTTTGTTCTGATACTCCACAGGTGACTCAAATCATTTGATACATTTCTCTCTCTGTCTGCTAAATCTCACTGAGCGTAGTACCCTGTAGCTTCATCCATGTTGTAAACTGTAGCATTTGTTTTCTTTTATGGCGAATAATATTCCATTGTGTATATGTGCCACATCTTATTGATCTATTAGTCGAATTATGGACACATCAGTTGTTTCCTTTTCTTTTCTACTGTAAATAGTGCTGTAATAAACATAGGTTTGCATATGTCTTTTTCAGACTGTGTTTAAGCATGGTTTGTTTATTTGTTTCTTTGTTTATGTATTTATTTGTTTTCATATGATTAACCTAAAGTTACATGCCAAAAATTGTTTACTAGACTCCTCCATCACCAAGTTGCCCCCACATATCCCATTGCATTCATCGTGAATCAACGTAGTAAGATGCTGTAGAATCACTACTGTACAGCCTTCCCTGTGCCCCCACACACATTATACATGCTAAACAATGCACCCTTTCTTTCCTCTTCCCTTATCCTTCCATTCCCACCCTTCCACCCCAGTCCATTTTCCTTTGGTTATTGGTTAAGCCATTCTTGGGTTTTGTAAGTCTGCTGCCCTTTTGCTCCTTCAGTTTTTTCTTTGTTCTTCTAGTCCACAGATGGCATATATCATTTAATATATATATATATGTGTGTGTGTGTGTGTGTTTGTGTGTATATGTATATATGCACATATATGTATATGTAGGCCAGAACCACTAATGTTTGCTAAGATGATGTAGCTTGCTACAGCTGGGTACTGCCCACCATCTGGGGCTGCACTTTACAAGAGCAGCACTGTTGCCTGGAGATTCCATGACATCACAGTTTTGTCTCTTTTCTAGGGACAGAGTGTCTCTGGTGATTGGAGCAGCCTCTGACTTCAGAGCCTGGTGCCCCAGCCAGGGGTATGATTTCGGTGAGGTGTGCACTGACCACCTTGACAGCATCTGGAATATAGTAACCATATGCAGTGTACTGTGTGTTTCTTTAATTTTGGTGTCAGTACTAAACATTTACTTGATGAACATTATGGTTACTAGACTCCCCCATTATCAAGTCCCCACCACATACCCCATGAGAGTCACTGTCTTTCATCCCAGTAATATGCTCTAGAATCTCTAGTGGTCTTTGTGTTTTACTGCCTTGCCTGTGCTCTTCTCCCAGTGCACATTATGTGTGCTACTTGTAATGCCCAATTTTCCCTCTTATCCCTCCCTTCCCAACCATCCTCCGCAGTCACTTTCTGTTTGGTAACCGTAAGTCCATTCTTGGGTTTGGCAAGGCTGCTTCTGTGTTGTTCCTTCAGTTTTTTGTTTGTACTAATACTCCACTGGAGAGTGAAATCATTTGATGCATTTCTCTCAGTCTGGCTAATCGCACTGAGCATAATATTTTCATCCATGAGGTTGTAAATTGTAGCATTTGTTTTCTTCTTATGGCTTAATAATATTCCATTGCATATATGTACCACATCTTCTTTATCCATTTGTCGAATAATGGACACATCGGTTCCATCCATTTCTTTTCTTCTCTAAATAGTGCTGTGATAAACATAGGGGTGCTTATGTCTTTTGAAAGGTGGGGTGCCGCTTTCTATTTTTTTTCCTCTTTATTTATTATTTATTGGTATATACAGAGATATGTATGTATGTATATATATATTTTTCGTTTGTTTATTTTTGCTTTCATTTATCTACTATTACATGAGGAAAATTATGGTCACTAAACTCCCACCATAACCAAGTTGCCCCCAAATACCCCATTGCCCTCAATGTCCTTCAGCATGGTAAGATGCTGTGGAAAGACTACTAGTCTTTTCTGTGTTCTACAGTCTTCTCTTTGCTCCGCCCCCAAATTATACATGGTAAACAATGCCCCCTTTCATACCCCTTTCCTTATCCCTTCATTCCCACCCATCCATCCTAGTCCCTTTCCGTTTGGTTACTGTTAGTACGTTGGTTCTGGGACGCTTCTGTCGTTTTGCTCCTTTAGTTTTTTTTTTTTTTTTTTAGTCCTCAGATGAGAGAAATCTTTGATATGTATATGTGTGTGTGTGTGTGTGTGTGTGTTACACACACATATATGTATATAGGCTAGAACCACTACTGTTTGCTAAGATGATGCAGCTTGCCTCGGCTGAGCAGTGCCCAGCATCTGAGGCTGGACTTTGCAAGAGCAGCACTGTTGCCTGGAGATTCCATGACATCAGAGTGGTGCCTCTTTCCTAGGGCAGAGTGTCTCTGGTGATGGCAGCAGCGTCCGACGTCAGATCCTGGCGCCGTTGGTGGAATATGATGTCTTTGAGGTGTGCGCGCTGAGCACTGTGACAGCATCAGGAATATGGAAACCATATCCGAGGTACTGTGTGTTTCTTTTAATTTTGGTGTCAGTACTGTACAGTTACATGAAGAACATTATGGTTACTAGACTCTCCCCATTATCAAGTCCCCACCACATAACCCATGAGAGTCACTGTCTTTCCTCTCAGTAATATGCTCTAGAACCTCTACTGGTCTTTGTGTTTTACTGCCTTCCCTGTGCTACCCTCCCAGCCCACATTATGTGTGCTTCTTCTAATGCCCATTTGTCCACCTTATCCCTCTCTTCCCAACTATCCTCCATAGTCACTTTCCCTTTGGTAACCGTAAGTCCATTTCTGGGTTTGGGAAGGCTGCTTCTGTCTTGTTCCTTCAGTTTTTTCTTTGTACTAGTACTCCACAGGAGAGTGAAATCATTTGATGCATTTCTCTCTCTGTCTGCCTAATCTCACTGAGCATATTACGCTCTACCTTCTTCCATGTTGCTGTAAATGGGAGCATTTGTTTTCTTCTTATGGCTTAATTATATTCCATTGCATGTGTGTACCACATCTTCTTCATCCATTAGTCTAATTACGGACACATCGGTTTTTTCCATTTCTTTTCTACGGAAAATAGTGCTGTGATAAATATAGGGGGGCATATGTCTTTCTCAGAGTGGGTTGGTGCATTGTTTGTTTATTTATTTATTTTGGTATCTTTATGCTACAAATACATGATGCAAATTATGTTTACTGGACTCCCCATCACCAAGTTCCCCCCACATACCGTATTGCCATTAACGTTCATCAGCATAGTAAGAAGCTGTTCAATCACTACTTGTCTTCTCTGTGTTGTAAAACCATCACCGTGCCACCCAACATTATACATGCTAATCATAATGCCCCCTTTCTTCCCACCCCTTATCTCTCCATTCCCGCCCATATACCCCAGTCCCTTTCCGTTTGGTAACTGTAAGTGAATTCCTGCGTTTTGTGAGCCTGCTACTGTTTTGCTCTTTCTGTATTTTCTCTGTTCTTATATGCCCCAGATGAAAGAAACCATTCGATACTCATCCTTCTCTGCCTGGCTTATTTTACTGAGCAAAATACTCTCTAGCTCCTCCATCCATCTTCTTATGGCTGAATAATATTCTGTGGTGTATATGTACCACATCTTGTTTTTCTGTTCATCTCCTAATGGACACTTAACTTGTCTATTGTCAGTAGTGCTGTGATAAAAATAGCGGTGCATATGTCTTTGAATTTGGGCCGCCGCATTACTTATTTATTTATTTTTAGCTTATGTATTTATTTATTTATTTATTTTCGTTTCGTTCATCTGCAATTACATGAGTAAAAGTATGTTTACTAGATTCCTCTATCACCAAGTTGCCCACATATATATCCCTTTGCCGTCATTGTCCATCAATGTAGTAAGATGCTGTAGAATCACCTCTTGTCTCTTCTGTGTTGTAGAGTCTTTCCCGTGCCAAACCCACATTACACATGCTAATAATAATGCCTTCTTTCTCCCCAAACCTTTTCCCTACATTCCAACCCATCCATGCAAGTCCATTACCCTTTTGTCACTGTTTGTCCATTCTTGGGCACTGTGAGTCTGCTGCTGTTTTCCTTCTTCAGTTCTTTCTCTGTTCTCATATTCCACCGAGGAGTGAAATCATTAGATACTTGTCTTTCTCCACCTTGCTTATTTCACTGAGTATAATACCCTCTAGGTCCATCCATGCTGTTGGAAATAGTATGGTTTGTTTTCTCCTTATGGCTGAATAATATTCCACTGTGTACATGTACAACATCTTCTTGGTCTATTCATGTCCTTGTGGACAGTTAGCTTGGCTATTGTGAATAGTGCGGTGAAAAACATACGGGGGCATAGGTCTTTTCCAAACAGGGTTGCTGCAGTCATTTTTTGAAATTATGTATTTATTTACATATTGTTATCATTAATTTATTTTCTATTTTTACTTTTTTATGTATATTTGGTATCATTAATCTACTATTCCATGAAGAACATTATGGTTACTAGACTTCCCCCGTGACCAAGTTCCCCCCAGATACCCCATTGCACTCACTGTCCATCAGTGTGGTAAGATGCTTTGGAATGACTACTAGTCTTCTCTGTGTTGCACAGCCTTCCCTGTGCCCCACCCCCACATTATACATAGTATACAATACCCCCTTTCCTTCCCCTTCCCTTATCCCTCCATTCCCACCCACCCACCGCAGGACCTTTCCCTTTGGTCACTGTTAGTCCATTCTTGGATTTTGTTAGGCTGCTGCCCTTCTGCTCCTTCAGCTTTGTCTTTGTTGTTGTAGTCCCCAGATCAGAGAAATCTTTCATATATGTAGGCCAGAACCGCTAATGTTTGCTAAGACAATGCAGCTTTCCATTGCTGGGTAGTGCTCAACATCTGGGGGTCGTCTTTGCAAGAGCAGCACTGTTGTCTGGAGATTCTATGACATCACAGCGGTGCCTCTTTCCTTTATTGTAGCAGGTTCCCACTTAAGAGCTTGGTGCCCTAGCCTTGGGAATGATTTCGGTGATGTGTGTGTTGATCACCTTGACAGCATCAGGAATATAGAAACCATATCCAAGGTACTGTGTGTTTCTTTTAATTTTGGTATCAGTACTAAACAGTTACATGAGGAACATTATGGTTACTAGACCCCCCCCATTATCAAGTCCCCACCACGTACCGCGTAAAAGTCACTGTCTTTCAGCCCAGTAATATGCTGTTGAATCACTACTGGTCTTTGTGTTATACTGCCTACTGTGTACTCCCCTCCCTGCCCACATTATGTGTGCTACTCCAATGCTCAGTTTTCCCTCCAACACTTCCTTACCACCCATCCTCCACAGTCACTTTCCCTTTCATAACTGTTACTCCATTCTTAGGTTTGGCGAGGCTGCTTCTGTCTTGTCCTTCAGTTTTTTCTTTGTTGTAACACTCCACAGGAGAGTGAAATCATTTGATGCATTTCTCTCTCTGGCTAATCTCACTGAGCATAATATACTCTAGCTTCATCCATGTTGTTTAATTGGTAGCATCTGTTTTCTTCTTATGGCTCAATAATATTCCATTGCATATATGTAGCACATCTTCTTTATCCATTAGTCTAATTATGGACACATTGGTCCTTTCCATTTCTTTTCTACACTAAATAGTGCTGTGATAAATATAGTGGTGCATATGTCTTTTTCAAACTGGGTTGCTGCAGTGTTTGTTTGCTTGCTTGTTTGTTTTTGCTATCTTTAAGCTACAAATACATGACGAAAATTATGTTTACTAGACTCCCCATCACCAAGTTCCCCCCACATACCGCATTGCCATCAACGTTCATCAGTGTAGTATGAAGCTGTTCAATCCCTACTTGTCTTCTCTGTGTTGTACAACCATCACCATGCCACCCAACATTATACATGCTAATCATAATGCCCCCATTCTTCCCCGCCCCTTATCTCTCCATTCCCGCCCATACACCCCAGTCCCTTTCCGTTTGGTTACTGTAAGTGCATTCCTGGGTTTTGTGAGCCTGCTACTGTTTTGCTCTTTTTGTATTTTCTCTGTTCTTATACGCCCCAGATGAAAGAAACCAATCTATACTCATCTTTCTCTGCCTGGCTTATTTTACTGAGCAAAATACTCTCTAGCTCCATCCATCTTCTTATGGCTGAATAATGTTCTATGGTGTATATGTACCACATCTTGTTTTTCTGTTCATCTCCTAATGGACACTTAACTTCTCTATTGTGAATAGTGCTGTGATAAACATAGGGGTGCATACGTCTTGGAAACTGGGTCGCCACATTACTTATTTATTTATTTATTTTTAGCATTTGTATTTATTTATTTATTTGTTTTCATATCGTTAATCTACAATTACATGAGTCAAAGTATGTTTACTAGACTCCCCCATCACCAAGTTGCCCCGACATATCCCGTTGCAGTCATTGTCCATTAACGTAGTAAGATATTGTAGAATCACTACTTGTGTATTTTGTGCTCTACAGCTGTCCCCATGCCAAACCCACATTACACATGCTAATAATAATGCCTTCTTTCTCCCCAACCCTTACCCCTACATTCCAACCCATCTACGCCAGTCCGTTTCCCTTTCGTAACTGTGAGTCCATTCTTGGGTTCTGTGAGTCTGCTGTTTTTCTCCTTCAGGGCTTTCTCTGTTCTTATACTCCCCAGATGACTGAAATCATTATATACTTATCTTTCTCCACCTAGCTTAGTTCACTGAGGATAATACCCTGTAGCTCCATCCATGCTGTTGGAAATGGTACGATTCATTTTCTCCTTATGGCTGAATAATATTCCACTGTGTATATGTACAACATCTTCTTTGTCTATTCATCTCCTTATGAACACTTAGCTTGGCTATTGTGACTAGTGCTGTGATAAACATACAGGAACATAGGTCTTTTCCAAACATGGTTCCTGCAGTCATTTTTTGAAATTATGTATTTATTTACATACTGGTATCATTAATTTATTTTCTATTTTTACTTTTTTATGTATATTTTGGTATCATTAACCTACTATTCCACAAAGAACATAATGATTACTAGACTCCCCCCATGACCATGTTCCCCCCTATGACCAAGTTCCCCCCAGACACACCATTGCACTCACTCACTGTCCATCAGCGTGGCAAGATGCTGTGGAATGACTACTAGTCTTCTCTGTGTTGTGCAGCCTTCCCTGTGCCCACCCACACATTATGCATGCGAAACAATGCACTCTTTCTTTCCCCTTCCCTTATCCCTCCATTCCCACCCTTCCACCCCAGTCCCTTTGCCTTTCGTTACTGTTAGTCCATTCTTGGGTTTTGTAAGGCTGCTACCCTTTTACTCACGGCTGGGCTGTGGCCACCATCTGTGGCTGGACTCTGGAAGAGCAGGACTGTTGCCTGGAGATTCCATGACATCACAGTGGTGCCTCTTTTCTAGGGTCAGTGTGTGTCCGGTGATTGGAGCACCCTCCAACTTCAGAACCCTGTGCCCTGACCGGGGTTATGATTTCAGTGAGGTGTGCGCTGACCACCTTGACAGCATTAGGAATATGGAAACCATAACCAAGATAACGTGTGTTTCTTTTAATTTTGGTGTCAGTACTAAACAGTTACATGAGGAACATTATGGTTACTAGACTCCCGCCATTATCAAGTGACCACCATATACCTCATGAGTGCCACTGTCTTTCAGCCCAGTAATATGCTGTAGAATCACTGCTGGTCTTTGTGTTATACTGCCATCCTCGTGCTCCCCTCCCCGCCCACATTATGTGTGCTACTCGTAGTGCCCAGTTTTCACCCTTATCCCTCCCTTCCCACCCATCCTCCACAGTCACTTTCCCTTTGGTAACCGGTAGTCCATTCTTAGGTTGGCGAGGCTGCTACTGTCTTGTTCCTTCAGTTTTCTCTTTGTTCTGATACTCCACAGGTGACTCAAATCATTTGATACATTTCTCTCTCTGTCTGCTAAATCTCACTGAGCGTAGTACCCTGTAGCTTCATCCATGTTGTAAACTGTAGCATTTGTTTTCTTTTATGGCGAATAATATTCCATTGTGTATATGTGCCACATCTTATTGATCTATTAGTCGAATTATGGACACATCAGTTGTTTCCTTTTCTTTTCTACTGTAAATAGTGCTGTAATAAACATAGGTTTGCATATGTCTTTTTCAGACTGTGTTTAAGCATGGTTTGTTTATTTGTTTCTTTGTTTATGTATTTATTTGTTTTCATATGATTAACCTAAAGTTACATGCCAAAAATTGTTTACTAGACTCCTCCATCACCAAGTTGCCCCCACATATCCCATTGCATTCATCGTGAATCAACGTAGTAAGATGCTGTAGAATCACTACTGTACAGCCTTCCCTGTGCCCCCACACACATTATACATGCTAAACAATGCACCCTTTCTTTCCTCTTCCCTTATCCTTCCATTCCCACCCTTCCACCCCAGTCCATTTTCCTTTGGTTATTGGTTAAGCCATTCTTGGGTTTTGTAAGTCTGCTGCCCTTTTGCTCCTTCAGTTTTTTCTTTGTTCTTCTAGTCCACAGATGGCATATATCATTTAATATATATATATATGTGTGTGTGTGTGTGTGTTTGTGTGTATATGTATATATGCACATATATGTATATGTAGGCCAGAACCACTAATGTTTGCTAAGATGATGTAGCTTGCTACAGCTGGGTACTGCCCACCATCTGGGGCTGCACTTTACAAGAGCAGCACTGTTGCCTGGAGATTCCATGACATCACAGTTTTGTCTCTTTTCTAGGGACAGAGTGTCTCTGGTGATTGGAGCAGCCTCTGACTTCAGAGCCTGGTGCCCCAGCCAGGGGTATGATTTCGGTGAGGTGTGCACTGACCACCTTGACAGCATCTGGAATATAGTAACCATATGCAGTGTACTGTGTGTTTCTTTAATTTTGGTGTCAGTACTAAACATTTACTTGATGAACATTATGGTTACTAGACTCCCCCATTATCAAGTCCCCACCACATACCCCATGAGAGTCACTGTCTTTCATCCCAGTAATATGCTCTAGAATCTCTAGTGGTCTTTGTGTTTTACTGCCTTGCCTGTGCTCTTCTCCCAGTGCACATTATGTGTGCTACTTGTAATGCCCAATTTTCCCTCTTATCCCTCCCTTCCCAACCATCCTCCGCAGTCACTTTCTGTTTGGTAACCGTAAGTCCATTCTTGGGTTTGGCAAGGCTGCTTCTGTGTTGTTCCTTCAGTTTTTTGTTTGTACTAATACTCCACTGGAGAGTGAAATCATTTGATGCATTTCTCTCAGTCTGGCTAATCGCACTGAGCATAATATTTTCATCCATGAGGTTGTAAATTGTAGCATTTGTTTTCTTCTTATGGCTTAATAATATTCCATTGCATATATGTACCACATCTTCTTTATCCATTTGTCGAATAATGGACACATCGGTTCCATCCATTTCTTTTCTTCTCTAAATAGTGCTGTGATAAACATAGGGGTGCTTATGTCTTTTGAAAGGTGGGGTGCCGCTTTCTATTTTTTTTCCTCTTTATTTATTATTTATTGGTATATACAGAGATATGTATGTATGTATATATATATTTTTCGTTTGTTTATTTTTGCTTTCATTTATCTACTATTACATGAGGAAAATTATGGTCACTAAACTCCCACCATAACCAAGTTGCCCCCAAATACCCCATTGCCCTCAATGTCCTTCAGCATGGTAAGATGCTGTGGAAAGACTACTAGTCTTTTCTGTGTTCTACAGTCTTCTCTTTGCTCCGCCCCCAAATTATACATGGTAAACAATGCCCCCTTTCATACCCCTTTCCTTATCCCTTCATTCCCACCCATCCATCCTAGTCCCTTTCCGTTTGGTTACTGTTAGTACGTTGGTTCTGGGACGCTTCTGTCGTTTTGCTCCTTTAGTTTTTTTTTTTTTTTTAGTCCTCAGATGAGAGAAATCTTTGATATGTATATGTGTGTGTGTGTGTGTGTGTGTGTGTGTGTTACACACACATATATGTATATAGGCTAGAACCACTACTGTTTGCTAAGATGATGCAGCTTGCCTCGGCTGAGCAGTGCCCAGCATCTGAGGCTGGACTTTACAAGAGCAGCACTGTTGCCTGGAGATTCCATGACATCAGAGTGGTGCCTCTTTCCTAGGGCAGAGTGTCTCTGGTGATGGCAGCAGCGTCCGACGTCAGATCCTGGCGCCGTTGGTGGAATATGATGTCTTTGAGGTGTGCGCGCTGAGCACTGTGACAGCATCAGGAATATGGAAACCATATCCGAGGTACTGTGTGTTTCTTTTAATTTTGGTGTCAGTACTGTACAGTTACATGAAGAACATTATGGTTACTAGACTCTCCCCATTATCAAGTCCCCACCACATAACCCATGAGAGTCACTGTCTTTCCTCTCAGTAATATGCTCTAGAACCTCTACTGGTCTTTGTGTTTTACTGCCTTCCCTGTGCTACCCTCCCAGCCCACATTATGTGTGCTTCTTCTAATGCCCATTTGTCCACCTTATCCCTCTCTTCCCAACTATCCTCCATAGTCACTTTCCCTTTGGTAACCGTAAGTCCATTTCTGGGTTTGGGAAGGCTGCTTCTGTCTTGTTCCTTCAGTTTTTTCTTTGTACTAGTACTCCACAGGAGAGTGAAATCATTTGATGCATTTCTCTCTCTGTCTGCCTAATCTCACTGAGCATATTACGCTCTACCTTCTTCCATGTTGCTGTAAATGGGAGCATTTGTTTTCTTCTTATGGCTTAATTATATTCCATTGCATGTGTGTACCACATCTTCTTCATCCATTAGTCTAATTACGGACACATCGGTTTTTTCCATTTCTTTTCTACGGAAAATAGTGCTGTGATAAATATAGGGGGGCATATGTCTTTCTCAGAGTGGGTTGGTGCATTGTTTGTTTATTTATTTATTTTGGTATCTTTATGCTACAAATACATGATGCAAATTATGTTTACTGGACTCCCCATCACCAAGTTCCCCCCACATACCGTATTGCCATTAACGTTCATCAGCATAGTAAGAAGCTGTTCAATCACTACTTGGCTTCTCTGTGTTGTAAAACCATCACCGTGCCACCCAACATTATACATGCTAATCATAATGCCCCCTTTCTTCCCACCCCTTATCTCTCCATTCCCGCCCATATACCCCAGTCCCTTTCCGTTTGGTAACTGTAAGTGAATTCCTGCGTTTTGTGAGCCTGCTACTGTTTTGCTCTTTCTGTATTTTCTCTGTTCTTATATGCCCCAGATGAAAGAAACCATTCGATACTCATCCTTCTCTGCCTGGCTTATTTTACTGAGCAAAATACTCTCTAGCTCCTCCATCCATCTTCTTATGGCTGAATAATATTCTGTGGTGTATATGTACCACATCTTGTTTTTCTGTTCATCTCCTAATGGACACTTAACTTGTCTATTGTCAGTAGTGCTGTGATAAAAATAGCGGTGCATATGTCTTTGAATTTGGGCCGCCGCATTACTTATTTATTTATTTTTAGCTTATGTATTTATTTATTTATTTATTTTCGTTTCGTTCATCTGCAATTACATGAGTAAAAGTATGTTTACTAGATTCCTCTATCACCAAGTTGCCCACATATATATCCCTTTGCCGTCATTGTCCATCAATGTAGTAAGATGCTGTAGAATCACCTCTTGTCTCTTCTGTGTTGTAGAGTCTTTCCCGTGCCAAACCCACATTACACATGCTAATAATAATGCCTTCTTTCTCCCCAAACCTTTTCCCTACATTCCAACCCATCCATGCAAGTCCATTACCCTTTTGTCACTGTTTGTCCATTCTTGGGCACTGTGAGTCTGCTGCTGTTTTCCTTCTTCAGTTCTTTCTCTGTTCTCATATTCCACCGAGGAGTGAAATCATTAGATACTTGTCTTTCTCCACCTTGCTTATTTCACTGAGTATAATACCCTCTAGGTCCATCCATGCTGTTGGAAATAGTATGGTTTGTTTTCTCCTTATGGCTGAATAATATTCCACTGTGTACATGTACAACATCTTCTTGGTCTATTCATGTCCTTGTGGACAGTTAGCTTGGCTATTGTGAATAGTGCGGTGAAAAACATACGGGGGCATAGGTCTTTTCCAAACAGGGTTGCTGCAGTCATTTTTTGAAATTATGTATTTATTTACATATTGTTATCATTAATTTATTTTCTATTTTTACTTTTTTATGTATATTTGGTATCATTAATCTACTATTCCATGAAGAACATTATGGTTACTAGACTTCCCCCGTGACCAAGTTCCCCCCAGATACCCCATTGCACTCACTGTCCATCAGTGTGGTAAGATGCTTTGGAATGACTACTAGTCTTCTCTGTGTTGCACAGCCTTCCCTGTGCCCCACCCCCACATTATACATAGTATACAATACCCCCTTTCCTTCCCCTTCCCTTATCCCTCCATTCCCACCCACCCACCGCAGGACCTTTCCCTTTGGTCACTGTTAGTCCATTCTTGGATTTTGTTAGGCTGCTGCCCTTCTGCTCCTTCAGCTTTGTCTTTGTTGTTGTAGTCCCCAGATCAGAGAAATCTTTCATATATGTAGGCCAGAACCGCTAATGTTTGCTAAGACAATGCAGCTTTCCATTGCTGGGTAGTGCTCAACATCTGGGGGTCGTCTTTGCAAGAGCAGCACTGTTGTCTGGAGATTCTATGACA
Source organism: Manis pentadactyla (assembly GCF_030020395.1). Taxonomy (NCBI): domain Eukaryota; kingdom Metazoa; phylum Chordata; class Mammalia; order Pholidota; family Manidae; genus Manis; species Manis pentadactyla. Next base: position 30,228,649 of record NC_080033.1, read on the forward strand.
TCACAGCGGTGCCTCTTTCCTTTATTGTAGCAGGTTCCCACTTAAGAGCTTGGTGCCCTAGCCTTGGGAATGATTTCGGTGATGTGTGTGTTGATCACCTTGACAGCATCAGGAATATAGAAACCATATCCAAGGTACTGTGTGTTTCTTTTAATTTTGGTATCAGTACTAAACAGTTACATGAGGAACATTATGGTTACTAGACCCCCCCCATTATCAAGTCCCCACCACGTACCGCGTAAAAGTCACTGTCTTTCAGCCCAGTAATATGCTGTTGAATCACTACTGGTCTTTGTGTTATACTGCCTACTGTGTACTCCCCTCCCTGCCCACATTATGTGTGCTACTCCAATGCTCAGTTTTCCCTCCAACACTTCCTTACCACCCATCCTCCACAGTCACTTTCCCTTTCATAACTGTTACTCCATTCTTAGGTTTGGCGAGGCTGCTTCTGTCTTGTCCTTCAGTTTTTTCTTTGTTGTAACACTCCACAGGAGAGTGAAATCATTTGATGCATTTCTCTCTCTGGCTAATCTCACTGAGCATAATATACTCTAGCTTCATCCATGTTGTTTAATTGGTAGCATCTGTTTTCTTCTTATGGCTCAATAATATTCCATTGCATATATGTAGCACATCTTCTTTATCCATTAGTCTAATTATGGACACATTGGTCCTTTCCATTTCTTTTCTACACTAAATAGTGCTGTGATAAATATAGTGGTGCATATGTCTTTTTCAAACTGGGTTGCTGCAGTGTTTGTTTGCTTGCTTGTTTGTTTTTGCTATCTTTAAGCTACAAATACATGACGAAAATTATGTTTACTAGACTCCCCATCACCAAGTTCCCCCCACATACCGCATTGCCATCAACGTTCATCAGTGTAGTATGAAGCTGTTCAATCCCTACTTGTCTTCTCTGTGTTGTACAACCATCACCATGCCACCCAACATTATACATGCTAATCATAATGCCCCCATTCTTCCCCGCCCCTTATCTCTCCATTCCCGCCCATACACCCCAGTCCCTTTCCGTTTGGTTACTGTAAGTGCATTCCTGGGTTTTGTGAGCCTGCTACTGTTTTGCTCTTTTTGTATTTTCTCTGTTCTTATACGCCCCAGATGAAAGAAACCAATCTATACTCATCTTTCTCTGCCTGGCTTATTTTACTGAGCAAAATACTCTCTAGCTCCATCCATCTTCTTATGGCTGAATAATGTTCTATGGTGTATATGTACCACATCTTGTTTTTCTGTTCATCTCCTAATGGACACTTAACTTCTCTATTGTGAATAGTGCTGTGATAAACATAGGGGTGCATACGTCTTGGAAACTGGGTCGCCACATTACTTATTTATTTATTTATTTTTAGCATTTGTATTTATTTATTTATTTGTTTTCATATCGTTAATCTACAATTACATGAGTCAAAGTATGTTTACTAGACTCCCCCATCACCAAGTTGCCCCGACATATCCCGTTGCAGTCATTGTCCATTAACGTAGTAAGATATTGTAGAATCACTACTTGTGTATTTTGTGCTCTACAGCTGTCCCCATGCCAAACCCACATTACACATGCTAATAATAATGCCTTCTTTCTCCCCAACCCTTACCCCTACATTCCAACCCATCTACGCCAGTCCGTTTCCCTTTCGTAACTGTGAGTCCATTCTTGGGTTCTGTGAGTCTGCTGTTTTTCTCCTTCAGGGCTTTCTCTGTTCTTATACTCCCCAGATGACTGAAATCATTATATACTTATCTTTCTCCACCTAGCTTAGTTCACTGAGGATAATACCCTGTAGCTCCATCCATGCTGTTGGAAATGGTACGATTCATTTTCTCCTTATGGCTGAATAATATTCCACTGTGTATATGTACAACATCTTCTTTGTCTATTCATCTCCTTATGAACACTTAGCTTGGCTATTGTGACTAGTGCTGTGATAAACATACAGGAACATAGGTCTTTTCCAAACATGGTTCCTGCAGTCATTTTTTGAAATTATGTATTTATTTACATACTGGTATCATTAATTTATTTTCTATTTTTACTTTTTTATGTATATTTTGGTATCATTAACCTACTATTCCACAAAGAACATAATGATTACTAGACTCCCCCCATGACCATGTTCCCCCCTATGACCAAGTTCCCCCCAGACACACCATTGCACTCACTCACTGTCCATCAGCGTGGCAAGATGCTGTGGAATGACTACTAGTCTTCTCTGTGTTGTGCAGCCTTCCCTGTGCCCACCCACACATTATGCATGCGAAACAATGCACTCTTTCTTTCCCCTTCCCTTATCCCTCCATTCCCACCCTTCCACCCCAGTCCCTTTGCCTTTCGTTACTGTTAGTCCATTCTTGGGTTTTGTAAGGCTGCTACCCTTTTACTCACGGCTGGGCTGTGGCCACCATCTGTGGCTGGACTCTGGAAGAGCAGGACTGTTGCCTGGAGATTCCATGACATCACAGTGGTGCCTCTTTTCTAGGGTCAGTGTGTGTCCGGTGATTGGAGCACCCTCCAACTTCAGAACCCTGTGCCCTGACCGGGGTTATGATTTCAGTGAGGTGTGCGCTGACCACCTTGACAGCATTAGGAATATGGAAACCATAACCAAGATAACGTGTGTTTCTTTTAATTTTGGTGTCAGTACTAAACAGTTACATGAGGAACATTATGGTTACTAGACTCCCGCCATTATCAAGTGACCACCATATACCTCATGAGTGCCACTGTCTTTCAGCCCAGTAATATGCTGTAGAATCACTGCTGGTCTTTGTGTTATACTGCCATCCTCGTGCTCCCCTCCCCGCCCACATTATGTGTGCTACTCGTAGTGCCCAGTTTTCACCCTTATCCCTCCCTTCCCACCCATCCTCCACAGTCACTTTCCCTTTGGTAACCGGTAGTCCATTCTTAGGTTGGCGAGGCTGCTACTGTCTTGTTCCTTCAGTTTTCTCTTTGTTCTGATACTCCACAGGTGACTCAAATCATTTGATACATTTCTCTCTCTGTCTGCTAAATCTCACTGAGCGTAGTACCCTGTAGCTTCATCCATGTTGTAAACTGTAGCATTTGTTTTCTTTTATGGCGAATAATATTCCATTGTGTATATGTGCCACATCTTATTGATCTATTAGTCGAATTATGGACACATCAGTTGTTTCCTTTTCTTTTCTACTGTAAATAGTGCTGTAATAAACATAGGTTTGCATATGTCTTTTTCAGACTGTGTTTAAGCATGGTTTATTTGTTTCTTTGTTTATGTATTTATTTGTTTTCATATGATTAACCTAAAGTTACATGCCAAAAATTGTTTACTAGACTCCTCCATCACCAAGTTGCCCCCACATATCCCATTGCATTCATCGTGAATCAACGTAGTAAGATGCTGTAGAATCACTACTGTACAGCCTTCCCTGTGCCCCCACACACATTATACATGCTAGACAATGCACCCTTTCTTTCCTCTTCCCTTATCCTTCCATTCCCACCCTTCCACCCCAGTCCATTTTCCTTTGGTTATTGGTTAAGCCATTCTTGGGTTTTGTAAGTCTGCTGCCCTTTTGCTCCTTCAGTTTTTTCTTTGTTCTTCTAGTCCACAGATGGCATATATCATTTAATATATATATATATGTGTGTGTGTGTATGTGTTTGTGTGTATATGTATATATGCACATATATGTATATGTAGGCCAGAACCACTAATGTTTGCTAAGATGATGTAGCTTGCTACAGCTGGGTACTGCCCACCATCTGGGGCTGCACTTTACAAGAGCAGCACTGTTGCCTGGAGATTCCATGACATCACAGTTTTGTCTCTTTTCTAGGGACAGAGTGTCTCTGGTGATTGGAGCAGCCTCTGACTTCAGAGCCTGGTGCCCCAGCCAGGGGTATGATTTCGGTGAGGTGTGCACTGACCACCTTGACAGCATCTGGAATATAGTAACCATATGCAGTGTACTGTGTGTTTCTTTAATTTTGGTGTCAGTACTAAACATTTACTTGATGAACATTATGGTTACTAGACTCCCCCATTATCAAGTCCCCACCACATACCCCATGAGAGTCACTGTCTTTCATCCCAGTAATATGCTCTAGAATCTCTAGTGGTCTTTGTGTTTTACTGCCTTGCCTGTGCTCTTCTCCCAGTGCACATTATGTGTGCTACTTGTAATGCCCAATTTTCCCTCTTATCCCTCCCTTCCCAACCATCCTCCGCAGTCACTTTCTGTTTGGTAACCGTAAGTCCATTCTTGGGTTTGGCAAGGCTGCTTCTGTGTTGTTCCTTCAGTTTTTTGTTTGTACTAATACTCCACTGGAGAGTGAAATCATTTGATGCATTTCTCTCAGTCTGGCTAATCGCACTGAGCATAATATTTTCATCCATGAGGTTGTAAATTGTAGCATTTGTTTTCTTCTTATGGCTTAATAATATTCCATTGCATATATGTACCACATCTTCTTTATCCATTTGTCGAATAATGGACACATCGGTTCCATCCATTTCTTTTCTTCTCTAAATAGTGCTGTGATAAACATAGGGGTGCTTATGTCTTTTGAAAGGTGGGGTGCCGCTTTCTATTTTTTTTCCTCTTTATTATTTATTGGTATATACAGAGATATGTATGTATGTATATATATATTTTTCGTTTGTTTATTTTTGCTTTCATTTATCTACTATTACATGAGGAAAATTATGGTCACTAAACTCCCACCATAACCAAGTTGCCCCCAAATACCCCATTGCCCTCAATGTCCTTCAGCATGGTAAGATGCTGTGGAAAGACTACTAGTCTTTTCTGTGTTCTACAGTCTTCTCTTTGCTCCGCCCCCAAATTATACATGGTAAACAATGCCCCCTTTCATACCCCTTTCCTTATCCCTTCATTCCCACCCATCCATCCTAGTCCCTTTCCGTTTGGTTACTGTTAGTACGTTGGTTCTGGGACGCTTCTGTCGTTTTGCTCCTTTAGTTTTTTTTTTTTTTTTAGTCCTCAGATGAGAGAAATCTTTGATATGTATATGTGTGTGTGTGTGTGTGTGTGTGTGTTACACACACATATATGTATATAGGCTAGAACCACTACTGTTTGCTAAGATGATGCAGCTTGCCTCGGCTGAGCAGTGCCCAGCATCTGAGGCTGGACTTTACAAGAGCAGCACTGTTGCCTGGAGATTCCATGACATCACAGTGGTGCCTCTTTCCTAGGGCAGAGTGTCTCTGGTGATGGCAGCAGCGTCCGACGTCAGATCCTGGCGCCGTTGGTGGAATATGATGTCTTTGAGGTGTGCGCGCTGAGCACTGTGACAGCATCAGGAATATGGAAACCATATCCGAGGTACTGTGTGTTTCTTTTAATTTTGGTGTCAGTACTGTACAGTTACATGAAGAACATTATGGTTACTAGACTCTCCCCATTATCAAGTCCCCACCACATAACCCATGAGAGTCACTGTCTTTCCTTTCAGTAATATGCTCTAGAACCTCTACTGGTCTTTGTGTTTTACTGCCTTCCCTGTGCTACCCTCCCAGCCCACATTATGTGTGCTTCTTCTAATGCCCATTTGTCCACCTTATCCCTCTCTTCCCAACTATCCTCCATAGTCACTTTCCCTTTGGTAACCGTAAGTCCATTTCTGGGTTTGGGAAGGCTGCTTCTGTCTTGTTCCTTCAGTTTTTTCTTTGTACTAGTACTCCACAGGAGAGTGAAATCATTTGATGCATTTCTCTCTCTGTCTGCCTAATCTCACTGAGCATATTACGCTCTACCTTCTTCCATGTTGCTGTAAATGGGAGCATTTGTTTTCTTCTTATGGCTTAATTATATTCCATTGCATGTGTGTACCACATCTTCTTCATCCATTAGTCTAATTACGGACACATCGGTTTTTTCCATTTCTTTTCTACAGAAAATAGTGCTGTGATAAATATAGGGGGGCATATGTCTTTCTCAGAGTGGGTTGGTGCATTGTTTGTTTATTTATTTATTTTGGTATCTTTATGCTACAAATACATGATGCAAATTATGTTTACTGGACTCCCCATCACCAAGTTCCCCCCACATACCGTATTGCCATTAACGTTCATCAGCATAGTAAGAAGCTGTTCAATCACTACTTGTCTTCTCTGTGTTGTAAAACCATCACCATGTGACCCAACATTATACATGCTAATCATAATGCCCCCTTTCTTCCCCGCCTCTTATCTCTCCATTCCAGCCCATACACCCCAGTCCCTTTCCGTTTGGTAACTCTAAGTGCATTCCTGGTTTTTGTGAGCCTGCTACTGTTTTGCTCTTTTAGTATTTTCTCTGTTCTTATATGCCGCAGATTAAAGAAACCAATCTATACTCATCCTTCTCTGCCTGGCTTATTTTACTGAGCAAAATACTCTCTAGCTCCGTCCACCTTTTTATTTCTGAATAATATTGTATAGTGTATATGTACTACATCTTCTTTACCTGTTCATGTCCTATTGGACACTTAAATTGTCTTTGTGAATAGTGCTGTGATTAACAATAGGGTGCCTCTTTACCAAATTGAGTTGCTGCGTTCCATTTTTTTCATATTCATTTATTTACTTGCTTCTTTACTTATTTTTTATACTGTGATTTGTACATACACACACATATTTATATATATATGTATATTTTGGAGGTCATTAAATGACTTTTACATGAATAAATTTATGTTAACTAGACTCCTCCATTACCAACTTGCTCCCACATATCCCACTGCACTCACTGTCCATCAAAGGAGTAAGGGGCTATAGCATCACTACTTCTCTCCACTGGGTCGTACAACCCTCCCAGTACCAAACACACATTATACATGGTAAACATAATGCGTGCTTTCTCCCCCAACCTTATCCCTACATTCCAACCCCTCCTCCCAAGTCTGTTTCCCTTTTGTAACTATTAGTGCATTCTTGGGTTTTGTTAGTCTGCTACTGTTTGCTCCTTCCTTTTTTTCCTTGTTGTTATACTCCCCAGATGAGTGAAATCATTAGATACTGGTCTTTCTCTGCCTGGCTTGTTACACCGAGCATAATACTCTCTAGCTCCATCCATGTTTTTGGAAATGGTAGTATTTATTTCCCTCTTATGGCTGAACTATATTGTATTTTGCATATGTACCACACCTTGTTTTTCCTATTCATCTCCTGTTGGACAGTAAACGTGCCTGTTGTGAATAGTGCTGTGATAAACAAAGGGGTGCATATCACTTTTTAAAACTGCATTACCTCATACTATTTTCCTTCTTATTTACTTATGTATTGGTGTATACATATGTATGTGTATATCTGTGATTATATATGTATATACATATACATATATATATATGTATATACTTGATGTGATTAACCTACTACTACATGAGGAAGATTATGTTTACTAGACTCCCCCGTCACCACATTTCCCCCACATATTCCATTGCAGTCATCATCCATCAACGTAGTAATATGCTGTAGAATCAATACTTGTCTCAGTTGTGTTGTACTGCCCTACCAGTGCCAAACACACATTATACATGGTAATCATAATTCCTGCTTCTTACCCCACTCTCATCCCTACAGTGGAACCCTTCCACCCCAGCCCGTTTCCCGTTTGTACTTTTAGTCCATTCTTGTGTTCTGTGAGTCCGCTGATGTTTTGCCACTTCAGGTTTTTGTCTGTTCTTATACTCCCCAGGTGAGTGAAATCATTTCCTAGTTGTCTTTCTCTACCTTGCTTACTGCAGTGAGTATTGTACCCTCTAGCTCCATCCATGCTGTTGGAAACGGTAGGATTTGTTTTGTCCTTATGGCTGAATAATATTCCGCGGTGTATATGTACCAAATCTTCTTTATCTATTCATCTCCTTATGGACACTTAGCTTGGCTATTGTGAATAGTGCTGTGATAAACGTAGGGGAGCATAGGTCTTTTCCAAACTAGGTTGCTTCATTCTTTTTATTTTTACTTATTTATTTTATATTTTAGTATCATTAATTGTTTTTCTATTTTTACTTGTTTATATTTTGGCATCATTAATCTACTATTCCACAAGGAACATTATGGTACCTAGACTCCCCCCATCACCAAGTTACCCTCAGATACAACATTGCACTCACTGGACATCATTGTGGAAGAGGCTGTGGAATGACTACTAGTCTACTCTGCGTTTACAGCCTTCCCTGTGCCCCCCCACACTGTACATGCTAAACAGTGCACCGTTTCTTTCCCCTTCCCTTATCCCTACATTCCCACACTCCCACCCAGTGCATTTTCCATTGTATAATGTTAGTCCATTCTTGGGTTTTGTTAGGCTGCAGCCCTTTTGCTCCTTCAGTTTTTTCATTGTTCTTGTAGTGCCCAGATGTGAGAAATATTTGATATGTAGATATATATATGTACATATATATATGTAGGCCCGAACCACTAATGTTTGGTAAGATGATGCAGCTTGCCTCGGCTGAGCAGTGCCCAGCATCTGGGGCTGGACTTTGCAAGAGCAGCACTGTTGCCTGGAGATTCCATGACATCACAGTGGTGCCTCTTTCCTAGGGCAGAGTGTCTCTGGTGATGGCAGCAGCCTCCGACGTCAGATCCTGGCGCCGTTGGTGGAATATGATGTCTTTGAGGTGTGCGGGCTGAGCACTGTGACAGCATCAGGAATATGGAAACCATATCCGAGGTACTGTGTGTTTCTTTTAATTTTGGTGTCAGTACTGTACTACATGAAGAACATTATGGTTACTAGATGATGAATTCCCCACCACGTAACCCATGAGAGTCACTGTCTTTCCTCTCAGTAATGTGTTCTAGAACCTCTACTGGTCTTTGTGTTTTACTGCCTTCCCTGTGCTCCCCTCCCAGCTTCTTGTAATGTGTGCTTCTTATAATGCCCAGTTTTCCCCCTTATCCCTCCCTTCGCAACCATCCACCACCGTCACTTTCCCTTTGGTAACCGTAAGTCCATTGTTGGGTTTGGCAAGGCTGCTTCTGTCTTGTTCCTTCAGTTTTTTCTTTGTACTAATACTCCACAGGAGAGTGAGTGAAATCATTTCATGCATTTCTCTCTCTGTCTGCCTAATCTCACTGAGCATAATACGCTCTAGGTTCTTCCATGTTGCTGTAAATGGGAGCATTTTTCTTCTTCTTATGGCTTACTAATATTCCATTGCATGTGTGTACCACATCTTCTTTATCCATTAGTCTAATTATGGACACATCGGTTCTTTCCATTTCTTTTCTATGGAAAATAGTGCTGTCATAAATATAGGGGGGTGTATGCCTTTTTCAGGGGGCGTATGTATTTTTCAGACTGGGTTGCTGCATTGTTTGTTTATTTATTTATTTTGGTATCTTTATGCTACAAATACATGGCGTAAATTACGTTTACTAGATTCCACATCACCAAGTTCCCCCCACATACCGCATTGCCATTAACGTTCATCAGCGTAGTATGAAGCTGTTCAATCCCTACTTGTCTTCTCTGTGTTGTACAACCATCACCATGCCACCCAACATTATACATGCTAATCATAATGGCCCCTTTCTTTCCCGCCCCTTATCTCTCCATTCCCACCCATACCCCCAGTCCCTTTCCGTTTGGTTACTTTAAGTGCATTCCTGGGTTTTGTGAGCCTGCTACTGTTTTGCTCTTTTTGTATTTTCTCTGTTCTTATACGCCCCAGATGAAAGAAACCAATCTATACTCATCCTTCTCTGCTTGGCTTATTTTACTGAGCAAAATACTCTCTAGCTCCATCCATCTTTTTATTTCTGAATAATACTCTATTGTGTATATGTACCACATCTTCTTTATCTGTTCATCTTCTAATGGACACTTAACTTGTCTATTATGAATAGAGCTGTGATAAACAAAGGGGTGCGTCTTTTCCAAAGTGAGTTGCTGCATTCCATTTTTTTCATATTCATTTATTTGCTTGCTTATTTACTTCTTTTTATATTGTTAATTGTACATACATATATACATACATACATATACATATATATATATATATATATATATATGAATATTTTGGAGGTCATTAAATCACTTTTCCATGAAAAAAATTATGTTAACTAGACTCCTCCATCACCAAGTTGCCCCCACATATCCCAGTGCAGTCACTGTCAATCAAAGGAATAAGGGGCTATAGAATCACTACTTCTCTCCGCTGGGTGGTAGAACCCTCCCCGTTCCAAACACAGATTATATATGGTAATCATAATGCGTGCTTTCTCCCCCACACTTATCCCTACATTCCAACCCCCGCTCTGCAGTCTGTTTCCCTTTTGTAACTATTTGTGCATTCTTGGGTTTTGTGAGTCTGCTACTGTTTGCTCCTTCCGTTTTTTCTTTGCTGTTATACTCCCCAGATGAATGAAATCATTAGATACTTGTCTTCTCTGCCTGGCTCGTTACACCGAGCATAATACTCTCTAGCTCCATCCATGTTTTCGGGAATGGTAGTATTTATTTCCCTCTTATTGCTGAGTTATATTGTATTGTGCATATGTACAAAATCTTGTTTTTCCTATTCATCTCCTGTTGGACAGTAAACTTGGCCGTTGTGAATAGTGCTGTGATAAACAAAGGGGTGCACATGACTTTTTCAAACAGTGTTATCTCATACTGTTTTCCTTCTTATTTACTTATGTATTGGTGTATACATACATATTTGTATATCTGTGATTATATATATATATACTTATACATATATATGTATATATTTGATCTCATTAATCTACTATTACATGAATTTTGTTTACTAGACTCCCCCGTCACCACATTTCCCCCACATATTCCATTGCAGTCATCATCCATCAATGTAGTAATATGCTGTAGAATCAATACTTGTCTCAGTTGTGTTGTACTGCCCTCCCAGTGCCAAACACACATTATACATGGTAATCATAATGCCTGCTTCTTACCGTACTCTTACCCTACAGTCCAATCCTTCCACCCCATCCCATTTCCCATTTGTACTTTTAGTCCATTCTTGTGTTCTGTGAGTCTGCTGATGTTTTGCCACTTCAGGTTTTTCTCTGTTCTTATACTCCGCAGATGAGTGAAATCATTTCCTAGTTGTGTTTCTCCACCTGGCTTACTGCCGTGAGTATTGTACCCTCTAGCTCCTTCCATACTGTTGGAAATGGTAGAATTTTTTTTGTCCTTACGGCTGAATAATATTCCGCTGTGTATTTGTACCACATCTTTATCTATTCATCTCCTTATGGACACTTAGCTTGGCTATTGTGAATAGTGCTATGATAAACATAGGGGTGCATAGGTCTTTTCCAAACTGGGTTGCTTCATTCATTTTATTTTTACTAACTTATTTTATATTCTGGTATCATTAATTGTCTTTCTGTTTTTCTTATTTATTCTTAATTTGGTATCATTATTCTACTATTCCACGAGGAACATTATGGTATCTCGACTACCCCCATCACCAAGTTAACCTCAGATACAACATTGCACTCCCTGTCCATCACTGTGCCAAGAGGCTGTGGAATGACTACTAGTCTACTCTGTGTTGTACAGCCTTCCCTGTGCCCACCCCCCCACATTATACATGCTAAAAAATGCACCCTTTCTTTCCCCTTCTCTTATCCCTCCATTCCCACCCTCCCACCCAGTCCATTTTCCTTTGTTTAATGTTAGTCCATTCTTGGGTTTTGCAAGGCTGCTGCCCTTTTGCTCCTTCAGTTTTTTCATTGTTCTTATGGTGTCCAGATGTGAGAAATATTTGATATGTATATATATGTACATATATATATGTAGGCTAGAACAACTAATGTTTGGTAAGATTATGCAGCTTGCCTCGGCTGAGCAGTGCCCAGCATCTGGGGCTGGACTTTGCAAGAGCAGCACTGTTGCCTGGAGAGTCCATGACATCGCAGTGGTGCCTCATTCCTAGGGAAATCACCATAGACACTCTGTCCCTAGGAAAGAGGCACCACTGTGATGTCATGGAATCTCCAGGCAACAGTGCTTCTCTTGCAAAGTCCACCCCTAGATGGTAGGCACTGCCCAGCCGTGGTAAGCTGCATCATCTTAGAACAAAGTAGTGGTTCTAGCCTATATACATATATGTGTGTGACACACACACACACACACACACATATATATACAAATATACGTATCAAAGATTTTTCTCATCAGAGGACTAAAAGAAAAAATAAAACTGAAGGAGCAAAACATCAGCAGCCTCCCAGAACTCAAGAATGGACTAACAGTAACCAAACGGAAAGGGACTGGGTTGGATGGGTGGGAATGAAGGGATAAGGAAAGGGGTAAGAAAGGGGGCATTGTTTAGCATGTATAATTTGGGGGGGAGCAAAGAGAAGACTGTAGAACACAGAAAAGACTAGTAGTCTTTCTACAGCATCTTAACACAACTGAAGGACAGTGAGGGCAGTGGGGTATTTGGCAGCAACTTGGTGATGGTGGGAGTTTACTAACCATAATTTTCCTCATGTAATAGTAGATAAATGAAAACAAAAAAAATGTATTCATATATACATACATACATATCTCTCTATATACCAGTAAATAATAAATAAATAGGAAAAAAATAGAAAGCGTCACCTCATCTTTAAAAAGACATAAGCATCTCTATGTTTATCGCAGCACTATTTAGAGAAGAAAAGAAATGGAAGGAACCGATGTGTCCATTATTCAACAAATGCATAAAGAAGATGTGGTACATATATGTAATGGTATATTATTAAGACATAAGAAGAAAAGAAATGCTACAATTTACAACCTCATCGACGAAAATAGAGGGTATTATGCTCAGTGCGATTAGGCAGACTGCGAGAGAAATGCATCAAATGATTACACTATCCTGTGACATATTAGTACAAACAAAGAACTGAAGGAACAAGAAAGAAGCAGCCTTGCAAACACAAGAATGCACTTACGGTTACCAAACAGAAAGTGCGGTGGAGAATGGTTGGGGAGGGAGGGATAATAGGGAAAATTGGGCATTACAAGTAGCACATATAATCTGGGATGGGAGGGGAGCCCAGGGAAGGCAGTAAAACACAAAGACCACTAGAGATTCTAGAGCATATTACTGGGAGGAAAGACAGTGACTCTCATGGGGTATGTGGTGGGGACTTGATAATGGGGGAGTCTAGTAACCATAATGTTCCTTATGTAAATGTTTAGTACTGACACCAAAATTAAAAGAAACACACAGTACATTGCATATGGTTTCTATATTCCAGATGCTGTCAAGGTAGTCAGCGCACACCTCGCTGAAATCATACCCCCGGCTAGGGTACCCGGCTCTGAAGTCAGAGGCTGCTCCAATCACCAGAGACACTCTGACCCTAGGAAAGAGACAACACTGTGATGTCATGGAATCTCTAGGCAACAGTGCTGCTCTTGCAAAGTGCAGCCCCAGATGGTGGGCAGTACCCAGCTGTAGCAAGCTGCATCATCTTAGCAAACAGTAGTGGTTCTAGCCTATACATATATATATATATATATATATATATATATATATATGTGTGTAACACACACACACACACATATACATATCAAAGATTTCTCTCATCTGAGGACTAAAACAAAAAAAAAACTGAAGGAGCAAAACGGCAGCAGCCTCCCATAACCCACGAATGGACTAAGAGTAACCAAACGGAAAGGGACTGGTTTGCATGGGTGGGAATGAAGGGATAAGGAAAGGGGTAAGGAAGGGGGCATTGTTTACCATGTATAATTTGGTGGGGGGGAGCAAAGGAAGACTGTAGAACACACAAAAGACTAGTATTCTTTCCACAGCATCTTACCACGCTTAAGGACAGTGAGGGCAATGGGGTATTTGGGGGCAACTTGGTTATGGTGGGATTTTAGTAACCATAATTTTCCTCATGTAATAGTAGATAAATGACAACAAAATAAAAAAATATATATATATATATACACACATACATAAATATCTCTCTATATACCGATAAATAATAAATAAATAGGAAAAAAAATAGAAGACGGTAGTCCACCTTTAAAAGGACACAAGCACCCTATGTTTATCACAGCACTATTTAGAGAAGAAAAGAAATGGAAGAAACTGATGTGTCCATTATTTGACAAATGGATAAAGAAGATGCGGTACATATATGCAATGGAATATTATTAAGCCATAAGAAGAAAACAAATGCTGCAATTTACAACCTCATGGATGAAAATAGAGGGTATTATGCTCAGTGCGATTAGCCAGACTGAGAGAGAAATGCATGAAATGATTTGACTCTCCTGTGGAGTATTAGTACAAAAAAAAACTGAAGAAACAAGACAGAAGCTGCCTTGCCAAACTCAACAATGGACTTACGGTTACCAAACAGAAAGTGACTGTGGAGGATGGTTGGGAAGGGAGGGATAATAGGGAAAATTGGGCATTACAAGTAGCACACATTATGTGGGCTGCAAGGGGAGCACAGGGAAGGCAGTAAAACACAAAGACCACTAGAGATTCTAGAGCATATTACTGGGAGGAAAGACAGTGACTCTCATGGGGTATGTGGTGGGGACTTGATAATGGGGGAGTCTAGTAACCATAATGTTCCTTATGTAAATGTTTAGTACTGACACCAAAATTTAAAGAAACACACAGTACATTGCATATGGTTTCTATATTCCAGATGCTGTCAAGGTAGTCAGCGCACACCTCGCCGAAATCATACCCCCGGCTAGGGCACCAGGCTCTGAAGTCAGAGGCTGCTCCAATCACCAGAGACACTCTGACCCTAGGAAAGAGACAACACTGTGATGTCATGGAATCTCCAGGCAACAGTGCTGCTCTTGCAAAGTGCAGCCCCAGAAGGTGGGCAGTACCCAGCTGTAGCAAGCTACATCATCTTAGCAAACATTAGTGGTTCTGGCCTACATATACATATATGTGTATATATACATATATACACACACACACACACACACAAACACATATAAAGTGATATCTGCCATCTGTGGACTACAAGAAGAAAGAAAAAACTGAAGGAGCAAAAGGGCAGCCGACTTACAAAACCCCAGAATGGCTTAACCAGTAAAGAAGGAAAAGGGACTCGGGTGGAAGGGTGGGAATGGAAGGATAAGGGAAGGGGAAAGAAAGGGCGCATTGTTTAGCATGTATAATGTGTGTGGGGGCACAGGGAAGGCTGTACAACACAGAGAAGATTCCACAGCATCTTGCCACGCTGATGGACAGTGAGTGCAATGGGGTATCTGGGGAGAACTTGGTGATGCGGGGAGTCTAGTTACCATAATGTTCTCCGTGGAATACTATATGAATGATACCAAAATATAAATAAACAAGTAAAAATAGAAAAACAATTAATGATACCAAAATATGAAATAAATAAGTAAAAAAATAAAAAGCAGCAACCAGTTTGGAAAAGACCTATGAACCCCTATGTTTATCACAGCAGTATTCACAATACCCAACTTTACTGTCCAAAAGGAGATGAATAGAAAAAACTAAATCTGGTACATATGGGAAATACAACATAATTCAGCCATAAGAGGGAAATAAATACTACCATTTCCAAAAACATGGAAGAAGCTAGAGAGTATTATGCTCGGTGTAACGAGTCAGGCAGAGAAAGACAGGTATCTAATGATTTCACTCATCTGGGGATATAAGAACAAAGAGAAAACTGAAGGTGCAGACAGTAGCAGAATCACAAAACCCAAGAATACACAAATAGTTACAAAAGAGAGAAAGACTGGGGTGGATGGGTTGGAATGTAGGGATAATGGTGGGGAGAAAGCAGGCATTATGATTAGCATGTATAATGTGGGATTGGCACAGGGAAGGCTGGACAACACAGCAGAGACAAGTAGTGAATCTACAGCATCTTACTACGTTGATTCACAATGACTGCAATGGGATATGTGGGGGCAACTTGGTGATGGAGGAGTCTAGTAAACATAATTTTTGGCATGTAACTTTAGGTTAATCATATGAAAACAAATAAATAAATACATAAGAAACAAATAAACCATGCTTAAACACAGTCTGAAAATGACATATGCAACCCTACGTTTATTACAGCACTATTTACAGTAGAAAAGAAAAGGAAATAACTGATGTGTCCATAATTAGACTAATAGATCAATAAGATGTGGCACATATACACAATGGAATGTTATTCGCCATAAAAGAAAACAAATGCTACAGTTTACAACAACATGGATGAAGCTACAGGGTACTACGCTCAGTGAGATTTAGCAGACAGAGAGAGAAATGTATCAAATGATTTTAGTCACCTGTGGAGTATCAGAACAAAGAGAAAACTGAAAGAACAAGACAGTGGCAGCCTCGCCAAACTAAGAATGGACTACCGGTTACCAAAGGGAAAGTGACTGTGGATGGGTGGGAAGGGAGGGATAAGGGAGAAAACTGGGCACTACGAGAGGCACACATAATGTGGGCGGGGAGGGGAGCACGAGGATGGCAGTATAACACAAAGACCAGCAGTGATTCTACAGCATATTACTGGGCTGAAAGACAGTGGCACTCATGGGGTATATGGTGGTGACTTGATAATGGCGGGAGTCTAGTAACCATAATGTTCCTCATGTAACTGTTTAGTACTGACAGCAAAATTAAACGAAACACACATTGCCTTGGTTAGGTTTTCCATATTCCTGATGCTGTCAAGGTGCTCAGCGCACACGTCACTGAAATCATAACCCCGGTCAGGGCACTAGGCTCTGAAGTGGGAACCTGCTACAATCACCATAGAAACTCTGTCCCTAGGAAAGAGGCACCACTGTGATGTCATGGAATCTCCAGGCAACAGTGCTTCTGTTGCAAAGTCCACCCCAGATGGTAGGCACTGCCCAGCCGTGGCAAGCTGCATCATCTTAGCAAACAGTAGTGGTTCTAGCCTATACATATATTTATATGTGTGTAACACACACACACACACATATACATATCAAAGATTTCTCTCATCTGAGGACTAAAACAAAAAAAAAACTGAAGGAGCAAAACGGCAGCAGCCTCCCACAACCCACGAATGGACTAAGAGTAACCAAACGGAAAGGGACTGGTTTGCATGGGTGGGAATGAAGGGATAAGGAAAGGGGTAAGGAAGGGGGCATTGTTTACCATGTATAATTTGGTGGGGGGGAGCAAAGGAAGACTGTAGAACACACAAAAGACTAGTATTCTTTCCACAGCATCTTACCACGCTTAAGGACAGTGAGGGCAATGGGGTATTTGGGGGAAACTTGGTTATGGTGGGATTTTAGTAACCATAATTTTCCTCATGTAATAGTAGATAAATGACAACAAAATAAAAAAATATATATATATATATATATACACACATACATAAATATCTCTCTATATACCGATAAATAATAAATAAATAGGAAAAAAATAGAAGACGGTAGCCCACCTTTAAAAAGACACAAGCACCCTATGTTTATCACAGCACTATTTAGAGAAGAAAAGAAATGGAAGAAACTGATGTGTCCATTATTTGACAAATGGATAAAGAAGATGCGGTACATATATGCAATGGAATATTATTAAGCCATAAGAAGAAAACAAATGCTGCAATTTACAACCTCATGGATGAAAATAGAGGGTATTATGCTCAGTGCGATTAGCCAGACTGAGAGAGAAATGCATGAAATGATTTGACTCTCCTGTGGAGTATTAGTACAAAAAAAAACTGAAGAAACAAGACAGAAGCTGCCTTGCCAAACTCAACAATGGACTTACGGTTACCAAACAGAAAGTGACTGTGGAGGATGGTTGGGAAGGGAGGGATAATAGGGAAAATTGGGCATTACAAGTAGCACACATTATGTGGGCTGCAAGGGGAGCACAGGGAAGGCAGTAAAACACAAAGACCACTAGAGATTCTAGAGCATATTACTGGGAGGAAAGACAGTGACTCTCATGGGGTATGTGGTGGGGACTTGATAATGGGGGAGTCTAGTAACCATAATGTTCCTTATGTAAATGTTTAGTACTGACACCAAAATTAAAAGAAACACACAGTACATTGCATATGGTTTCTATATTCCAGATGCTGTCAAGGTAGTCAGCGCACACCTCGCCGAAATCATACCCCCGGCTAGGGCACCAGGCTCTGAAGTCAGAGGCTGCTCCAATCACCAGAGACACTCTGACCCTAGGAAAGAGACAACACTGTGATGTCATGGAATCTCCAGGCAACAGTGCTGATCTTGCAAAGTGCAGCCCCAGATGGTGGGCAGTACCCAGCTGTAGCAAGCTACATCATCTTAGCAAACATTAGTGGTTCTGGCCTACATATACATATATGTGTATATATACAAACACACACACAAACACACACACACACATAAAGTGATATCTGCCATCTGTGGACTACAAGAAGAAAGAAAAAACTGAAGGAGCAAAAGGGCAGCCGACTTACAAAACCCCAGAATGGCTTAACCAGTAAAGAAGGAAAAGGGACTCGGGTGGAAGGGTGGGAATGGAAGGATAAGGGAAGGGGAAAGAAAGGGCGCATTGTTTAGCATGTATAATGTGTGTGGGGGCACAGGGAAGGCTGTACAACACAGAGAAGATTCCACAGCATCTTGCCACGCTGATGGACAGTGAGTGCAATGGGGTATCTGGGGAGAACTTGGTGATGCGGGGAGTCTAGTTACCATAATGTTCTTCGTGGAATACTATATGAATGATACCAAAATATAAATAAACAAGTAAAAATAGAAAAACAATTAATGATACCAAAATATGAAATAAATAAGTAAAAAAATAAAAAGCAGCAACCAGTTTGGAAAAGACCTATGAACCCCTATGTTTATCACAGCAGTATTCACAATACCCAACTTTACTGTCCAAAAGGAGATGAATAGAAAAAACTAAATCTGGTACATATGGGAAATACAACATAATTCAGCCATAAGAGGGAAATAAATACTACCATTTCCAAAAACATGGAAGAAGCTAGAGAGTATTATGCTCGGTGTAACGAGTCAGGCAGAGAAAGACAAGTATCTAATGATTTCACTCATCTGGGGATATAAGAACAAAGAGAAAACTGAAGGTGCAGACAGTAGCAGAATCACAAAACCCAAGAATACACAAATAGTTACAAAAGAGAGAAAGACTGGGGTGGATGGGTTGGAATGTAGGGATAATGGTGGGGAGAAAGCAGGCATTATGATTAGCATGTATAATGTGGGATTGGCACAGGGAAGGCTGGACAACACAGCAGAGACAAGTAGTGAATCTACAGCATCTTACTACGTTGATTCACAATGACTGCAATGGGATATGTGGGGGCAACTTGGTGATGGAGGAGTCTAGTAAACATAATTTTTGGCATGTAACTTTAGGTTAATCATATGAAAACAAATAAATAAATACATAAGAAACAAATAAACCATGCTTAAACACAGTCTGAAAATGACATATGCAACCCTACGTTTATTACAGCACTATTTACAGTAGAAAAGAAAAGGAAATAACTGATGTGTCCATAATTAGACTAATAGATCAATAAGATGTGGCACATATACACAATGGAATGTTATTCGCCATAAAAGAAAACAAATGCTACAGTTTACAACAACATGGATGAAGCTACAGGGTACTACGCTCAGTGAGATTTAGCAGACAGAGAGAGAAATGTATCAAATGATTTTAGTCACCTGTGGAGTATCAGAACAAAGAGAAAACTGAAAGAACAAGACAGTAGCAGCCTCGCCAAACTAAGAATGGACTACCGGTTACCAAAGGGAAAGTGACTGTGGATGGGTGGGAAGGGAGGGATAAGGGTGAAAACTGGGCACTACGAGCAGCACACATAATGTGGGCGGGGAGGGGAGCACGAGGATGGCAGTATAACACAAAGACCAGCAGTGATTCTACAGCATATTACTGGGCTGAAAGACAGTGGCACTCATGGGGTATATGGTGGTGACTTGATAATGGCGGGAGTCTAGTAACCATAATGTTCCTCATGTAACTGTTTAGTACTGACAGCAAAATTAAACGAAACACACATTGCCTTGGTTAGGTTTTCCATATTCCTGATGCTGTCAAGGTGCTCAGCGCACACGTCACTGAAATCATAACCCCGGTCAGGGCACTAGGCTCTGAAGTGGGAACCTGCTACAATCACCATAGAAACTCTGTCCCTAGGAAAGAGGCACCACTGTGATGTCATGGAATCTCCAGGCAACAGTGCTTCTGTTGCAAAGTCCACCCCAGATGGTAGGCACTGCCCAGCCGTGGCAAGCTGCATCATCTTAGCAAACAGTAGTGGTTCTAGCCTATACATATATTTATATGTGTGTAACACACACACACACACATATACATATCAAAGATTTCTCTCATCTGAGGACTAAAACAAAAAAAAAACTGAAGGAGCAAAACGGCAGCAGCCTCCCACAACCCACGAATGGACTAAGAGTAACCAAACGGAAAGGGACTGGTTTGCATGGGTGGGAATGAAGGGATAAGGAAAGGGGTAAGGAAGGGGGCATTGTTTACCATGTATAATTTGGTGGGGGGGAGCAAAGGAAGACTGTAGAACACACAAAAGACTAGTATTCTTTCCACAGCATCTTACCACGCTTAAGGACAGTGAGGGCAATGGGGTATTTGGGGGAAACTTGGTTATGGTGGGATTTTAGTAACCATAATTTTCCTCATGTAATAGTAGATAAATGACAACAAAATAAAAAAATATATATATATATATATATACACACATACATAAATATCTCTCTATATACCGATAAATAATAAATAAATAGGAAAAAAATAGAAGACGGTAGCCCACCTTTAAAAAGACACAAGCACCCTATGTTTATCACAGCACTATTTAGAGAAGAAAAGAAATGGAAGAAACTGATGTGTCCATTATTTGACAAATGGATAAAGAAGATGCGGTACATATATGCAATGGAATATTATTAAGCCATAAGAAGAAAACAAATGCTGCAATTTACAACCTCATGGATGAAAATAGAGGGTATTATGCTCAGTGCGATTAGCCAGACTGAGAGAGAAATGCATGAAATGATTTGACTCTCCTGTGGAGTATTAGTACAAAAAAAAACTGAAGAAACAAGACAGAAGCTGCCTTGCCAAACTCAACAATGGACTTACGGTTACCAAACAGAAAGTGACTGTGGAGGATGGTTGGGAAGGGAGGGATAATAGGGAAAATTGGGCATTACAAGTAGCACACATTATGTGGGCTGCAAGGGGAGCACAGGGAAGGCAGTAAAACACAAAGACCACTAGAGATTCTAGAGCATATTACTGGGAGGAAAGACAGTGACTCTCATGGGGTATGTGGTGGGGACTTGATAATGGGGGAGTCTAGTAACCATAATGTTCCTTATGTAAATGTTTAGTACTGACACCAAAATTAAAAGAAACACACAGTACATTGCATATGGTTTCTATATTCCAGATGCTGTCAAGGTAGTCAGCGCACACCTCGCCAAAATCATACCCCCGGCTAGGGCACCAGGCTCTGAAGTCAGAGGCTGCTCCAATCACCAGAGACACTCTGACCCTAGGAAAGAGACAACACTGTGATGTCATGGAATCTCCAGGCAACAGTGCTGATCTTGCAAAGTGCAGCCCCAGATGGTGGGCAGTACCCAGCTGTAGCAAGCTACATCATCTTAGCAAACATTAGTGGTTCTGGCCTACATATACATATATGTGTATATATACAAACACACACACAAACACACACACACACATAAAGTGATATCTGCCATCTGTGGACTACAAGAAGAAAGAAAAAACTGAAGGAGCAAAAGGGCAGCCGACTTACAAAACCCCAGAATGGCTTAACCAGTAAAGAAGGAAAAGGGACTCGGGTGGAAGGGTGGGAATGGAAGGATAAGGGAAGGGGAAAGAAAGGGCGCATTGTTTAGCATGTATAATGTGTGTGGGGGCACAGGGAAGGCTGTACAACACAGAGAAGATTCCACAGCATCTTGCCACGCTGATGGACAGTGAGTGCAATGGGGTATCTGGGGAGAACTTGGTGATGCGGGGAGTCTAGTTACCATAATGTTCTTCGTGGAATACTATATGAATGATACCAAAATATAAATAAACAAGTAAAAATAGAAAAACAATTAATGATACCAAAATATGAAATAAATAAGTAAAAAAATAAAAAGCAGCAACCAGTTTGGAAAAGACCTATGAACCCCTATGTTTATCACAGCAGTATTCACAATACCCAACTTTACTGTCCAAAAGGAGATGAATAGAAAAAACTAAATCTGGTACATATGGGAAATACAACATAATTCAGCCATAAGAGGGAAATAAATACTACCATTTCCAAAAACATGGAAGATGCTAGAGAGTATTATGCTCGGTGTAACGAGTCAGGCAGAGAAAGACAAGTATCTAATGATTTCACTCATCTGGGGATATAAGAACAAAGAGAAAACTGAAGGTGCAGACAGTAGCAGAATCACAAAACCCAAGAATACACAAATAGTTACAAAAGAGAGAAAGACTGGGGTGGATGGGTTGGAATGTAGGGATAATGGTGGGGAGAAAGCAGGCATTATGATTAGCATGTATAATGTGGGATTGGCACAGGGAAGGCTGGACAACACAGCAGAGACAAGTAGTGAATCTACAGCATCTTACTACGTTGATTCACAATGACTGCAATGGGATATGTGGGGGCAACTTGGTGATGGAGGAGTCTAGTAAACATAATTTTTGGCATGTAACTTTAGGTTAATCATATGAAAACAAATAAATAAATACATAAGAAACAAATAAACCATGCTTAAACACAGTCTGAAAATGACATATGCAACCCTACGTTTATTACAGCACTATTTACAGTAGAAAAGAAAAGGAAATAACTGATGTGTCCATAATTAGACTAATAGATCAATAAGATGTGGCACATATACACAATGGAATGTTATTCGCCATAAAAGAAAACAAATGCTACAGTTTACAACAACATGGATGAAGCTACAGGGTACTACGCTCAGTGAGATTTAGCAGACAGAGAGAGAAATGTATCAAATGATTTTAGTCACCTGTGGAGTATCAGAACAAAGAGAAAACTGAAAGAACAAGACAGTAGCAGCCTCGCCAAACTAAGAATGGACTACCGGTTACCAAAGGGAAAGTGACTGTGGATGGGTGGGAAGGGAGGGATAAGGGAGAAAACTGGGCACTACGAGAGGCACACATAATGTGGGCGGGGAGGGGAGCACGAGGATGGCAGTATAACACAAAGACCAGCAGTGATTCTACAGCATATTACTGGGCTGAAAGACAGTGGCACTCATGGGGTATATGGTGGTGACTTGATAATGGCGGGAGTCTAGTAACCATAATGTTCCTCATGTAACTGTTTAGTACTGACAGCAAAATTAAACGAAACACACATTGCCTTGGTTAGGTTTTCCATATTCCTGATGCTGTCAAGGTGCTCAGCGCACACGTCACTGAAATCATAACCCCGGTCAGGGCACTAGGCTCTGAAGTGGGAACCTGCTACAATCACCATAGAAACTCTGTCCCTAGGAAAGAGGCACCACTGTGATGTCATGGAATCTCCAGGCAACAGTGCTTCTGTTGCAAAGTCCACCCCAGATGGTAGGCACTGCCCAGCCGTGGCAAGCTGCATCATCTTAGCAAACAGTAGTGGTTCTAGCCTATACATATATTTATATGTGTGTAACACACACACACACACATATACATATCAAAGATTTCTCTCATCTGAGGACTAAAACAAAAAAAAAACTGAAGGAGCAAAACGGCAGCAGCCTCCCACAACCCACGAATGGACTAAGAGTAACCAAACGGAAAGGGACTGGTTTGCATGGGTGGGAATGAAGGGATAAGGAAAGGGGTAAGGAAGGGGGCATTGTTTACCATGTATAATTTGGTGGGGGGGAGCAAAGGAAGACTGTAGAACACACAAAAGACTAGTATTCTTTCCACAGCATCTTACCACGCTTAAGGACAGTGAGGGCAATGGGGTATTTGGGGGAAACTTGGTTATGGTGGGATTTTAGTAACCATAATTTTCCTCATGTAATAGTAGATAAATGACAACAAAATAAAAATATATATATATATATATATATACACACATACATAAATATCTCTCTATATACCGATAAATAATAAATAAATAGGAAAAAAAATAGAAGACGGTAGCCCACCTTTAAAAAGACACAAGCACCCTATGTTTATCACAGCACTATTTAGAGAAGAAAAGAAATGGAAGAAACTGATGTGTCCATTATTTGACAAATGGATAAAGAAGATGCGGTACATATATGCAATGGAATATTATTAAGCCATAAGAAGAAAACAAATGCTGCAATTTACAACCTCATGGATGAAAATAGAGGGTATTATGCTCAGTGCGATTAGCCAGACTGAGAGAGAAATGCATGAAATGATTTGACTCTCCTGTGGAGTATTAGTACAAAAAAAAACTGAAGAAACAAGACAGAAGCTGCCTTGCCAAACTCAACAATGGACTTACGGTTACCAAACAGAAAGTGACTGTGGAGGATGGTTGGGAAGGGAGGGATAATAGGGAAAATTGGGCATTACAAGTAGCACACATTATGTGGGCTGCAAGGGGAGCACAGGGAAGGCAGTAAAACACAAAGACCACTAGAGATTCTAGAGCATATTACTGGGAGGAAAGACAGTGACTCTCATGGGGTATGTGGTGGGGACTTGATAATGGGGGAGTCTAGTAACCATAATGTTCCTTATGTAAATGTTTAGTACTGACACCAAAATTAAAAGAAACACACAGTACATTGCATATGGTTTCTATATTCCAGATGCTGTCAAGGTAGTCAGCGCACACCTCGCCAAAATCATACCCCCGGCTAGGGCACCAGGCTCTGAAGTCAGAGGCTGCTCCAATCACCAGAGACACTCTGACCCTAGGAAAGAGACAACACTGTGATGTCATGGAATCTCCAGGCAACAGTGCTGATCTTGCAAAGTGCAGCCCCAGATGGTGGGCAGTACCCAGCTGTAGCAAGCTACATCATCTTAGCAAACATTAGTGGTTCTGGCCTACATATACATATATGTGTATATATACAAACACACACACAAACACACACACACACATAAAGTGATATCTGCCATCTGTGGACTACAAGAAGAAAGAAAAAACTGAAGGAGCAAAAGGGCAGCCGACTTACAAAACCCCAGAATGGCTTAACCAGTAAAGAAGGAAAAGGGACTCGGGTGGAAGGGTGGGAATGGAAGGATAAGGGAAGGGGAAAGAAAGGGCGCATTGTTTAGCATGTATAATGTGTGTGGGGGCACAGGGAAGGCTGTACAACACAGAGAAGATTCCACAGCATCTTGCCACGCTGATGGACAGTGAGTGCAATGGGGTATCTGGGGAGAACTTGGTGATGCGGGGAGTCTAGTTACCATAATGTTCTTCGTGGAATACTATATGAATGATACCAAAATATAAATAAACAAGTAAAAATAGAAAAACAATTAATGATACCAAAATATGAAATAAATAAGTAAAAAAATAAAAAGCAGCAACCAGTTTGGAAAAGACCTATGAACCCCTATGTTTATCACAGCAGTATTCACAATACCCAACTTTACTGTCCAAAAGGAGATGAATAGAAAAAACTAAATCTGGTACATATGGGAAATACAACATAATTCAGCCATAAGAGGGAAATAAATACTACCATTTCCAAAAACATGGAAGATGCTAGAGAGTATTATGCTCGGTGTAACGAGTCAGGCAGAGAAAGACAAGTATCTAATGATTTCACTCATCTGGGGATATAAGAACAAAGAGAAAACTGAAGGTGCAGACAGTAGCAGAATCACAAAACCCAAGAATACACAAATAGTTACAAAAGAGAGAAAGACTGGGGTGGATGGGTTGGAATGTAGGGATAATGGTGGGGAGAAAGCAGGCATTATGATTAGCATGTATAATGTGGGATTGGCACAGGGAAGGCTGGACAACACAGCAGAGACAAGTAGTGAATCTACAGCATCTTACTACGTTGATTCACAATGACTGCAATGGGATATGTGGGGGCAACTTGGTGATGGAGGAGTCTAGTAAACATAATTTTTGGCATGTAACTTTAGGTTAATCATATGAAAACAAATAAATAAATACATAAGAAACAAATAAACCATGCTTAAACACAGTCTGAAAATGACATATGCAACCCTACGTTTATTACAGCACTATTTACAGTAGAAAAGAAAAGGAAATAACTGATGTGTCCATAATTAGACTAATAGATCAATAAGATGTGGCACATATACACAATGGAATGTTATTCGCCATAAAAGAAAACAAATGCTACAGTTTACAACAACATGGATGAAGCTACAGGGTACTACGCTCAGTGAGATTTAGCAGACAGAGAGAGAAATGTATCAAATGATTTTAGTCACCTGTGGAGTATCAGAACAAAGAGAAAACTGAAAGAACAAGACAGTAGCAGCCTCGCCAAACTAAGAATGGACTACCGGTTACCAAAGGGAAAGTGACTGTGGATGGGTGGGAAGGGAGGGATAAGGGAGAAAACTGGGCACTACGAGAGGCACACATAATGTGGGCGGGGAGGGGAGCACGAGGATGGCAGTATAACACAAAGACCAGCAGTGATTCTACAGCATATTACTGGGCTGAAAGACAGTGGCACTCATGGGGTATATGGTGGTGACTTGATAATGGCGGGAGTCTAGTAACCATAATGTTCCTCATGTAACTGTTTAGTACTGACAGCAAAATTAAACGAAACACACATTGCCTTGGTTAGGTTTTCCATATTCCTGATGCTGTCAAGGTGCTCAGCGCACACGTCACTGAAATCATAACCCCGGTCAGGGCACTAGGCTCTGAAGTGGGAACCTGCTACAATCACCATAGAAACTCTGTCCCTAGGAAAGAGGCACCACTGTGATGTCATGGAATCTCCAGGCAACAGTGCTTCTGTTGCAAAGTCCACCCCAGATGGTAGGCACTGCCCAGCCGTGGCAAGCTGCATCATCTTAGCAAACAGTAGTGGTTCTAGCCTATACATATATTTATATGTGTGTAACACACACACACACACATATACATATCAAAGATTTCTCTCATCTGAGGACTAAAACAAAAAAAAAACTGAAGGAGCAAAACGGCAGCAGCCTCCCACAACCCACGAATGGACTAAGAGTAACCAAACGGAAAGGGACTGGTTTGCATGGGTGGGAATGAAGGGATAAGGAAAGGGGTAAGGAAGGGGGCATTGTTTACCATGTATAATTTGGTGGGGGGGAGCAAAGGAAGACTGTAGAACACACAAAAGACTAGTATTCTTTCCACAGCATCTTACCACGCTTAAGGACAGTGAGGGCAATGGGGTATTTGAGGGAAACTTGGTTATGGTGGGATTTTAGTAACCATAATTTTCCTCATGTAATAGTAGATAAATGACAACAAAATAAAAAAATATATATATATATATATATATACACACATACATAAATATCTCTCTATATACCGATAAATAATAAATAAATAGGTAAAAAAATAGAAGACGGTAGCCCACCTTTAAAAAGACACAAGCACCCTATGTTTATCACAGCACTATTTAGAGAAGAAAAGAAATGGAAGAAACTGATGTGTCCATTATTTGACAAATGGATAAAGAAGATGCGGTACATATATGCAATGGAATATTATTAAGCCATAAGAAGAAAACAAATGCTGCAATTTACAACCTCATGGATGAAAATAGAGGGTATTATGCTCAGTGCGATTAGCCAGACTGAGAGAGAAATGCATGAAATGACTTGACTCTCCTGTGGAGTATTAGTACAAAAAAAAACTGAAGAAACAAGACAGAAGCTGCCTTGCCAAACTCAACAATGGACTTACGGTTACCAAACAGAAAGTGACTGTGGAGGATGGTTGGGAAGGGAGGGATAATAAGGAAAATTGGGCATTACAAGTAGCACGCATTATGTGGGCTGCAAGGGGAGCACAGGGAAGGCAGTAAAACACAAAGACCACTAGAGATTCTAGAGCATATTACTGGGAGGAAAGACAGTGACTCTCATGGGGTATGTGGTGGGGACTTGATAATGGGGGAGTCTAGTAACCATAATGTTCCTTATGTAAATGTTTAGTACTGACACCAAAATTTAAAGAAACACACAGTACATTGCATATGGTTTCTATATTCCAGATGCTGTCAAGGTAGTCAGCGCACACCTCGCCAAAATCATACCCCCGGCTAGGGCACCAGGCTCTGAAGTCAGAGGCTGCTCCAATCACCAGAGACACTCTGACCCTAGGAAAGAGACAACACTGTGATGTCATGGAATCTGCAGGCAACAGTGCTGCTCTTGCAAAGTGCAGCCCCAGAAGGTGGGCAGTACCCAGCTGTAGCAAGCTACATCATCTTAGCAAACATTAGTGGTTCTGGCCTACATATACATATATGTGTATATATACATATATACACACACACACACACACACAAACACATATAAAATGATATCTGCCATCTGTGGACTACAAGAAGCAAGAAAAAACTGAAAGAGCAAAAGGGCAGCCGACTTACAAAACCCCAGAATGGCTTAACCAGTAAAGAAGGAAAAGGGACTCAGGTGGAAGGGTGGGAATGGAAGGATAAGGGAAGGGGAAAGAAAGGGCGCATTGTTTAGCATGTATAATGTGTGTGGGGGCACAGGGAAGGCTGTACAACACAGAGAAGATTCCACAGCATCTTGCCACGCTGATGGACAGTGAGTGCAATGGGGTATCTGGGGAGAACTTGGTGATGCGGGGAGTCTAGTTACCATAATGTTCTTCGTGGAATACTATATGAATGATACCAAAATATAAATAAACAAGTAAAAATAGAAAAACAATTAATGATACCAAAATATGAAATAAATAAGTAAAAAAATAAAAAGCAGCAACCAGTTTGGAAAAGACCTATGAACCCCTATGTTTATCACAGCAGTATTCACAATACCCAACTTTACTGTCCAAAAGGAGATGAATAGAAAAAACTAAATCTGGTACATATGGGAAATACAACATAATTCAGCCATAAGAGGGAAATAAATACTACCACTTCCAAAAACATGGAAGAAGCTAGAGAGTATTATGCTCGGTGTAACGAGTCAGGCAGAGAAAGACAAGTATCTAATGATTTCACTCATCTGGGGATATAAGAACAAAGAGAAAACTGAAGGTGCAGACAGTAGCAGAATCACAAAACCCAAGAATACACAAATAGTTACAAAAGAGAGAAAGACTGGGGTGGATGGGTTGGAATGTAGGGATAATGGTGGGGAGAAAGCAGGCATTATGATTAGCATGTATAATGTGGGATTGGCACAGGGAAGGCTGGACAACACAGCAGAGACAAGTAGTGAATCTACAGCATCTTACTACGTTGATTCACAATGACTGCAATGGGATATGTGGGGGCAACTTGGTGATGGAGGAGTCTAGTAAACATAATTTTTGGCATGTAACTTTAGGTTAATCATATGAAAACAAATAAATAAATACATAAGAAACAAATAAACCATGCTTAAACACAGTCTGAAAATGACATATGCAACCCTACGTTTATTACAGCACTATTTACAGTAGAAAAGAAAAGGAAATAACTGATGTGTCCATAATTAGACTAATAGATCAATAAGATGTGGCACATATACACAATGGAATGTTATTCGCCATAAAAGAAAACAAATGCTACAGTTTACAACAACATGGATGAAGCTACAGGGTACTACGCTCAGTGAGATTTAGCAGACAGAGAGAGAAATGTATCAAATGATTTTAGTCACCTGTGGAGTATCAGAACAAAGAGAAAACTGAAAGAACAAGACAGTGGCAGCCTCGCCAAACTAAGAATGGACTACCGGTTACCAAAGGGAAAGTGACTGTGGATGGGTGGGAAGGGAGGGATAAGGGAGAAAACTGGGCACTACGAGAGGCACACATAATGTGGGCGGGGAGGGGAGCACGAGGATGGCAGTATAACACAAAGACCAGCAGTGATTCTACAGCATATTACTGGGCTGAAAGACAGTGGCACTCATGGGGTATATGGTGGTGACTTGATAATGGCGGGAGTCTAGTAACCATAATGTTCCTCATGTAACTGTTTAGTACTGACAGCAAAATTAAACGAAACACACATTGCCTTGGTTAGGTTTTCCATATTCCTGATGCTGTCAAGGTGCTCAGCGCACACGTCACTGAAATCATAACCCCGGTCAGGGCACTAGGCTCTGAAGTGGGAACCTGCTACAATCACCATAGAAACTCTGTCCCTAGGAAAGAGGCACCACTGTGATGTCATGGAATCTCCAGGCAACAGTGCTTCTGTTGCAAAGTCCACCCCAGATGGTAGGCACTGCCCAGCCGTGGCAAGCTGCATCATCTTAGCAAACAGTAGTGGTTCTAGCCTATACATATATTTATATGTGTGTAACACACACACACACACATATACATATCAAAGATTTCTCTCATCTGAGGACTAAAACAAAAAAAAAACTGAAGGAGCAAAACGGCAGCAGCCTCCCACAACCCACGAATGGACTAAGAGTAACCAAACGGAAAGGGACTGGTTTGCATGGGTGGGAATGAAGGGATAAGGAAAGGGGTAAGGAAGGGGGCATTGTTTACCATGTATAATTTGGTGGGGGGGAGCAAAGGAAGACTGTAGAACACACAAAAGACTAGTATTCTTTCCACAGCATCTTACCACGCTTAAGGACAGTGAGGGCAATGGGGTATTTGGGGGCAACTTGGTTATGGTGGGATTTTAGTAACCATAATTTTCCTCATGTAATAGTAGATAAATGACAACAAAATAAAAAAATATATATATATATATACACACATACATAAATATCTCTCTATATACCGATAAATAATAAATAAATAGGAAAAAAAATAGAAGACGGTAGCCCACCTTTAAAAAGACACAAGCACCCTATGTTTATCACAGCACTATTTAGAGAAGAAAAGAAATGGAAGAAACTGATGTGTCCATTATTTGACAAATGGATAAAGAAGATGCGGTACATATATGCAATGGAATATTATTAAGCCATAAGAAGAAAACAAATGCTGCAATTTACAACCTCATGGATGAAAATAGAGGGTATTATGCTCAGTGTGATTAGCCAGACTGAGAGAGAAATGCATGAAATGACTTGACTCTCCTGTGGAGTATTAGTACAAAAAAAAACTGAAGAAACAAGACAGAAGCTGCCTTGCCAAACTCAACAATGGACTTACGGTTACCAAACAGAAAGTGACTGTGGAGGATGGTTGGGAAGGGAGGGATAATAGGGAAAATTGGGCATTACAAGTAGCACACATTATGTGGGCTGCAAGGGGAGCACAGGGAAGGCAGTAAAACACAAAGACCACTAGAGATTCTAGAGCATATTACTGGGAGGAAAGACAGTGACTCTCATGGGGTATGTGGTGGGGACTTGATAATGGGGGAGTCTAGTAACCATAATGTTCCTTATGTAAATGTTTAGTACTGACACCAAAATTAAAAGAAACACACAGTACATTGCATATGGTTTCTATATTCCAGATGCTGTCAAGGTAGTCAGCGCACACCTCGCCAAAATCATACCCCCGGCTAGGGCACCAGGCTCTGAAGTCAGGGGCTGCTCCAATCACCAGAGACACTCTGACCCTAGGAAAGAGACAACACTGTGATGTCATGGAATCTCCAGGCAACAGTGCTGTTCTTGCAAAGTGCAGCCCCAGAAGGTGGGCAGTACCCAGCTGTAGCAAGCTACATCATCTTAGCAAACATTAGTGGTTCTGGCCTACATATACATATATGTGTATATATACATATATACACACACACACACACACAAACACATATAAAATGATATCTGCCATCTGTGGACTACAAGAAGAAAGAAAAAACTGAAGGAGCAAAAGGGCAGCCGACTTACAAAACCCCAGAATGGCTTAACCAGTAAAGAAGGAAAAGGGACTCGGGTGGAAGGGTGGGAATGGAAGGATAAGGGAAGGGGAAAGAAAGGGCGCATTGTTTAGCATGTATAATGTGTGTGGGGGCACAGGGAAGGCTGTACAACACAGAGAAGATTCCACAGCATCTTGCCACGCTGATGGACAGTGAGTGCAATGGGGTATCTGGGGAGAACTTGGTGATGCGGGGAGTCTAGTTACCATAATGTTCTTCGTGGAATACTATATGAATGATACCAAAATATAAATAAACAAGTAAAAATAGAAAAACAATTAATGATACCAAAATATGAAATAAATAAGTAAAAAAATAAAAAGCAGCAACCAGTTTGGAAAAGACCTATGAACCCCTATGTTTATCACAGCAGTATTCACAATACCCAACTTTACTGTCCAAAAGGAGATGAATAGAAAAAACTAAATCTGGTACATATGGGAAATACAACATAATTCAGCCATAAGAGGGAAATAAATACTACCACTTCCAAAAACATGGAAGAAGCTAGAGAGTATTATGCTCGGTGTAACGAGTCAGGCAGAGAAAGACAAGTATCTAATGATTTCACTCATCTGGGGATATAAGAACAAAGAGAAAACTGAAGGTGCAGACAGTAGCAGAATCACAAAACCCAAGAATACACAAATAGTTACAAAAGAGAGAAAGACTGGGGTGGATGGGTTGGAATGTAGGGATAATGGTGGGGAGAAAGCAGGCATTATGATTAGCATGTATAATGTGGGATTGGCACAGGGAAGGCTGGACAACACAGCAGAGACAAGTAGTGAATCTACAGCATCTTACTACGTTGATTCACAATGACTGCAATGGGATATGTGGGGGCAACTTGGTGATGGAGGAGTCTAGTAAACATAATTTTTGGCATGTAACTTTAGGTTAATCATATGAAAACAAATAAATAAATACATAAGAAACAAATAAACCATGCTTAAACACAGTCTGAAAATGACATATGCAACCCTACGTTTATTACAGCACTATTTACAGTAGAAAAGAAAAGGAAATAACTGATGTGTCCATAATTAGACTAATAGATCAATAAGATGTGGCACATATACACAATGGAATGTTATTCGCCATAAAAGAAAACAAATGCTACAGTTTACAACAACATGGATGAAGCTACAGGGTACTACGCTCAGTGAGATTTAGCAGACAGAGAGAGAAATGTATCAAATGATTTTAGTCACCTGTGGAGTATCAGAACAAAGAGAAAACTGAAAGAACAAGACAGTGGCAGCCTCGCCAAACTAAGAATGGACTACCGGTTACCAAAGGGAAAGTGACTGTGGATGGGTGGGAAGGGAGGGATAAGGGAGAAAACTGGGCACTACGAGAGGCACACATAATGTGGGCGGGGAGGGGAGCACGAGGATGGCAGTATAACACAAAGACCAGCAGTGATTCTACAGCATATTACTGGGCTGAAAGACAGTGGCACTCATGGGGTATATGGTGGTGACTTGATAATGGCGGGAGTCTAGTAACCATAATGTTCCTCATGTAACTGTTTAGTACTGACAGCAAAATTAAACGAAACACACATTGCCTTGGTTAGGTTTTCCATATTCCTGATGCTGTCAAGGTGCTCAGCGCACACGTCACTGAAATCATAACCCCGGTCAGGGCACTAGGCTCTGAAGTGGGAACCTGCTACAATCACCATAGAAACTCTGTCCCTAGGAAAGAGGCACCACTGTGATGTCATGGAATCTCCAGGCAACAGTGCTTCTATTGCAAAGTCCACCCCAGATGGTAGGCACTGCCCAGCCGTGGCAAGCTGCATCATCTTAGCAAACAGTAGTGGTTCTAGCCTATACATATATTTATATGTGTGTAACACACACACACACACATATACATATCAAAGATTTCTCTCATCTGAGGACTAAAACAAAAAAAAAACTGAAGGAGCAAAACGGCAGCAGCCTCCCACAACCCACGAATGGACTAAGAGTAACCAAACGGAAAGGGACTGGTTTGCATGGGTGGGAATGAAGGGATAAGGAAAGGGGTAAGGAAGGGGGCATTGTTTACCATGTATAATTTGGTGGGGGGGAGCAAAGGAAGACTGTAGAACACACAAAAGACTAGTATTCTTTCCACAGCATCTTACCACGCTTAAGGACAGTGAGGGCAATGGGGTATTTGGGGGCAACTTGGTTATGGTGGGATTTTAGTAACCATAATTTTCCTCATGTAATAGTAGATAAATGACAACAAAATAAAAAAATATATATATATATATACACACATACATAAATATCTCTCTATATACCGATAAATAATAAATAAATAGGAAAAAAAATAGAAGACGGTAGCCCACCTTTAAAAAGACACAAGCACCCTATGTTTATCACAGCACTATTTAGAGAAGAAAAGAAATGGAAGAAACTGATGTGTCCATTATTTGACAAATGGATAAAGAAGATGCGGTACATATATGCAATGGAATATTATTAAGCCATAAGAAGAAAACAAATGCTGCAATTTACAACCTCATGGATGAAAATAGAGGGTATTATGCTCAGTGCGATTAGCCAGACTGAGAGAGAAATGCATGAAATGACTTGACTCTCCTGTGGAGTATTAGTACAAAAAAAAACTGAAGAAACAAGACAGAAGCTGCCTTGCCAAACTCAACAATGGACTTACGGTTACCAAACAGAAAGTGACTGTGGAGGATGGTTGGGAAGGGAGGGATAATAGGGAAAATTGGGCATTACAAGTAGCACACATTATGTGGGCTGCAAGGGGAGCACAGGGAAGGCAGTAAAACACAAAGACCACTAGAGATTCTAGAGCATATTACTGGGAAGAAAGACAGTGACTCTCATGGGGTATGTGGTGGGGACTTGATAATGGGGGAGTCTAGTAACCATAATGTTCCTTATGTAAATGTTTAGTACTGAAACCAAAATTAAAAGAAACACACAGTACATTGCATATGGTTTCTATATTCCAGATGCTGTCAAGGTAGTCAGCGCACACCTCGCCGAAATCATACCCCCGGCTAGGGCACCAGGCTCTGAAGTCAGAGGCTGCTCCAATCACCAGAGACACTCTGACCCTAGGAAAGAGACAACACTGTGATGTCATGGAATCTCCAGGCAACAGTGCTGATCTTGCAAAGTGCAGCCCCAGATGGTGGGCAGTACCCAGCTGTAGCAAGCTACATCATCTTAGCAAACATTAGTGGTTCTGGCCTACATATACATATATGTGTATATATACATATATACACACACACACACACACAAACACATATAAAATGATATCTGCCATCTGTGGACTACAAGAAGAAAGAAAAAACTGAAGGAGCAAAAGGGCAGCAGACTTACAAAACCCAAGAATGGCTTAACCAGTAAAGAAGGAAAAGGGACTCGGGTGGAAGGGTGGGAATGGAAGGATAAGGGAAGGGGAAAGAAAGGGCGCATTGTTTAGCATGTATAATGTGTGTGGGGGCACAGGGAAGGCTGTACAACACAGAGAAGATTCCACAGCATCTTGCCATGCTGATGGACAGTGAGTGCAATGGGGTATCTAGGGAGAACTTGGTGATGCGGGGAGTCTAGTTACCATAATGTTCTTCGTGGAATACTATATGAATGATACCAAAATATAAATAAACAAGTAAAAATAGAAAAACAATTAATGATACCAAAATATGAAATAAATAAGTAAAAAAATAAAAAGCAGCAACCAGTTTGGAAAAGACCTATGAACCCCTATGTTTATCACAGCAGTATTCACAATACCCAACTTTACTGTCCAAAAGGAGATGAATAGAAAAAAAAAATCTGGTACATATGGGAAATACAACATAATTCAGCCATAAGAGGGAAATAACTACTACCATTTCCAAAAACATGGAAGAAGCTAGAGAGTATTATGCTCGGTGTAACGAGTCAGGCAGAGAAAGACAAGTATCTAATGATTTCACTCATCTGGGGATATAAGAACAAAGAGAAAACTGAAGGTGCAGACAGTAGCAGAATCACAAAACCCAAGAATACACAAATAGTTACAAAAGAGAGAAAGACTGGGGTGGATGGGTTGGAATGTAGGGATAATGGTGGGGAGAAAGCAGGCATTATGATTAGCATGTATAATGTGGGATTGGCACAGGGAAGGCTGGACAACACAGCAGAGACAAGTAGTGAATCTACAGCATCTTACTACGTTGATTCACAATGACTGCAATGGGATATGTGGGGGCAACTTGGTGATGGAGGAGTCTAGTGAACATAATTTGTGGCATGTAACTTTGGGTTAATCATATGAAAACAAATAAATAAATGCATAAAGAAACAAACCATGCTTAAGCACAGTCTGAAAATGACATATGCAACCCTACGTTTATTACAGCACTATTTACAGTAGAAAAGAAAAGGAAATAACTGATGTGTCCATAATTAGACTAATAGATCAATAAGATGTGGCACATATACACAATGGAATGTTATTCACCATAAAAGAAAACAAATGCTACAGTTTACAACAACATGGATGAAGCTACAGGGTACTACGCTCAGTGAGATTTAGCAGACAGAGAGAGAAATGTATCAAATGATTTTAGTCACCTGTGGAGTATCAGAACAAAGAGAAAACTGAAAGAACAAGACAGTAGCAGCCTCGCCAAACTAAGAATGGACTACCGGTTACCAAAGGGAAAGTGACTGTGGATGGGTGGGAAGGGAGGGATAAGGGAGAAAACTGGGCACTACGAGAGGCACACATAATGTGGGCGGGGAGGGGAGCACGAGGATGGCAGTATAACACAAAGACCAGCAGTGATTCTACAGCATATTACTGGGCTGAAAGACAGTGGCACTCATGGGGTATATGGTGGTGACTTGATAATGGCGGGAGTCTAGTAACCATAATGTTCCTCATGTAACTGTTTAGTACTGACAGCAAAATTAAACGAAACACACATTGCCTTGGTTAGGTTTTCCATATTCCTGATGCTGTCAAGGTGCTCAGCGCACACGTCACTGAAATCATAACCCCGGTCAGGGCACTAGGCTCTGAAGTGGGAACCTGCTACAATCACCATAGAAACTCTGTCCCTAGGAAAGAGGCACCACTGTGATGTCATGGAATCTCCAGGCAACAGTGCTTCTATTGCAAAGTCCACCCCAGATGGTAGGCACTGCCCAGCCGTGGCAAGCTGCATCATCTTAGCAAACAGTAGTGGTTCTAGCCTATACATATATTTATATGTGTGTAACACACACACACACACATATACATATCAAAGATTTCTCTCATCTGAGGACTAAAACAAAAAAAAAACTGAAGGAGCAAAACGGCAGCAGCCTCCCACAACCCACGAATGGACTAAGAGTAACCAAACGGAAAGGGACTGGTTTGCATGGGTGGGAATGAAGGGATAAGGAAAGGGGTAAGGAAGGGGGCATTGTTTACCATGTATAATTTGGTGGGGGGGAGCAAAGGAAGACTGTAGAACACACAAAAGACTAGTATTCTTTCCACAGCATCTTACCACGCTTAAGGACAGTGAGGGCAATGGGGTATTTGGGGGCAACTTGGTTATGGTGGGATTTTAGTAACCATAATTTTCCTCATGTAATAGTAGATAAATGACAACAAAATAAAAAAATATATATATATATATACACACATACATAAATATCTCTCTATATACCGATAAATAATAAATAAATAGGAAAAAAAATAGAAGACGGTAGCCCACCTTTAAAAAGACACAAGCACCCTATGTTTATCACAGCACTATTTAGAGAAGAAAAGAAATGGAAGAAACTGATGTGTCCATTATTTGACAAATGGATAAAGAAGATGCGGTACATATATGCAATGGAATATTATTAAGCCATAAGAAGAAAACAAATGCTGCAATTTACAACCTCATGGATGAAAATAGAGGGTATTATGCTCAGTGCGATTAGCCAGACTGAGAGAGAAATGCATGAAATGACTTGACTCTCCTGTGGAGTATTAGTACAAAAAAAAACTGAAGAAACAAGACAGAAGCTGCCTTGCCAAACTCAACAATGGACTTACGGTTACCAAACAGAAAGTGACTGTGGAGGATGGTTGGGAAGGGAGGGATAATAGGGAAAATTGGGCATTACAAGTAGCACACATTATGTGGGCTGCAAGGGGAGCACAGGGAAGGCAGTAAAACACAAAGACCACTAGAGATTCTAGAGCATATTACTGGGAGGAAAGACAGTGACTCTCATGGGGTATGTGGTGGGGACTTGATAATGGGGGAGTCTAGTAACCATAATGTTCCTTATGTAAATGTTTAGTACTGACACCAAAATTAAAAGAAACACACAGTACATTGCATATGGTTTCTATATTCCAGATGCTGTCAAGGTAGTCAGCGCACACCTCGCCAAAATCATACCCCCGGCTAGGGCACCAGGCTCTGAAGTCAGGGGCTGCTCCAATCACCAGAGACACTCTGACCCTAGGAAAGAGACAACACTGTGATGTCATGGAATCTCCAGGCAACAGTGCTGTTCTTGCAAAGTGCAGCCCCAGAAGGTGGGCAGTACCCAGCTGTAGCAAGCTACATCATCTTAGCAAACATTAGTGGTTCTGGCCTACATATACATATATGTGTATATATACATATATACACACACACACACACACAAACACATATAAAATGATATCTGCCATCTGTGGACTACAAGAAGAAAGAAAAAACTGAAGGAGCAAAAGGGCAGCCGACTTACAAAACCCCAGAATGGCTTAACCAGTAAAGAAGGAAAAGGGACTCGGGTGGAAGGGTGGGAATGGAAGGATAAGGGAAGGGGAAAGAAAGGGCGCATTGTTTAGCATGTATAATGTGTGTGGGGGCACAGGGAAGGCTGTACAACACAGAGAAGATTCCACAGCATCTTGCCACGCTGATGGACAGTGAGTGCAATGGGGTATCTGGGGAGAACTTGGTGATGCGGGGAGTCTAGTTACCATAATGTTCTTCGTGGAATACTATATGAATGATACCAAAATATAAATAAACAAGTAAAAATAGAAAAACAATTAATGATACCAAAATATGAAATAAATAAGTAAAAAAATAAAAAGCAGCAACCAGTTTGGAAAAGACCTATGAACCCCTATGTTTATCACAGCAGTATTCACAATACCCAACTTTACTGTCCAAAAGGAGATGAATAGAAAAAACTAAATCTGGTACATATGGGAAATACAACATAATTCAGCCATAAGAGGGAAATAAATACTACCACTTCCAAAAACATGGAAGAAGCTAGAGAGTATTATGCTCGGTGTAACGAGTCAGGCAGAGAAAGACAAGTATCTAATGATTTCACTCATCTGGGGATATAAGAACAAAGAGAAAACTGAAGGTGCAGACAGTAGCAGAATCACAAAACCCAAGAATACACAAATAGTTACAAAAGAGAGAAAGACTGGGGTGGATGGGTTGGAATGTAGGGATAATGGTGGGGAGAAAGCAGGCATTATGATTAGCATGTATAATGTGGGATTGGCACAGGGAAGGCTGGACAACACAGCAGAGACAAGTAGTGAATCTACAGCATCTTACTACGTTGATTCACAATGACTGCAATGGGATATGTGGGGGCAACTTGGTGATGGAGGAGTCTAGTAAACATAATTTTTGGCATGTAACTTTAGGTTAATCATATGAAAACAAATAAATAAATACATAAGAAACAAATAAACCATGCTTAAACACAGTCTGAAAATGACATATGCAACCCTACGTTTATTACAGCACTATTTACAGTAGAAAAGAAAAGGAAATAACTGATGTGTCCATAATTAGACTAATAGATCAATAAGATGTGGCACATATACACAATGGAATGTTATTCGCCATAAAAGAAAACAAATGCTACAGTTTACAACAACATGGATGAAGCTACAGGGTACTACGCTCAGTGAGATTTAGCAGACAGAGAGAGAAATGTATCAAATGATTTTAGTCACCTGTGGAGTATCAGAACAAAGAGAAAACTGAAAGAACAAGACAGTGGCAGCCTCGCCAAACTAAGAATGGACTACCGGTTACCAAAGGGAAAGTGACTGTGGATGGGTGGGAAGGGAGGGATAAGGGAGAAAACTGGGCACTACGAGAGGCACACATAATGTGGGCGGGGAGGGGAGCACGAGGATGGCAGTATAACACAAAGACCAGCAGTGATTCTACAGCATATTACTGGGCTGAAAGACAGTGGCACTCATGGGGTATATGGTGGTGACTTGATAATGGCGGGAGTCTAGTAACCATAATGTTCCTCATGTAACTGTTTAGTACTGACAGCAAAATTAAACGAAACACACATTGCCTTGGTTAGGTTTTCCATATTCCTGATGCTGTCAAGGTGCTCAGCGCACACGTCACTGAAATCATAACCCCGGTCAGGGCACTAGGCTCTGAAGTGGGAACCTGCTACAATCACCATAGAAACTCTGTCCCTAGGAAAGAGGCACCACTGTGATGTCATGGAATCTCCAGGCAACAGTGCTTCTATTGCAAAGTCCACCCCAGATGGTAGGCACTGCCCAGCCGTGGCAAGCTGCATCATCTTAGCAAACAGTAGTGGTTCTAGCCTATACATATATTTATATGTGTGTAACACACACACACACACATATACATATCAAAGATTTCTCTCATCTGAGGACTAAAACAAAAAAAAAACTGAAGGAGCAAAACGGCAGCAGCCTCCCACAACCCACGAATGGACTAAGAGTAACCAAACGGAAAGGGACTGGTTTGCATGGGTGGGAATGAAGGGATAAGGAAAGGGGTAAGGAAGGGGGCATTGTTTACCATGTATAATTTGGTGGGGGGGAGCAAAGGAAGACTGTAGAACACACAAAAGACTAGTATTCTTTCCACAGCATCTTACCACGCTTAAGGACAGTGAGGGCAATGGGGTATTTGGGGGCAACTTGGTTATGGTGGGATTTTAGTAACCATAATTTTCCTCATGTAATAGTAGATAAATGACAACAAAATAAAAAAATATATATATATATATACACACATACATAAATATCTCTCTATATACCGATAAATAATAAATAAATAGGAAAAAAAATAGAAGACGGTAGCCCACCTTTAAAAAGACACAAGCACCCTATGTTTATCACAGCACTATTTAGAGAAGAAAAGAAATGGAAGAAACTGATGTGTCCATTATTTGACAAATGGATAAAGAAGATGCGGTACATATATGCAATGGAATATTATTAAGCCATAAGAAGAAAACAAATGCTGCAATTTACAACCTCATGGATGAAAATAGAGGGTATTATGCTCAGTGCGATTAGCCAGACTGAGAGAGAAATGCATGAAATGACTTGACTCTCCTGTGGAGTATTAGTACAAAAAAAAACTGAAGAAACAAGACAGAAGCTGCCTTGCCAAACTCAACAATGGACTTACGGTTACCAAACAGAAAGTGACTGTGGAGGATGGTTGGGAAGGGAGGGATAATAGGGAAAATTGGGCATTACAAGTAGCACACATTATGTGGGCTGCAAGGGGAGCACAGGGAAGGCAGTAAAACACAAAGACCACTAGAGATTCTAGAGCATATTACTGGGAGGAAAGACAGTGACTCTCATGGGGTATGTGGTGGGGACTTGATAATGGGGGAGTCTAGTAACCATAATGTTCCTTATGTAAATGTTTAGTACTGAAACCAAAATTAAAAGAAACACACAGTACATTGCATATGGTTTCTATATTCCAGATGCTGTCAAGGTAGTCAGCGCACACCTCGCCGAAATCATACCCCCGGCTAGGGCACCAGGCTCTGAAGTCAGAGGCTGCTCCAATCACCAGAGACACTCTGACCCTAGGAAAGAGACAACACTGTGATGTCATGGAATCTCCAGGCAACAGTGCTGATCTTGCAAAGTGCAGCCCCAGATGGTGGGCAGTACCCAGCTGTAGCAAGCTACATCATCTTAGCAAACATTAGTGGTTCTGGCCTACATATACATATATGTGTATATATACATATATACACACACACACACACACACAAACACATATAAAATGATATCTGCCATCTGTGGACTACAAGAAGAAAGAAAAAACTGAAGGAGCAAAAGGGCAGCAGACTTACAAAACCCAAGAATGGCTTAACCAGTAAAGAAGGAAAAGGGACTCGGGTGGAAGGGTGGGAATGGAAGGATAAGGGAAGGGGAAAGAAAGGGCGCATTGTTTAGCATGTATAATGTGTGTGGGGGCACAGGGAAGGCTGTACAACACAGAGAAGATTCCACAGCATCTTGCCATGCTGATGGACAGTGAGTGCAATGGGGTATCTAGGGAGAACTTGGTGATGCGGGGAGTCTAGTTACCATAATGTTCTTCGTGGAATACTATATGAATGATACCAAAATATAAATAAACAAGTAAAAATAGAAAAACAATTAATGATACCAAAAGATGAAATAAATAAGTAAAAAAATAAAAAGCAGCAACCAGTTTGGAAAAGACCTATGAACCCCTATGTTTATCACAGCAGTATTCACAATACCCAACTTTACTGTCCAAAAGGAGATGAATAGAAAAAAAAAATCTGGTACATATGGGAAATACAACATAATTCAGCCATAAGAGGGAAATAACTACTACCATTTCCAAAAACATGGAAGAAGCTAGAGAGTATTATGCTCGGTGTAACGAGTCAGGCAGAGAAAGACAAGTATCTAATGATTTCACTCATCTGGGGATATAAGAACAAAGAGAAAACTGAAGGTGCAGACAGTAGCAGAATCACAAAACCCAAGAATACACAAATAGTTACAAAAGAGAGAAAGACTGGGGTGGATGGGTTGGAATGTAGGGATAATGGTGGGGAGAAAGCAGGCATTATGATTAGCATGTATAATGTGGGATTGGCACAGGGAAGGCTGGACAACACAGCAGAGACAAGTAGTGAATCTACAGCATCTTACTACGTTGATTCACAATGACTGCAATGGGATATGTGGGGGCAACTTGGTGATGGAGGAGTCTAGTGAACATAATTTGTGGCATGTAACTTTGGGTTAATCATATGAAAACAAATAAATAAATGCATAAAGAAACAAACCATGCTTAAGCACAGTCTGAAAATGACATATGCAACCCTACGTTTATTACAGCACTATTTACAGTAGAAAAGAAAAGGAAATAACTGATGTGTCCATAATTAGACTAATAGATCAATAAGATGTGGCACATATACACAATGGAATGTTATTCACCATAAAAGAAAACAAATGCTACAGTTTACAACAACATGGATGAAGCTACAGGGTACTACGCTCAGTGAGATTTAGCAGACAGAGAGAGAAATGTATCAAATGATTTTAGTCACCTGTGGAGTATCAGAACAAAGAGAAAACTGAAAGAACAAGACAGTGGCAGCCTCGCCAAACTAAGAATGGACTACCGGTTACCAAAGGGAAAGTGACTGTGGATGGGTGGGAAGGGAGGGATAAGGGAGAAAACTGGGCACTACGAGAGGCACACATAATGTGGGCGGGGAGGGGAGCACGAGGATGGCAGTATAACACAAAGACCAGCAGTGATTCTACAGCATATTACTGGGCTGAAAGACAGTGGCACTCATGGGGTATATGGTGGTGACTTGATAATGGCGGGAGT
Source organism: Manis pentadactyla (assembly GCF_030020395.1). Lineage (NCBI taxonomy): Eukaryota > Metazoa > Chordata > Mammalia > Pholidota > Manidae > Manis > Manis pentadactyla. The sequence continues at coordinate 30,272,393 of NC_080033.1, forward strand.
CTAGTAACCATAATGTTCCTCATGTAACTGTTTAGTACTGACAGCAAAATTAAACGAAACACACATTGCCTTGGTTAGGTTTTCCATATTCCTGATGCTGTCAAGGTGCTCAGCGCACACGTCACTGAAATCATAACCCCGGTCAGGGCACTAGGCTCTGAAGTGGGAACCTGCTACAATCACCATAGAAACTCTGTCCCTAGGAAAGAGGCACCACTGTGATGTCATGGAATCTCCAGGCAACAGTGCTTCTATTGCAAAGTCCACCCCAGATGGTAGGCACTGCCCAGCCGTGGCAAGCTGCATCATCTTAGCAAACAGTAGTGGTTCTAGCCTATACATATATTTATATGTGTGTAACACACACACACACACATATACATATCAAAGATTTCTCTCATCTGAGGACTAAAACAAAAAAAAAACTGAAGGAGCAAAACGGCAGCAGCCTCCCACAACCCACGAATGGACTAAGAGTAACCAAACGGAAAGGGACTGGTTTGCATGGGTGGGAATGAAGGGATAAGGAAAGGGGTAAGGAAGGGGGCATTGTTTACCATGTATAATTTGGTGGGGGGGAGCAAAGGAAGACTGTAGAACACACAAAAGACTAGTATTCTTTCCACAGCATCTTACCACGCTTAAGGACAGTGAGGGCAATGGGGTATTTGGGGGCAACTTGGTTATGGTGGGATTTTAGTAACCATAATTTTCCTCATGTAATAGTAGATAAATGACAACAAAATAAAAAAATATATATATATATATACACACATACATAAATATCTCTCTATATACCGATAAATAATAAATAAATAGGAAAAAAAATAGAAGACGGTAGCCCACCTTTAAAAAGACACAAGCACCCTATGTTTATCACAGCACTATTTAGAGAAGAAAAGAAATGGAAGAAACTGATGTGTCCATTATTTGACAAATGGATAAAGAAGATGCGGTACATATATGCAATGGAATATTATTAAGCCATAAGAAGAAAACAAATGCTGCAATTTACAACCTCATGGATGAAAATAGAGGGTATTATGCTCAGTGCGATTAGCCAGACTGAGAGAGAAATGCATGAAATGACTTGACTCTCCTGTGGAGTATTAGTACAAAAAAAAACTGAAGAAACAAGACAGAAGCTGCCTTGCCAAACTCAACAATGGACTTACGGTTACCAAACAGAAAGTGACTGTGGAGGATGGTTGGGAAGGGAGGGATAATAGGGAAAATTGGGCATTACAAGTAGCACACATTATGTGGGCTGCAAGGGGAGCACAGGGAAGGCAGTAAAACACAAAGACCACTAGAGATTCTAGAGCATATTACTGGGAGGAAAGACAGTGACTCTCATGGGGTATGTGGTGGGGACTTGATAATGGGGGAGTCTAGTAACCATAATGTTCCTTATGTAAATGTTTAGTACTGAAACCAAAATTAAAAGAAACACACAGTACATTGCATATGGTTTCTATATTCCAGATGCTGTCAAGGTAGTCAGCGCACACCTCGCCGAAATCATACCCCCGGCTAGGGCACCAGGCTCTGAAGTCAGAGGCTGCTCCAATCACCAGAGACACTCTGACCCTAGGAAAGAGACAACACTGTGATGTCATGGAATCTCCAGGCAACAGTGCTGATCTTGCAAAGTGCAGCCCCAGATGGTGGGCAGTACCCAGCTGTAGCAAGCTACATCATCTTAGCAAACATTAGTGGTTCTGGCCTACATATACATATATGTGTATATATACATATATACACACACACACACACACACAAACACATATAAAATGATATCTGCCATCTGTGGACTACAAGAAGAAAGAAAAAACTGAAGGAGCAAAAGGGCAGCAGACTTACAAAACCCAAGAATGGCTTAACCAGTAAAGAAGGAAAAGGGACTCGGGTGGAAGGGTGGGAATGGAAGGATAAGGGAAGGGGAAAGAAAGGGCGCATTGTTTAGCATGTATAATGTGTGTGGGGGCACAGGGAAGGCTGTACAACACAGAGAAGATTCCACAGCATCTTGCCATGCTGATGGACAGTGAGTGCAATGGGGTATCTAGGGAGAACTTGGTGATGCGGGGAGTCTAGTTACCATAATGTTCTTCGTGGAATACTATATGAATGATACCAAAATATAAATAAACAAGTAAAAATAGAAAAACAATTAATGATACCAAAATATGAAATAAATAAGTAAAAAAATAAAAAGCAGCAACCAGTTTGGAAAAGACCTATGAACCCCTATGTTTATCACAGCAGTATTCACAATACCCAACTTTACTGTCCAAAAGGAGATGAATAGAAAAAAAAAATCTGGTACATATGGGAAATACAACATAATTCAGCCATAAGAGGGAAATAACTACTACCATTTCCAAAAACATGGAAGAAGCTAGAGAGTATTATGCTCGGTGTAACGAGTCAGGCAGAGAAAGACAAGTATCTAATGATTTCACTCATCTGGGGATATAAGAACAAAGAGAAAACTGAAGGTGCAGACAGTAGCAGAATCACAAAACCCAAGAATACACAAATAGTTACAAAAGAGAGAAAGACTGGGGTGGATGGGTTGGAATGTAGGGATAATGGTGGGGAGAAAGCAGGCATTATGATTAGCATGTATAATGTGGGATTGGCACAGGGAAGGCTGGACAACACAGCAGAGACAAGTAGTGAATCTACAGCATCTTACTACGTTGATTCACAATGACTGCAATGGGATATGTGGGGGCAACTTGGTGATGGAGGAGTCTAGTGAACATAATTTGTGGCATGTAACTTTGGGTTAATCATATGAAAACAAATAAATAAATGCATAAAGAAACAAACCATGCTTAAGCACAGTCTGAAAATGACATATGCAACCCTACGTTTATTACAGCACTATTTACAGTAGAAAAGAAAAGGAAATAACTGATGTGTCCATAATTAGACTAATAGATCAATAAGATGTGGCACATATACACAATGGAATGTTATTCACCATAAAAGAAAACAAATGCTACAGTTTACAACAACATGGATGAAGCTACAGGGTACTACGCTCAGTGAGATTTAGCAGACAGAGAGAGAAATGTATCAAATGATTTTAGTCACCTGTGGAGTATCAGAACAAAGAGAAAACTGAAAGAACAAGACAGTAGCAGCCTCGCCAAACTAAGAATGGACTACCGGTTACCAAAGGGAAAGTGACTGTGGATGGGTGGGAAGGGAGGGATAAGGGAGAAAACTGGGCACTACGAGAGGCACACATAATGTGGGCGGGGAGGGGAGCACGAGGATGGCAGTATAACACAAAGACCAGCAGTGATTCTACAGCATATTACTGGGCTGAAAGACAGTGGCACTCATGGGGTATATGGTGGTGACTTGATAATGGCGGGAGTCTAGTAACCATAATGTTCCTCATGTAACTGTTTAGTACTGACAGCAAAATTAAACGAAACACACATTGCCTTGGTTATGTTTTCCATATTCCTGATGCTGTCAAGGTGCTCAGCGCACACGTCACTGAAATCATAACCCCGGTCAGGGCACTAGGCTCTGAAGTGGGAACCTGCTACAATCACCATAGAAACTCTGTCCCTAGGAAAGAGGCACCACTGTGATGTCATGGAATCTCCAGGCAACAGTGCTTCTGTTGCAAAGTCCACCCCAGATGGTAGGCACTGCCCAGCCGTGGCAAGCTGCATCATCTTAGCAAACAGTAGTGGTTCTAGCCTATACATATATATATATATATATATATGTGTGTGTGTAACACACACTCACACATATACATATCAAAAATTTCTCTCATTTGAGGACTAAAACAAAAAAAAAACTGAAGGAGCAAAACGGCAGCAGCCTCCCACAACCCACGAATGGACTAAGAGTAACCAAACGGAAAGGGACTGGTTTGCATGGGTGGGAATGAAGGGATAAGGAAAGGGGTAAGGAAGGGGGCATTGTTTACCATGTATAATTTGGTGGGGGGGAGCAAAGGAAGACTGTAGAACACACAAAAGACTAGTATTCTTTCCACAGCATCTTACCACGCTTAAGGACAGTGAGGGCAATGGGGTATTTGGGGGAAACTTGGTTATGGTGGGATATTAGTAACCATAATTTTCCTCATGTAATAGTAGATAAATGACAACAAAATAAAAAATATATATATATATATACACACATACATAAATATCTCTCTATATACCGATAAATAATAAATAAATAGGAAAAAAATAGAAGACGGTAGCCCACCTTTAAAAAGACACAAGCACCCTATGTTTATCACAGCACTATTTAGAGAAGAAAAGAAATGGAAGAAACTGATGTGTCCATTATTTGACAAATGGATAAAGAAGATGCGGTACATATATGCAATGGAATATTATTAAGCCATAAGAAGAAAACAAATGCTGCAATTTACAACCTCATGGATGAAAATAGAGGGTATTATGCTCAGTGCGATTAGCCAGACTGAGAGAGAAATGCATGAAATGATTTGACTCTCCTGTGGAGTATTAGTACAAAAAAAAACTGAAGAAACAAGACAGAAGCTGCCTTGCCAAACTCAACAATGGACTTACGGTTACCAAACAGAAAGTGACTGTGGAGGATGGTTGGGAAGGGAGGGATAATAGGGAAAATTGGGCATTACAAGTAGCACACATTATGTGGGCTGCAAGGGGAGCACAGGGAAGGCAGTAAAACACAAAGACCACTAGAGATTCTAGAGCATATTACTGGGAGGAAAGACAGTGACTCTCATGGGGTATGTGGTGGGGACTTGATAATGGGGGAGTCTAGTAACCATAATGTTCCTTATGTAAATGTTTAGTACTGACACCAAAATTAAAAGAAACACACAGTACATTGCATATGGTTTCTATATTCCAGATGCTGTCAAGGTAGTCAGCGCACACCTCGCCAAAATCATACCCCCGGCTAGGGCACCAGGCTCTGAAGTCAGAGGCTGCTCCAATCACCAGAGACACTCTGACCCTAGGAAAGAGACAACACTGTGATGTCATGGAATCTCCAGGCAACAGTGCTGTTCTTGCAAAGTGCAGCCCCAGAAGGTGGGCAGTACCCAGCTGTAGCAAGCTACATCATCTTAGCAAACATTAGTGGTTCTGGCCTACATATACATATATGTGTATATATACATATATACACACACACACACACACAAACACATATAAAATGATATCTGCCATCTGTGGACTACAAGAAGAAAGAAAAAACTGAAGGAGCAAAAGGGCAGCCGACTTACAAAACCCCAGAATGGCTTAACCAGTAAAGAAGGAAAAGGGACTCGGGTGGAAGGGTGGGAATGGAAGGATAAGGGAAGGGGAAAGAAAGGGCGCATTGTTTAGCATGTATAATGTGTGTGGGGGCACAGGGAAGGCTGTACAACACAGAGAAGATTCCACAGCATCTTGCCACGCTGATGGACAGTGAGTGCAATGGGGTATCTGGGGAGAACTTGGTGATGCGGGGAGTCTAGTTACCATAATGTTCTTCGTGGAATACTATATGAATGATACCAAAATATAAATAAACAAGTAAAAATAGAAAAACAATTAATGATACCAAAATATGAAATAAATAAGTAAAAAAATAAAAAGCAGCAACCAGTTTGGAAAAGACCTATGAACCCCTATGTTTATCACAGCAGTATTCACAATACCCAACTTTACTGTCCAAAAGGAGATGAATAGAAAAAACTAAATCTGGTACATATGGGAAATACAACATAATTCAGCCATAAGAGGGAAATAAATACTACCACTTCCAAAAACATGGAAGAAGCTAGAGAGTATTATGCTCGGTGTAACGAGTCAGGCAGAGAAAGACAAGTATCTAATGATTTCACTCATCTGGGGATATAAGAACAAAGAGAAAACTGAAGGTGCAGACAGTAGCAGAATCACAAAACCCAAGAATACACAAATAGTTACAAAAGAGAGAAAGACTGGGGTGGATGGGTTGGAATGTAGGGATAATGGTGGGGAGAAAGCAGGCATTATGATTAGCATGTATAATGTGGGATTGGCACAGGGAAGGCTGGACAACACAGCAGAGACAAGTAGTGAATCTACAGCATCTTACTACGCTGATTCACAATGACTGCAATGGGATATGTGGGGGCAACTTGGTGATGGAGGAGTCTAGTAAACATAATTTTTGGCATGTAACTTTAGGTTAATCATATGAAAACAAATAAATAAATACATAAGAAACAAATAAACCATGCTTAAACACAGTCTGAAAATGACATATGCAACCCTACGTTTATTACAGCACTATTTACAGTAGAAAAGAAAAGGAAATAACTGATGTGTCCATAATTAGACTAATAGATCAATAAGATGTGGCACATATACACAATGGAATGTTATTCGCCATAAAAGAAAACAAATGCTACAGTTTACAACAACATGGATGAAGCTACAGGGTACTACGCTCAGTGAGATTTAGCAGACAGAGAGAGAAATGTATCAAATGATTTTAGTCACCTGTGGAGTATCAGAACAAAGAGAAAACTGAAAGAACAAGACAGTAGCAGCCTCGCCAAACTAAGAATGGACTACCGGTTACCAAAGGGAAAGTGACTGTGGATGGGTGGGAAGGGAGGGATAAGGGAGAAAACTGGGCACTACGAGAGGCACACATAATGTGGGCGGGGAGGGGAGCACGAGGATGGCAGTATAACACAAAGACCAGCAGTGATTCTACAGCATATTACTGGGCTGAAAGACAGTGGCACTCATGGGGTATATGGTGGTGACTTGATAATGGCGGGAGTCTAGTAACCATAATGTTCCTCATGTAACTGTTTAGTACTGACAGCAAAATTAAACGAAACACACATTGCCTTGGTTAGGTTTTCCATATTCCTGATGCTGTCAAGGTGCTCAGCGCACACGTCACTGAAATCATAACCCCGGTCAGGGCACTAGGCTCTGAAGTGGGAACCTGCTACAATCACCATAGAAACTCTGTCCCTAGGAAAGAGGCACCACTGTGATGTCATGGAATCTCCAGGCAACAGTGCTTCTGTTGCAAAGTCCACCCCAGATGGTAGGCACTGCCCAGCCGTGGCAAGCTGCATCATCTTAGCAAACAGTAGTGGTTCTAGCCTATACATATATTTATATGTGTGTAACACACACACACACACATATACATATCAAAGATTTCTCTCATCTGAGGACTAAAACAAAAAAAAAACTGAAGGAGCAAAACGGCAGCAGCCTCCCACAACCCACGAATGGACTAAGAGTAACCAAACGGAAAGGGACTGGTTTGCATGGGTGGGAATGAAGGGATAAGGAAAGGGGTAAGGAAGGGGGCATTGTTTACCATGTATAATTTGGTGGGGGGGAGCAAAGGAAGACTGTAGAACACACAAAAGACTAGTATTCTTTCCACAGCATCTTACCACGCTTAAGGACAGTGAGGGCAATGGGGTATTTGGGGGCAACTTGGTTATGGTGGGATTTTAGTAACCATAATTTTCCTCATGTAATAGTAGATAAATGACAACAAAATAAAAAAATATATATATATATATACACACATACATAAATATCTCTCTATATACCGATAAATAATAAATAAATAGGAAAAAAAATAGAAGACGGTAGCCCACCTTTAAAAAGACACAAGCACCCTATGTTTATCACTGCACTATTTAGAGAAGAAAAGAAATGGAAGAAACTGATGTGTCCATTATTTGACAAATGGATAAAGAAGATGCGGTACATATATGCAATGGAATATTATTAAGCCATAAGAAGAAAACAAATGCTGCAATTTACAACCTCATGGATGAAAATAGAGGGTATTATGCTCAGTGCGATTAGCCAGACTGAGAGAGAAATGCATGAAATGACTTGACTCTCCTGTGGAGTATTAGTACAAAAAAAAACTGAAGAAACAAGACAGAAGCTGCCTTGCCAAACTCAACAATGGACTTACGGTTACCAAACAGAAAGTGACTGTGGAGGATGGTTGGGAAGGGAGGGATAATAAGGAAAATTGGGCATTACAAGTAGCACACATTATGTGGGCTGCAAGGGGAGCACAGGGAAGGCAGTAAAACACAAAGACCACTAGAGATTCTAGAGCATATTACTGGGAGGAAAGACAGTGACTCTCATGGGGTATGTGGTGGGGACTTGATAATGGGGGAGTCTAGTAACCATAATGTTCCTTATGTAAATGTTTAGTACTGACACCAAAATTAAAAGAAACACACAGTACATTGCATATGGTTTCTATATTCCAGATGCTGTCAAGGTAGTCAGCGCACACCTCGCCAAAATCATACCCCCGGCTAGGGCACCAGGCTCTGAAGTCAGAGGCTGCTCCAATCACCAGAGACACTCTGACCCTAGGAAAGAGACAACACTGTGATGTCATGGAATCTCCAGGCAACAGTGCTGATCTTGCAAAGTGCAGCCCCAGATGGTGGGCAGTACCCAGCTGTAGCAAGCTACATCATCTTAGCAAACATTAGTGGTTCTGGCCTACATATACATATATGTGTATATATACAAACACACACACAAACACACACACACACATAAAGTGATATCTGCCATCTGTGGACTACAAGAAGAAAGAAAAAACTGAAGGAGCAAAAGGGCAGCCGACTTACAAAACCCAAGAATGGCTTAACCAGTAAAGAAGGAAAAGGGACTCGGGTGGAAGGGTGGGAATGGAAGGATAAGGGAAGGGGAAAGAAAGGGCGCATTGTTTAGCATGTATAATGTGTGTGGGGGCACAGGGAAGGCTGTACAACACAGAGAAGATTCCACAGCATCTTGCCATGCTGATGGACAGTGAGTGCAATGGGGTATCTAGGGAGAACTTGGTGATGCGGGGAGTCTAGTTACCATAATGTTCTTCGTGGAATACTATATGAATGATACCAAAATATAAATAAACAAGTAAAAATAGAAAAACAATTAATGATACCAAAATATGAAATAAATAAGTAAAAAAATAAAAAGCAGCAACCAGTTTGGAAAAGACCTATGAACCCCTATGTTTATCACAGCAGTATTCACAATACCCAACTTTACTGTCCAAAAGGAGATGAATAGAAAAAAAAAATCTGGTACATATGGGAAATACAACATAATTCAGCCATAAGAGGGAAATAACTACTACCATTTCCAAAAACATGGAAGAAGCTAGAGAGTATTATGCTCGGTGTAACGAGTCAGGCAGAGAAAGACAAGTATCTAATGATTTCACTCATCTGGGGATATAAGAACAAAGAGAAAACTGAAGGTGCAGACAGTAGCAGAATCACAAAACCCAAGAATACACAAATAGTTACAAAAGAGAGAAAGACTGGGGTGGATGGGTTGGAATGTAGGGATAATGGTGGGGAGAAAGCAGGCATTATGATTAGCATGTATAATGTGGGATTGGCACAGGGAAGGCTGGACAACACAGCAGAGACAAGTAGTGAATCTACAGCATCTTACTACGTTGATTCACAATGACTGCAATGGGATATGTGGGGGCAACTTGGTGATGGAGGAGTCTAGTGAACATAATTTGTGGCATGTAACTTTGGGTTAATCATATGAAAACAAATAAATAAATGCATAAAGAAACAAACCATGCTTAAGCACAGTCTGAAAATGACATATGCAACCCTACGTTTATTACAGCACTATTTACAGTAGAAAAGAAAAGGAAATAACTGATGTGTCCATAATTAGACTAATAGATCAATAAGATGTGGCACATATACACAATGGAATGTTATTCGCCATAAAAGAAAACAAATGCTACAGTTTACAACAACATGGATGAAGCTACAGGGTACTACGCTCAGTGAGATTTAGCAGACAGAGAGAGAAATGTATCAAATGATTTTAGTCACCTGTGGAGTATCAGAACAAAGAGAAAACTGAAAGAACAAGACAGTAGCAGCCTCGCCAAACTAAGAATGGACTACCGGTTACCAAAGGGAAAGTGACTGTGGATGGGTGGGAAGGGAGGGATAAGGGAGAAAACTGGGCACTACGAGAGGCACACATAATGTGGGCGGGGAGGGGAGCACGAGGATGGCAGTATAACACAAAGACCAGCAGTGATTCTACAGCATATTACTGGGCTGAAAGACAGTGGCACTCATGGGGTATATGGTGGTGACTTGATAATGGCGGGAGTCTAGTAACCATAATGTTCCTCATGTAACTGTTTAGTACTGACAGCAAAATTAAACGAAACACACATTGCCTTGGTTAGGTTTTCCATATTCCTGATGCTGTCAAGGTGCTCAGCGCACACGTCACTGAAATCATAACCCCGGTCAGGGCACTAGGCTCTGAAGTGGGAACCTGCTACAATCACCATAGAAACTCTGTCCCTAGGAAAGAGGCACCACTGTGATGTCATGGAATCTCCAGGCAACAGTGCTTCTGTTGCAAAGTCCACCCCAGATGGTAGGCACTGCCCAGCCGTGGCAAGCTGCATCATCTTAGCAAACAGTAGTGGTTCTAGGCTATACATATATATATATATATATATGTGTGTAACACACACACACATATACATATCAAAGATTTCTCTCATCTGAGGACTAAAACAAAAAAAAAACTGAAGGAGCAAAACGGCAGCAGCCTCCCACAACCCACTAATGGACTAAGAGTAACCAAACGGAAAGGGACTGGTTTGCATGGGTGGGAATGAAGGGATAAGGAAAGGGGTAAGGAAGGGGGCATTGTTTACCATGTATAATTTGGTGGGGGGGAGCAAAGGAAGACTGTAGAACACACAAAAGACTAGTATTCTTTCCACAGCATCTTGCCACGCTTTAGGACAGTGAGGGCAATGGGGTATTTGGGGGCAACTTGGTAATGGTGGGATTTTAGTAACCATAATTTTCCTCATGTAATAGTAGATAAATGACAACAAAATAAAAAAATATATATATATACACACACATACATAAATATCTCTCTATATACCGATAAATAATAAATAAATAGGAAAAAAAATAGAAGACGGTAGCCCACCTTTAAAAAGACACAAGCACCCTATGTTTATCACAGCACTATTTAGAGAAGAAAAGAAATGGAAGAAACTGATGTGTCCATTATTTGACAAATGGATAAAGAAGATGCGGTACATATATGCAATGGAATATTATTAAGCCATAAGAAGAAAACAAATGCTGCAATTTACAACCTCATGGATGAAAATAAGAGGGTATTATGCTCAGTTCGATTAGCCAGACTGAGAGAGAAATGCATCAAATGATTTCACTCTCCTGTGGAGTATTAGTACAAACAAAAACTGAAGGAACAAGACAGAAGCCGCCCTGCCAAACCCAAGAATGGACTTACGGTTACCAAACGGAAAGTGACTGTGGAGGATGGTTTGGAAGGGAGGGATAATAGGGAAAATTGGGCATTACGAGTAGCACACATTATGTGGCCTGAGAGGGGAGCACATGGAACGCAGTAAAACACAAACACCACTAGAGATTCTAGAGCATATTACTGGGAGGAAAGACAGTGACTCTCATGCGGTATGTGGTGGGGACTTGATAATGGGGGAGTCTAGTAACCATAATGTTCCTCATGTAAATGTTTAGTACTGACACCAAAATTAAAAGAAACACACAGTACATTGCATATGGTTTCTATATTCCAGATGCTGTCAAGGTAGTCAGCGCACACCTCGCCAAAATCATACCCCCGGCTAGGGCACCAGGCTCTGAAGTCAGAGGCTGCTCCAATCACCAGAGACACTCTGACCCTAGGAAAGAGACAACACTGTGATGTCATGGAATCTCCAGGCAACAGTGCTGATCTTGCAAAGTGCAGCCCCAGATGGTGGGCAGTACCCAGCTGTAGCAAGCTACATCATCTTAGCAAACATTAGTGGTTCTGGCCTACATATACATGTATGTGTATATATACAAACACACACACAAACACACACACACACATAAAGTGATATCTGCCATCTGTGGACTACAAGAAGAAAGAAAAAACTGAAGGAGCAAAAGGGCAGCAGACTTACAAAACCCAAGAATGGCTTAACCAGTAAAGAAGGAAAAGGGACTCGGGTGGAAGGGTGGGAATGGAAGGATAAGGGAAGGGGAAAGAAAGGGCGCATTGTTTAGCATGTATAATGTGTGTGGGGGCACAGGGAAGGCTGTACAACACAGAGAAGATTCCACAGCATCTTGCCATGCTGATGGACAGTGAGTGCAATGGGGTATCTAGGGAGAACTTGGTGATGCGGGGAGTCTAGTTACCATAATGTTCTTCGTGGAATACTATATGAATGATACCAAAATATAAATAAACAAGTAAAAATAGAAAAACAATTAATGATACCAAAATATGAAATAAATAAGTAAAAAAATAAAAAGCAGCAACCAGTTTGGAAAAGACCTATGAACCCCTATGTTTATCACAGCAGTATTCACAATACCCAACTTTACTGTCCAAAAGGAGATGAATAGAAAAAAAAAATCTGGTACATATGGGAAATACAACATAATTCAGCCATAAGAGGGAAATAACTACTACCATTTCCAAAAACATGGAAGAAGCTAGAGAGTATTATGCTCGGTGTAACGAGTCAGGCAGAGAAAGACAAGTATCTAATGATTTCACTCATCTGGGGATATAAGAACAAAGAGAAAACTGAAGGTGCAGACAGTAGCAGAATCACAAAACCCAAGAATACACAAATAGTTACAAAAGAGAGAAAGACTGGGGTGGATGGGTTGGAATGTAGGGATAATGGTGGGGAGAAAGCAGGCATTATGATTAGCATGTATAATGTGGGATTGGCACAGGCAAGGCTGGACAACACAGCAGAGACAAGTAGTGAATCTACAGCATCTTACTACGTTGATTCACAATGACTGCAATGGGATATGTGGGGGCAACTTGGTGATGGAGGAGTCTAGTGAACATAATTTGTGGCATGTAACTTTGGGTTAATCATATGAAAACAAATAAATAAATGCATAAAGAAACAAACCATGCTTAAGCACAGTCTGAAAATGACATATGCAACCCTACGTTTATTACAGCACTATTTACAGTAGAAAAGAAAAGGAAATAACTGATGTGTCCATAATTAGACTAATAGATCAATAAGATGTGGCACATATACACAATGGAATGTTATTCGCCATAAAAGAAAACAAATGCTACAGTTTACAACAACATGGATGAAGCTACAGGGTACTACGCTCAGTGAGATTTAGCAGACAGAGAGAGAAATGTATCAAATGATTTTAGTCACCTGTGGAGTATCAGAACAAAGAGAAAACTGAAAGAACAAGACAGTAGCAGCCTCGCCAAACTAAGAATGGACTACCGGTTACCAAAGGGAAAGTGACTGTGGATGGGTGGGAAGGGAGGGATAAGGGAGAAAACTGGGCACTACGAGAGGCACACATAATGTGGGCGGGGAGGGGAGCACGAGGATGGCAGTATAACACAAAGACCAGCAGTGATTCTACAGCATATTACTGGGCTGAAAGACAGTGGCACTCATGGGGTATATGGTGGTGACTTGATAATGGCGGGAGTCTAGTAACCATAATGTTCCTCATGTAACTGTTTAGTACTGACAGCAAAATTAAACGAAACACACATTGCCTTGGTTAGGTTTTCCATATTCCTGATGCTGTCAAGGTGCTCAGCGCACACGTCACTGAAATCATAACCCCGGTCAGGGCACTAGGCTCTGAAGTGGGAACCTGCTACAATCACCATAGAAACTCTGTCCCTAGGAAAGAGGCACCACTGTGATGTCATGGAATCTCCAGGCAACAGTGCTTCTGTTGCAAAGTCCACCCCAGATGGTAGGCACTGCCCAGCCGTGGCAAGCTGCATCATCTTAGCAAACAGTAGTGGTTCTAGCCTATACATATATTTATATGTGTGTAACACACACACACACACATATACATATCAAAGATTTCTCTCATCTGAGGACTAAAACAAAAAAAAAACTGAAGGAGCAAAACGGCAGCAGCCAGCCACAACCCACGAATGGACTAAGAGTAACCAAACGGAAAGGGACTGGTTTGCATGGGTGGGAATGAAGGGATAAGGAAAGGGGTAAGGAAGGGGGCATTGTTTACCATGTATAATTTGGTGGGGGGGAGCAAAGGAAGACTGTAGAACACACAAAAGACTAGTATTCTTTCCACAGCATCTTACCACGCTTAAGGACAGTGAGGGCAATGGGGTATTTGGGGGCAACTTGGTTATGGTGGGATTTTAGTAACCATAATTTTCCTCATGTAATAGTAGATAAATGACAACAAAATAAAAAAATATATATATATATACACACACATACATAAATATCTCTCTATATACCGATAAATAATAAATAAATAGGAAAAAAAATAGAAGACGGTAGCCCACCTTTAAAAAGACACAAGCACCCTATGTTTATCACAGCACTATTTAGAGAAGAAAAGAAATGGAAGAAACTGATGTGTCCATTATTTGACAAATGGATAAAGAAGATGCGGTACATATATGCAATGGAATATTATTAAGCCATAAGAAGAAAACAAATGCTGCAATTTACAACCTCATGGATGAAAATAGAGGGTATTATGCTCAGTGCGATTAGCCAGACTGAGAGAGAAATGCATGAAATGACTTGACTCTCCTGTGGAGTATTAGTACAAAAAAAAACTGAAGAAACAAGACAGAAGCTGCCTTGCCAAACTCAACAATGGACTTACGGTTACCAAACAGAAAGTGACTGTGGAGGATGGTTGGGAAGGGAGGGATAATAAGGAAAATTGGGCATTACAAGTAGCACACATTATGTGGGCTGCAAGGGGAGCACAGGGAAGGCAGTAAAACACAAAGACCACTAGAGATTCTAGAGCATATTACTGGGAGGAAAGACAGTGACTCTCATGGGGTATGTGGTGGGGACTTGATAATGGGGGAGTCTAGTAACCATAATGTTCCTTATGTAAATGTTTAGTACTGACACCAAAATTAAAAGAAACACACAGTACATTGCATATGGTTTCTATATTCCAGATGCTGTCAAGGTAGTCAGCGCACACCTCGCCAAAATCATACCCCCGGCTAGGGCACCAGGCTCTGAAGTCAGAGGCTGCTCCAATCACCAGAGACACTCTGACCCTAGGAAAGAGACAACACTGTGATGTCATGGAATCTCCAGGCAACAGTGCTGATCTTGCAAAGTGCAGCCCCAGATGGTGGGCAGTACCCAGCTGTAGCAAGCTACATCATCTTAGCAAACATTAGTGGTTCTGGCCTACATATACATATATGTGTATATATACAAACACACACACAAACACACACACACACATAAAGTGATATCTGCCATCTGTGGACTACAAGAAGAAAGAAAAAACTGAAGGAGCAAAAGGGCAGCCGACTTACAAAACCCAAGAATGGCTTAACCAGTAAAGAAGGAAAAGGGACTCGGGTGGAAGGGTGGGAATGGAAGGATAAGGGAAGGGGAAAGAAAGGGCGCATTGTTTAGCATGTATAATGTGTGTGGGGGCACAGGGAAGGCTGTACAACACAGAGAAGATTCCACAGCATCTTGCCATGCTGATGGACAGTGAGTGCAATGGGGTATCTAGGGAGAACTTGGTGATGCGGGGAGTCTAGTTACCATAATGTTCTTCGTGGAATACTATATGAATGATACCAAAATATAAATAAACAAGTAAAAATAGAAAAACAATTAATGATACCAAAATATGAAATAAATAAGTAAAAAAATAAAAAGCAGCAACCAGTTTGGAAAAGACCTATGAACCCCTATGTTTATCACAGCAGTATTCACAATACCCAACTTTACTGTCCAAAAGGAGATGAATAGAAAAAAAAAATCTGGTACATATGGGAAATACAACATAATTCAGCCATAAGAGGGAAATAACTACTACCATTTCCAAAAACATGGAAGAAGCTAGAGAGTATTATGCTCGGTGTAACGAGTCAGGCAGAGAAAGACAAGTATCTAATGATTTCACTCATCTGGGGATATAAGAACAAAGAGAAAACTGAAGGTGCAGACAGTAGCAGAATCACAAAACCCAAGAATACACAAATAGTTACAAAAGAGAGAAAGACTGGGGTGGATGGGTTGGAATGTAGGGATAATGGTGGGGAGAAAGCAGGCATTATGATTAGCATGTATAATGTGGGATTGGCACAGGGAAGGCTGGACAACACAGCAGAGACAAGTAGTGAATCTACAGCATCTTACTACGTTGATTCACAATGACTGCAATGGGATATGTGGGGGCAACTTGGTGATGGAGGAGTCTAGTGAACATAATTTGTGGCATGTAACTTTGGGTTAATCATATGAAAACAAATAAATAAATGCATAAAGAAACAAACCATGCTTAAGCACAGTCTGAAAATGACATATGCAACCCTACGTTTATTACAGCACTATTTACAGTAGAAAAGAAAAGGAAATAACTGATGTGTCCATAATTAGACT
Source organism: Manis pentadactyla (assembly GCF_030020395.1). NCBI lineage: Eukaryota > Metazoa > Chordata > Mammalia > Pholidota > Manidae > Manis > Manis pentadactyla. The sequence goes on from NC_080033.1 coordinate 30,288,914, forward strand.
AATAGATCAATAAGATGTGGCACATATACACAATGGAATGTTATTCGCCATAAAAGAAAACAAATGCTACAGTTTACAACAACATGGATGAAGCTACAGGGTACTACGCTCAGTGAGATTTAGCAGACAGAGAGAGAAATGTATCAAATGATTTTAGTCACCTGTGGAGTATCAGAACAAAGAGAAAACTGAAAGAACAAGACAGTAGCAGCCTCGCCAAACTAAGAATGGACTACCGGTTACCAAAGGGAAAGTGACTGTGGATGGGTGGGAAGGGAGGGATAAGGGAGAAAACTGGGCACTACGAGAGGCACACATAATGTGGGCGGGGAGGGGAGCACGAGGATGGCAGTATAACACAAAGACCAGCAGTGATTCTACAGCATATTACTGGGCTGAAAGACAGTGGCACTCATGGGGTATATGGTGGTGACTTGATAATGGCGGGAGTCTAGTAACCATAATGTTCCTCATGTAACTGTTTAGTACTGACAGCAAAATTAAACGAAACACACATTGCCTTGGTTAGGTTTTCCATATTCCTGATGCTGTCAAGGTGCTCAGCGCACACGTCACTGAAATCATAACCCCGGTCAGGGCACTAGGCTCTGAAGTGGGAACCTGCTACAATCACCATAGAAACTCTGTCCCTAGGAAAGAGGCACCACTGTGATGTCATGGAATCTCCAGGCAACAGTGCTTCTGTTGCAAAGTCCACCCCAGATGGTAGGCACTGCCCAGCCGTGGCAAGCTGCATCATCTTAGCAAACAGTAGTGGTTCTAGGCTATACATATATATATATATATATATGTGTGTAACACACACACACATATACATATCAAAGATTTCTCTCATCTGAGGACTAAAACAAAAAAAAAACTGAAGGAGCAAAACGGCAGCAGCCTCCCACAACCCACTAATGGACTAAGAGTAACCAAACGGAAAGGGACTGGTTTGCATGGGTGGGAATGAAGGGATAAGGAAAGGGGTAAGGAAGGGGGCATTGTTTACCATGTATAATTTGGTGGGGGGGAGCAAAGGAAGACTGTAGAACACACAAAAGACTAGTATTCTTTCCACAGCATCTTGCCACGCTTTAGGACAGTGAGGGCAATGGGGTATTTGGGGGCAACTTGGTAATGGTGGGATTTTAGTAACCATAATTTTCCTCATGTAATAGTAGATAAATGACAACAAAATAAAAAAATATATATATATACACACACATACATAAATATCTCTCTATATACCGATAAATAATAAATAAATAGGAAAAAAAATAGAAGACGGTAGCCCACCTTTAAAAAGACACAAGCACCCTATGTTTATCACAGCACTATTTAGAGAAGAAAAGAAATGGAAGAAACTGATGTGTCCATTATTTGACAAATGGATAAAGAAGATGCGGTACATATATGCAATGGAATATTATTAAGCCATAAGAAGAAAACAAATGCTGCAATTTACAACCTCATGGATGAAAATAAGAGGGTATTATGCTCAGTTCGATTAGCCAGACTGAGAGAGAAATGCATCAAATGATTTCACTCTCCTGTGGAGTATTAGTACAAACAAAAACTGAAGGAACAAGACAGAAGCCGCCCTGCCAAACCCAAGAATGGACTTACGGTTACCAAACGGAAAGTGACTGTGGAGGATGGTTTGGAAGGGAGGGATAATAGGGAAAATTGGGCATTACGAGTAGCACACATTATGTGGCCTGAGAGGGGAGCACATGGAACGCAGTAAAACACAAACACCACTAGAGATTCTAGAGCATATTACTGGGAGGAAAGACAGTGACTCTCATGCGGTATGTGGTGGGGACTTGATAATGGGGGAGTCTAGTAACCATAATGTTCCTCATGTAAATGTTTAGTACTGACACCAAAATTAAAAGAAACACACAGTACATTGCATATGGTTTCTATATTCCAGATGCTGTCAAGGTAGTCAGCGCACACCTCGCCAAAATCATACCCCCGGCTAGGGCACCAGGCTCTGAAGTCAGAGGCTGCTCCAATCACCAGAGACACTCTGACCCTAGGAAAGAGACAACACTGTGATGTCATGGAATCTCCAGGCAACAGTGCTGATCTTGCAAAGTGCAGCCCCAGATGGTGGGCAGTACCCAGCTGTAGCAAGCTACATCATCTTAGCAAACATTAGTGGTTCTGGCCTACATATACATGTATGTGTATATATACAAACACACACACAAACACACACACACACATAAAGTGATATCTGCCATCTGTGGACTACAAGAAGAAAGAAAAAACTGAAGGAGCAAAAGGGCAGCAGACTTACAAAACCCAAGAATGGCTTAACCAGTAAAGAAGGAAAAGGGACTCGGGTGGAAGGGTGGGAATGGAAGGATAAGGGAAGGGGAAAGAAAGGGCGCATTGTTTAGCATGTATAATGTGTGTGGGGGCACAGGGAAGGCTGTACAACACAGAGAAGATTCCACAGCATCTTGCCATGCTGATGGACAGTGAGTGCAATGGGGTATCTAGGGAGAACTTGGTGATGCGGGGAGTCTAGTTACCATAATGTTCTTCGTGGAATACTATATGAATGATACCAAAATATAAATAAACAAGTAAAAATAGAAAAACAATTAATGATACCAAAAGATGAAATAAATAAGTAAAAAAATAAAAAGCAGCAACCAGTTTGGAAAAGACCTATGAACCCCTATGTTTATCACAGCAGTATTCACAATACCCAACTTTACTGTCCAAAAGGAGATGAATAGAAAAAAAAAATCTGGTACATATGGGAAATACAACATAATTCAGCCATAAGAGGGAAATAACTACTACCATTTCCAAAAACATGGAAGAAGCTAGAGAGTATTATGCTCGGTGTAACGAGTCAGGCAGAGAAAGACAAGTATCTAATGATTTCACTCATCTGGGGATATAAGAACAAAGAGAAAACTGAAGGTGCAGACAGTAGCAGAATCACAAAACCCAAGAATACACAAATAGTTACAAAAGAGAGAAAGACTGGGGTGGATGGGTTGGAATGTAGGGATAATGGTGGGGAGAAAGCAGGCATTATGATTAGCATGTATAATGTGGGATTGGCACAGGCAAGGCTGGACAACACAGCAGAGACAAGTAGTGAATCTACAGCATCTTACTACGTTGATTCACAATGACTGCAATGGGATATGTGGGGGCAACTTGGTGATGGAGGAGTCTAGTGAACATAATTTGTGGCATGTAACTTTGGGTTAATCATATGAAAACAAATAAATAAATGCATAAAGAAACAAACCATGCTTAAGCACAGTCTGAAAATGACATATGCAACCCTACGTTTATTACAGCACTATTTACAGTAGAAAAGAAAAGGAAATAACTGATGTGTCCATAATTAGACTAATAGATCAATAAGATGTGGCACATATACACAATGGAATGTTATTCGCCATAAAAGAAAACAAATGCTACAGTTTACAACAACATGGATGAAGCTACAGGGTACTACGCTCAGTGAGATTTAGCAGACAGAGAGAGAAATGTATCAAATGATTTTAGTCACCTGTGGAGTATCAGAACAAAGAGAAAACTGAAAGAACAAGACAGTAGCAGCCTCGCCAAACTAAGAATGGACTACCGGTTACCAAAGGGAAAGTGACTGTGGATGGGTGGGAAGGGAGGGATAAGGGAGAAAACTGGGCACTACGAGAGGCACACATAATGTGGGCGGGGAGGGGAGCACGAGGATGGCAGTATAACACAAAGACCAGCAGTGATTCTACAGCATATTACTGGGCTGAAAGACAGTGGCACTCATGGGGTATATGGTGGTGACTTGATAATGGCGGGAGTCTAGTAACCATAATGTTCCTCATGTAACTGTTTAGTACTGACAGCAAAATTAAACGAAACACACATTGCCTTGGTTATGTTTTCCATATTCCTAATGCTGTCAAGGTGCTCAGCGCACACGTCACTGAAATCATAACCCCGGTCAGGGCACTAGGCTCTGAAGTGGGAACCTGCTACAATCACCATAGAAACTCTGTCCCTAGGAAAGAGGCACCACTGTGATGTCATGGAATCTCCAGGCAACAGTGCTTCTGTTGCAAAGTCCACCCCAGATGGTAGGCACTGCCCAGCCGTGGCAAGCTGCATCATCTTAGCAAACAGTAGTGGTTCTAGCCTATACATATATTTATATGTGTGTAACACACACACACACACATATACATATCAAAGATTTCTCTCATCTGAGGACTAAAACAAAAAAAAAACTGAAGGAGCAAAACGGCAGCAGCCAGCCACAACCCACGAATGGACTAAGAGTAACCAAACGGAAAGGGACTGGTTTGCATGGGTGGGAATGAAGGGATAAGGAAAGGGGTAAGGAAGGGGGCATTGTTTACCATGTATAATTTGGTGGGGGGGAGCAAAGGAAGACTGTAGAACACACAAAAGACTAGTATTCTTTCCACAGCATCTTACCACGCTTAAGGACAGTGAGGGCAATGGGGTATTTGGGGGCAACTTGGTTATGGTGGGATTTTAGTAACCATAATTTTCCTCATGTAATAGTAGATAAATGACAACAAAATAAAAAAATATATATATATATACACACACATACATAAATATCTCTCTATATACCGATAAATAATAAATAAATAGGAAAAAAAATAGAAGACGGTAGCCCACCTTTAAAAAGACACAAGCACCCTATGTTTATCACAGCACTATTTAGAGAAGAAAAGAAATGGAAGAAACTGATGTGTCCATTATTTGACAAATGGATAAAGAAGATGCGGTACATATATGCAATGGAATATTATTAAGCCATAAGAAGAAAACAAATGCTGCAATTTACAACCTCATGGATGAAAATAGAGGGTATTATGCTCAGTGCGATTAGCCAGACTGAGAGAGAAATGCATGAAATGACTTGACTCTCCTGTGGAGTATTAGTACAAAAAAAAACTGAAGAAACAAGACAGAAGCTGCCTTGCCAAACTCAACAATGGACTTACGGTTACCAAACAGAAAGTGACTGTGGAGGATGGTTGGGAAGGGAGGGATAATAAGGAAAATTGGGCATTACAAGTAGCACACATTATGTGGGCTGCAAGGGGAGCACAGGGAAGGCAGTAAAACACAAAGACCACTAGAGATTCTAGAGCATATTACTGGGAGGAAAGACAGTGACTCTCATGGGGTATGTGGTGGGGACTTGATAATGGGGGAGTCTAGTAACCATAATGTTCCTTATGTAAATGTTTAGTACTGACACCAAAATTAAAAGAAACACACAGTACATTGCATATGGTTTCTATATTCCAGATGCTGTCAAGGTAGTCAGCGCACACCTCGCCAAAATCATACCCCCGGCTAGGGCACCAGGCTCTGAAGTCAGAGGCTGCTCCAATCACCAGAGACACTCTGACCCTAGGAAAGAGACAACACTGTGATGTCATGGAATCTCCAGGCAACAGTGCTGATCTTGCAAAGTGCAGCCCCAGATGGTGGGCAGTACCCAGCTGTAGCAAGCTACATCATCTTAGCAAACATTAGTGGTTCTGGCCTACATATACATATATGTGTATATATACAAACACACACACAAACACACACACACACATAAAGTGATATCTGCCATCTGTGGACTACAAGAAGAAAGAAAAAACTGAAGGAGCAAAAGGGCAGCCGACTTACAAAACCCAAGAATGGCTTAACCAGTAAAGAAGGAAAAGGGACTCGGGTGGAAGGGTGGGAATGGAAGGATAAGGGAAGGGGAAAGAAAGGGCGCATTGTTTAGCATGTATAATGTGTGTGGGGGCACAGGGAAGGCTGTACAACACAGAGAAGATTCCACAGCATCTTGCCATGCTGATGGACAGTGAGTGCAATGGGGTATCTAGGGAGAACTTGGTGATGCGGGGAGTCTAGTTACCATAATGTTCTTCGTGGAATACTATATGAATGATACCAAAATATAAATAAACAAGTAAAAATAGAAAAACAATTAATGATACCAAAATATGAAATAAATAAGTAAAAAAATAAAAAGCAGCAACCAGTTTGGAAAAGACCTATGAACCCCTATGTTTATCACAGCAGTATTCACAATACCCAACTTTACTGTCCAAAAGGAGATGAATAGAAAAAAAAAATCTGGTACATATGGGAAATACAACATAATTCAGCCATAAGAGGGAAATAACTACTACCATTTCCAAAAACATGGAAGAAGCTAGAGAGTATTATGCTCGGTGTAACGAGTCAGGCAGAGAAAGACAAGTATCTAATGATTTCACTCATCTGGGGATATAAGAACAAAGAGAAAACTGAAGGTGCAGACAGTAGCAGAATCACAAAACCCAAGAATACACAAATAGTTACAAAAGAGAGAAAGACTGGGGTGGATGGGTTGGAATGTAGGGATAATGGTGGGGAGAAAGCAGGCATTATGATTAGCATGTATAATGTGGGATTGGCACAGGCAAGGCTGGACAACACAGCAGAGACAAGTAGTGAATCTACAGCATCTTACTACGTTGATTCACAATGACTGCAATGGGATATGTGGGGGCAACTTGGTGATGGAGGAGTCTAGTGAACATAATTTGTGGCATGTAACTTTGGGTTAATCATATGAAAACAAATAAATAAATGCATAAAGAAACAAACCATGCTTAAGCACAGTCTGAAAATGACATATGCAACCCTACGTTTATTACAGCACTATTTACAGTAGAAAAGAAAAGGAAATAACTGATGTGTCCATAATTAGACTAATAGATCAATAAGATGTGGCACATATACACAATGGAATGTTATTCGCCATAAAAGAAAACAAATGCTACAGTTTACAACAACATGGATGAAGCTACAGGGTACTACGCTCAGTGAGATTTAGCAGACAGAGAGAGAAATGTATCAAATGATTTTAGTCACCTGTGGAGTATCAGAACAAAGAGAAAACTGAAAGAACAAGACAGTAGCAGCCTCGCCAAACTAAGAATGGACTACCGGTTACCAAAGGGAAAGTGACTGTGGATGGGTGGGAAGGGAGGGATAAGGGAGAAAACTGGGCACTACGAGAGGCACACATAATGTGGGCGGGGAGGGGAGCACGAGGATGGCAGTATAACACAAAGACCAGCAGTGATTCTACAGCATATTACTGGGCTGAAAGACAGTGGCACTCATGGGGTATATGGTGGTGACTTGATAATGGCGGGAGTCTAGTAACCATAATGTTCCTCATGTAACTGTTTAGTACTGACAGCAAAATTAAACGAAACACACATTGCCTTGGTTATGTTTTCCATATTCCTGATGCTGTCAAGGTGCTCAGCGCACACGTCACTGAAATCATAACCGCGGTCAGGGCACTAGGCTCTGAAGTGGGAACCTGCTACAATCACCATAGAAACTCTGTCCCTAGGAAAGAGGCACCACTGTGATGTCATGTAATCTCCAGGCAACAGTGCTTCTGTTGCAAAGTCCACCCCAGATGGTAGGCACTGCCCAGCCGTGGCAAGCTGCATCATCTTAGCAAACAGTAGTGGTTCTAGCCTATACATATATATATATATATATGTGTGTAACACACACACACATATACATATCAAAGATTTCTCTCATCTGAGGACTAAAACAAAAAAAAAACTGAAGGAGCAAAACGGCAGCAGCCTCCCACAACCCACGAATGGACTAAGAGTAACCAAACGGAAAGGGACTGGTTTGCATGGGTGGGAATGAAGGGATAAGGAAAGGGGTAAGGAAGGGGGCATTGTTTACCATGTATAATTTGGTGGGGGGGAGCAAAGGAAGACTGTAGAACACACAAAAGACTAGTATTCTTTCCACAGCATCTTGCCACGCTTAAGGACAGTGAGGGCAATGGGGTATTTGGGGGCAACTTGGTAATGGTGGGATTTTAGTAACCATAATTTTCCTCATGTAATAGTAGATAAATGACAACAAAATAAAAATATATATATATATATACACACACATACATAAATATCTCTCTATATACCGATAAATAATAAATAAATAGGAAAAAAAATAGAAGACGGTAGCCCACCTTTAAAAAGACACAAGCACCCTATGTTTATCACAGCACTATTTAGAGAAGAAAAGAAATGGAAGAAACTGATGTGTCCATTATTTGACAAATGGATAAAGAAGATGCGGTACATATATGCAATGGAATATTATTAAGCCATAAGAAGAAAACAAATGCTGCAATTTACAACCTCATGGATGAAAATAAGAGGGTATTATGCTCAGTTCGATTAGCCAGACTGAGAGAGAAATGCATCAAATGATTTCACTCTCCTGTGGAGTATTAGTACAAACAAAAACTGAAGGAACAAGACAGAAGCCGCCCTGCCAAACCCAAGAATGGACTTACGGTTACCAAACGGAAAGTGACTGTGGAGGATGATTTGGAAGGGAGGGATAATAGGGAAAATTGGGCATTACGAGTAGCACACATTATGTGGCCTGAGAGGGGAGCACAGGGAACGCAGTAAAACACAAAGACCACTAGAGATTCTAGAGCATATTACTGGGAGGAAAGACAGTGACTCTCATGGGGTATGTGGTGGGGACTTGATAATGGGGGAGTCTAGTAACCATAATGTTCCTTATGTAAATGTTTAGTACTGACACCAAAATTAAAAGAAACACACAGTACATTGCATATGGTTTCTATATTCCAGATGCTGTCAAGGTGGTCAGCGCACACCTCGCCGAAATCATACCCCCGGCTAGGGCACCAGGCTCTGAAGTCAGAGGCTGCTCCAATCACCAGAGACACTCTGACCCTAGGAAAGAGACAACACTGTGATGTCATGGAATCTCCAGGCAACAGTGCTGATCTTGCAAAGTGCAGCCCCAGATGGTGGGCAGTACCCAGCTGTAGCAAGCTACATCATCTTAGCAAACATTAGTGGTTCTGGCCTACATATACATATATGTGTATATATACAAACACACACACAAACACACACACACACACATAAAGTGATATCTGCCATCTGTGGACTACAAGAAGAAAGAAAAAACTGAAGGAGCAAAAGGGCAGCAGACTTACAAAACCCAAGAATGGCTTAACCAGTAAAGAAGGAAAAGGGACTCGGGTGGAAGGGTGGGAATGGAAGGATAAGGGAAGGGGAAAGAAAGGGCGCATTGTTTAGCATGTATAATGTGTGTGGGGGCACAGGGAAGGCTGTACAACACAGAGAAGATTCCACAGCATCTTGCCATGCTGATGGACAGTGAGTGCAATGGGGTATCTAGGGAGAACTTGGTGATGCGGGGAGTCTAGTTACCATAATGTTCTTCGTGGAATACTATATGAATGATACCAAAATATAAATAAACAAGTAAAAATAGAAAAACAATTAATGATACCAAAATATGAAATAAATAAGTAAAAAAATAAAAAGCAGCAACCAGTTTGGAAAAGACCTATGAACCCCTATGTTTATCACAGCAGTATTCACAATACCCAACTTTACTGTCCAAAAGGAGATGAATAGAAAAAAAAAATCTGGTACATATGGGAAATACAACATAATTCAGCCATAAGAGGGAAATAACTACTACCATTTCCAAAAACATGGAAGAAGCTAGAGAGTATTATGCTCGGTGTAACGAGTCAGGCAGAGAAAGACAAGTATCTAATGATTTCACTCATCTGGGGATATAAGAACAAAGAGAAAACTGAAGGTGCAGACAGTAGCAGAATCACAAAACCCAAGAATACACAAATAGTTACAAAAGAGAGAAAGACTGGGGTGGATGGGTTGGAATGTAGGGATAATGGTGGGGAGAAAGCAGGCATTATGATTAGCATGTATAATGTGGGATTGGCACAGGGAAGGCTGGACAACACAGCAGAGACAAGTAGTGAATCTACAGCATCTTACTACGTTGATTCACAATGACTGCAATGGGATATGTGGGGGCAACTTGGTGATGGAGGAGTCTAGTGAACATAATTTGTGGCATGTAACTTTGGGTTAATCATATGAAAACAAATAAATAAATGCATAAAGAAACAAACCATGCTTAAGCACAGTCTGAAAATGACATATGCAACCCTACGTTTATTACAGCACTATTTACAGTAGAAAAGAAAAGGAAATAACTGATGTGTCCATAATTAGACTAATAGATCAATAAGATGTGGCACATATACACAATGGAATGTTATTCGCCATAAAAGAAAACAAATGCTACAGTTTACAACAACATGGATGAAGCTACAGGGTACTACGCTCAGTGAGATTTAGCAGACAGAGAGAGAAATGTATCAAATGATTTTAGTCACCTGTGGAGTATCAGAACAAAGAGAAAACTGAAAGAACAAGACAGTAGCAGCCTCGCCAAACTAAGAATGGACTACCGGTTACCAAAGGGAAAGTGACTGTGGATGGGTGGGAAGGGAGGGATAAGGGAGAAAACTGGGCACTACGAGAGGCACACATAATGTGGGCGGGGAGGGGAGCACGAGGATGGCAGTATAACACAAAGACCAGCAGTGATTCTACAGCATATTACTGGGCTGAAAGACAGTGGCACTCATGGGGTATATGGTGGTGACTTGATAATGGCGGGAGTCTAGTAACCATAATGTTCCTCATGTAACTGTTTAGTACTGACAGCAAAATTAAACGAAACACACATTGCCTTGGTTATGTTTTCCATATTCCTGATGCTGTCAAGGTGCTCAGCGCACACGTCACTGAAATCATAACCCCGGTCAGGGCACTAGGCTCTGAAGTGGGAACCTGCTACAATCACCATAGAAACTCTGTCCCTAGGAAAGAGGCACCACGGTGATGTCATGGAATCTCCAGGCAACAGTGCTTCTGTTGCAAAGTCCACCCCAGATGGTAGGCACTGCCCAGCCGTGGCAAGCTGCATCATCTTAGCAAACATTAGTGGTTCTGTCATACATATACATATATGTGTATATATACATATACACACACACACACACACACACACACATATATATATCAAATGATATCTCCCATCTGTGGACTACAAGAACAAAGAATAAACTGAAGGAGCTAAAGTGTAGCAGTCTTATAAAACCCAAGAATGGCCTAACCAGTAACCAAAGGAAAAGGGACTGGGGTGGAAGGGTGGGAATGGAGGGATAAGGGAAGGGGAAAGAAAGGGTGCATTGTTTAGCATGTATAATGTGTGTGGGGGCACAGGGAAGGCTGTACAACACAGAGAAGATTAGTAGTCATTCCACAGCATCTTGCCACGCTGATGGACAGTGAGTGCAATGGGGTATCTGGGGAGATCTTGGTGATGCGGGGAGTCTAGTTACCATAATGTTCTTCGTGGACTAGTAGATTAATGATACCAAAATATAAATAAACAAGCAAAAATAGAAAAACAATTAATGATACCAAAATATGAAATAAATAAGTAAAAAAAAAAAAGTAGCAACCCAGTTTGGAAAAGACCTATGAAACCCTATGTTTATCACAGCAGTATTCGCAATAGCCAAGTTTACCGTCCAAAAGGTGATGAATAGAAAAAACTAAATGTGGTACATATGCACTATACAATATAATTCAGCCATAAGAGGAAAATAAATACTACCATTTCCAAAAACGTTGATGGTGCTAGAGAGTATTATGCTCGGTGTAACGAGCCAGGCAGAGAAAGACAATATCTAATGATTTTACTCATCTGGGGAATATAAGAACAAAGAGAAAATTGAAGGAGCAAATAGTAGCCGACTCACGAAACCCAAGAATACACTAATAGTTACAAAAGGGAGAAAGACTGGGGTGGATGGGTTGGAATGTAGGGATAATGGTGGGGGAGAAAGCAGGCATTATGATTAGCATGTATAATCTGTGTTTGGCCCAGGGAGGGCTGTACAACCCAGCAGAGACAAGTAGTGATTCTACAGCCTCCTATTCCTTTGACAGACAGTGACTGGAGTGGATATGTGGGGGCAAATTGGTGAAGGAGGAGTCTAGTAAACATAATTTCTCCATGTAAAAGTAGATTAATGACCCCAAAAATATACATATATATATGTACATACAAATAAAAATATAAAGAAGTAAATAAATAAATAAGAAAAAAATAGAATTCTGCAACTCAGTTTGAAAAAGAGGCACCCCTTTGTTTATCACAGCACTATTCACAATAGACAAGTGTCCATTAGGAGATGAAGAGATAAACAAGATGTGTACATATAGACCATAGAATAGTATTCAGCCATAAGATGGATGGAGCTAGAGTGTACTATGATCAGTAAAATAAGCCAGGCAGAGAAGGATGAGTATCAAATGATTTCACTCATCTGGGGAGTATAAGAACAAAGAAAAAACAGAAGGAGCAACACAGCAGCATCCTCACAGAACCCAAGAACGGCCAAACATTTCCCAAGGGAAAGGGTCTGGGGAAGATGGAAGGGAATGGAGTGATGAAGGGAAAATGGGGCATTATGTTTAGCACACATACTGTAGCGGGGATGGGACACGGGAAAGGCAGTAGAGAGAAGACAAGTAATGATTCTATAGCATCTTACTACACTGATGGACTGTGACTGTAATGGCGTATGTGGGGGGTCTTGATAATGGGGTGTGTCTGGTAACCATAATATTGGTCATGTAACTGTTTAGTACTGACTCAAAAATAAAAAGAAACACACAGTACCTTGGATCTGGTTTCCATTTTCCCTGATGCTGTCAAGGAGGTCAGCGACCACCTCACCGAAATCACACACCTGGCTAGGGCAGCAGGCTCTTAAGTGGGTACCTGCACCTCTCACCATACACATTCTGTCCCTAGGAAACGTGCACCACTGTGACGTCATGGAATCTCCAGGCAACAGTGCAGCTCTTGCAAAGCACCCCCCGGAGTGCGGCACTACCCATCCACGGCAGGCTTCATCATCTTAGCAGACATCAATGGTTCCGGCAACATACATATATATATCAAATAATTTCCAAAGGGAAAGGGACTGGTGAGGATGGGTGGGAAGGGAGGGGAAAATAGGGCATTACAATTAGCACACATAATGTAGTGCGGAGGGGACTGGGGAAAGGCAGTATATACAAGTAATGATTCTACAGCTTCTCAGTACGCTGATGGACAGTGACTGTCATGGGGTACATGGGGGGAACTTGATAATGGGGGTAGTCTAGTACCCATAATGTTCAAGTAATTGTACATTGATGATATCAAAATTAAAAAGAAAGAAAGAAAATAAGTAATAAAAAAAGAATAAGGTAAGAATCTTACTTCTTGCCAAATAGAGAATCTATGGCATCTTACTACACTGACGGACAGTGACTGCAGTAGGTAAGAGGGGGACCCGATAACATGGGTGAATGTAGTAACCACATTGTTTTTTCATGTGAAACCTTCATAAGCGTGTGTATTAATAATACCTTAATAAATCAAAAAAAAGAATCCTACCTGTTAACATCCTGGATGTTCAAATGCAATCTTATCTTTAAGATGGGATGCTTCCTGCCTTTTACTATGTTGTTTGTGACTGGGTTTACTTGACATATTAATCGCCCAGGTTATATATTAATTGCCTAGGGGCTGAAGGAGCAAAAGCAGCATCTGGGCAAAGTTAAAGATAAACTAGGCCTTTTCTCAGGCTAAAGTAAATTTTAGAATAGCCTCATTTAATTGACACAGTGCAGACTTGGGCCATGCTGAGGTACTTTCTTATCTGGGAAATGTTCGAACATTCCAGGCCAGGCTACTCCTGGCTTTTTAGTTTTAACTAACCTTCACGGAAGAATGCTTCTACTCCTAGTTTGGTATTTTACTTGAGAGAATTAATGTCACTCTGACTTTGCTGAATTGTTTAATTCGGAGTTTTGGTAAGGGTCTTTTTCCAGAGGCCCTCACCCTACTCTGACTACACCCACGGTCCCTTTCTCAGAATCCCTGTGGCAGACAACGAACCGAAATGACGGTAAGATATGAATTTCTAAATACAAGAAAATGCACTGTCAGTTCCCATACCAAGTAAAGAAACTTGATTCCCAAATAAAAAATACGGGAGGTACCTCACGAAAAATTTTAATTATGAAGGCGCTGCCTCCAGGCGGCCCCTCGCCCGCCGCCCCGCCCCGGGTCACACTTGAACCTCAGCTCGCCCGCCCTCACCCTCGAGGCCCCCGCCGAGAAAATCCACATACGGCAAACCGCCCACCGGCCTCCCCTTCTGCGCAGCACGGCGCGGCCCCTCCACCTGGGTCTCGGGCCCGGGCGGCAGGAGCGGGTTGGCGTCGCGGCACTGGGCCAGGCCAAAGCGAGGCGCGGGGTGGAGAGTAGCCACCCTCACCACCCGACCGGACAGAAGAGCAGCGGCTCCGGCGAGCTCCTCCCCAAATGCCACGGAGAACTTCACCGGCCGCTCGAACGTCTACCCCGGGCGCACGTGCTCCGCTCCCTCCCTTCCCGGGCAGCTCCTCCGTCGGAGTGCGTCGACTCCCGGACCCCGGCTGGACCCCGTGAGCTCACAACCCGCGTCGGCCGCTTCCCGACCCCGCGGGCCACGCGCTGCCCACTGACTCACTCGCTGGAGCTCCCACGCGTCCGGCTCCGCCGCGCCCTCAGGCGGAAGCAGGGGTTACCGGGCCAAGTCCGGGTCCCGCCGCGCCCCGCGGACACGTACATTCTGGCCCGCAGATACGTCGCTGTCGGCTCCACCCTGAAGCAGGGCCCGCTCTGGACCCTCCACCGCAGGTCTGTCGCAGCGGGAGCCGTTTATCAGCTGAGCTCTCTGAAGTACGGCCAGGCCAGCGGCTCAAGTACGAGCCGATCGCCGCCCTCAGGCGCCGCCCTCAGTGGGGGGCGAGTTCGGTACCGCCCCCAAATGCTCGCCGGGAGGATGGCTCAACCGAGCACGGCGCTGGTCCGTCCGCATCAGCTGCGTGGACTGGACGGTGCAGGCTGCTCCTGACCGGACCAAAGCACGGACGGAACAGCGGAAGCTACCTTTCCCGGCGGCGCTCGCGACACTACTGACTGGGGGATAAGGCGGCGGCGGCGCCTGCAGCTACTACGCAGCCGGCAGGACTTGAGCGATCTGCGCCCAATGGCTGCCCGCCATCGACTGACGGCCCTCCCGGCCAATGTGCGCGAGTAGCCCGGGCGCAGCCCCGCCCCCGACTGTCCGCAACAGTTAGACGATGGAAAATAGAAGGAAAAAAATTAAATCTATTTTCTGTCTCTATGTATTTATCTCTTCTAGACATTTCATATAAAGAAATTATACAATATGTGACCCTCTGTGTCTGCTTCTTTCACTTACAATGTTTTCAAGGTTTATCCATATTGTAGGATGTATCAATGCTTCATTCCTTTTTATGACTGAACAATATTTCACGCTATGGATATAACATCGTTGTGGTGTATCCATTCATCAGTTGATGCGGTTGTTTTCACTTTTTGGCTGTTATAAATAATGCTTCTATGAACACACTACACATAAGTGTTTTCAAATCTAGGAAGTAATGGAATTTCTGGGTCATAATGGTATGCTATGTCTAACTTTATGAGAAACTGCCAAATTGTTTTCCAAAGACGCTGTCCCATTTTACATTCCCACCAGAAATGTATGCGGTTTCTAAATTCTCCACATCTATATCAACACTTATTTTTTCTGTTCCTGATGTTTTTCTAAACTATCAACTGTCTTTGTGGGCATGAAGTAGTAGCTTCTTTGCCCTTTAACTTTTCTTGTGTCCCTTGTAAACAATACAGAGCTGAAGTTTGTTTTTGTTCCCTTGTCTGACAACCTTTTTTATGTTATGCATTTATTTAATTTCTTGTACTCATTACCAACTTAACTGGATTTATTTTTAATCACATAATTTTGTGCTTATTATGTCATATTATTTGAAAAAAATTCTTTTCTTTCAGATTAATATTCTTTTTCTCTTTCCTCATTCCACTTTTCTCCATGTCTCAGTTTGCAAGTTCTATTCAGTATGTATATTTTTTAAGAGGTCACCATAGATACTTTTATTTTTTATTTTTTCAATTTTTTATTTTGGTATGATTAATGTACAATTACATGAGCAACATTATGGTTACTAGACCCCCCCCATCATCAAGTCCCCACCACATACCCCAATAAGAGTCACTGTTTTTCAGCCCAGTCATATGCTGTAGAATCACTACTTCTCTTCTGTGAGGTATCCTGCCCTCTCCGTGCCCCCATCCCTGGCCATATTATATAGGCTATTGTATTGCCCCTTTTCGCCCCTTTTCACTCCCTTCGCACCCATGCTCCCAAGCCCCTTGCCCTTTGGTAACTGCTATAGTCCATTCTTGGGTTCCGTGAGACTACTGCTCTCCTGTTCCTACAGTTTTTCCTTTGTTCTCTTACTCCACAGATGAGTGAAATCACATGATACTTGTCATTCTCAGCCTGGCTTATTTCACTGAGCATAATACCCTCCAGCTCCATTCAGCATCATAGATATTTTAACATGCATTCTCAACAATATCTCAGGTTATCGTGATGCTTTAACTTCCTTCACAAAAACAAAGCGTTCTTAAACTTTGATCATTCTCTTCCCCATTTATATGCTATTATTTTCTCTTATTTTTGTTGTAACTGTATCTTAAATCCCACCCATGAGGCATTGTTACTGTTTCATGTAGTCGTTCAAAGCATTTACCACATAGTCAATGATGTCTTTGTTCATTCCCTTTTGCTTTTCTATAATTAAAAAAAAATTTTTTAGTTAAGGTATTATTAATATGCACTCTTAAGAAGGTTTCACATGAAGAAACAATGTGATTACTAATTCACCCATATTATCGGGACACCCCCTTACCTATTGCAGTCACTGACCATCGGTGTAGTAAAATGCCACCGATTCACTGTTTGCCTCCTCAGCTGCACAGACACTTCCTATATATTTTTCTCCCTCTTTTTCTTCTGGTACCCCTATAATGCAAACGTAGTTCCATTTGGATTGGTCACACAGTTCTCTTAATATTCGTTCATTCCTGGAGAACCTTTTATCTCTCTCTGCCTCAGTATCTCTGTACTCCTGCTTAAGTAACCTCAGTGACCATCATTTTTAAATAATTTTTAAATGCATTTTTAATTCAAATGGATTTTGAAGATAACAGAAGAATAATCTGGAAAATACTACAGTGATCATCCCCTACAGGTGCTTAAAATTACTTAAACCAAGATTACAAAAACAAATTTTGTTTTTTAGAATCCAGGGACTACCATTAAATAAAAATTAATTTGATTGTTTGGATTACTCTACTCCTTTCTGCTAGACCTTTCCCATATTATGAAATATTTCCAGTATGCTAAAAAATGAAAAGCGTGTGTCAAAGCAAAACAGCAGTACATAAATACAAAAAAAACTTTTCGCATCTGAAAAGCAGGAAAAAAACAAAGGCAATCTTTGTGCATAATGTCTACATGTCATGTACTTAATGAAATTTATTGAAAATTTATTAACACATAGTTTATATGTATGTAAAAGTAAATTTACATTTGAAAGTGATTCTTCTCGAGCATTCACTTTTATCACTTCCTCCCTTCTTATTTCAAGATTAATAAGGGAAATCATCCCAACAAAATGCCTTTAGTTAAGTGAGCCAGAATTTAAATACTGCCCTGATTCTTTCAGTTGTAAACTCATACAAGTACCACATGACTAAGGTAATATTCCTGACTTTGAGGAGCTCACAGAGCAGTGGAAGTAACTGATACAAATGACATACAGTCTTTTAACATTTTCTTTATCTATATGAGAAACCGTAGCATATTTTCACTTATCTCTAGGATAAAATTAAGTTTACAGGTGTAATACTGAAATACACCTGTTAGAAATGTCAGTTTAATGTTGTAAACTAAATATGGTTACTAGAAGTTCTCATTGCTTGGTAGATGTTGATATTTAATGCATATGTTGTATAACACATAAATTTATATTTTTGTGACAGATATTTGAAATTGAAAATTTCACTGGTACATAATTTAGAACACGGTCTTGCAATTGGTCCTTAGAATATTTGTCCTTCCAATTTTTCATAAAGAGATATACAGTATGATTCCTCCTACTGAAATAACAAACACACCTAATGTCTGTTTACTTTTTCACATATTTCAAAGATTTTTTGAATTTATATTATTTTCTATTCACTCTTTCTTATCTCCTAAAATGGCTATTTTCCTGGCCTTCCATGTTCTGCATCTGTATTGCAATTAATACACTTTCTATGCTAAGAATACAGATCTTTTATCTTCAATTGAAATTCACAAACAGATGCTTTAGAAAAAACAAAAATAAGGATAGTTTCTGTTAGGACCATGAAACTATTTAAAGCCTCTTGGTCTGCGTTGACACTTTCTTAGCTAGGTATTACCCTTGACTACCTCTCCCCCCCAAATAATTCAGTTTACATGCACACAAACACACACCTCATTTGTAGTTTTCAGTGTCCTTTATTCCTTGTAACACATTGGTTATAAACACATCCTTTATTCCTAGTAACACAAAGTGATCCTCTGGACTTTTCTACTTTAATTTTCTCCTTTGGGTTTATATCTTTTCATTGATTTTTCTTTAGTCTTTAAAAATTCCAGATATGTTAAAACTCCTGTGAAATCTTCTGACCTATTTGTAATATTTAAAGTTCAATCTTACAGTGCAGAGAGAAGTAAAGGCAGAATTCTTATAATTCATGTTTAGCTTGGGAGAATCCAGAATTATGCTGCAAAATGCAAAATGAAAATTTTTGTTAAAAAGAATTTTAAGACAGTAGGAAAATTCACAAGTGGAAAATTAAATTTAGAACAGTTGAATACTCCAGTAGAACTATATGTTAGCTTACCATGGGGGTGTGGATGTGGAAGAGAATTAAAACAAAAAGCATAAATTTAGAGAGATGTGGCCATTCTTTAACTGTAAATAAAGGGTCACTGATAAAGAATCTCAGAACTGTAAAGAGGCTGAAAAGTCGTCTTGTCCTAGCTCCTTATCTCAAGAGGAGAGACTGAAGTAAAAAGGCAGATTCTTGCCCAAAATCACACAATTAGTAATTGCTGAGAATAAAGTCTCTGAAATCTTACTCCAGTGATCACATTCCTCTTTTTGTATGTAGTATGTGTGTATAGGGGGCTCATAACTGCATATTCCAACAAACCATCAGACCCTGTCTCTACCTTTCTACTTTTGAAGTTATTAACAAGAAAAAATCACCTTAAAATGTTTTCAAAACCAATAAAATACTCATAATTTGAACAAATTGGCCAAAGTGCCTAAATTATGTCAGTTAAATTATCATTTTAAGTTATCTAACAAAATCCAGTTTGCCTTTTTCAAACTCCTAGCATTAACAAAGCCTAGTTTTGGACTATCATTTCTTCCTATAAATTTCATAAAAACCAATATGAAAAAGATTGTAAGTTATAATTGAGAAAGTTTTATATATAATGTATATATAAAAATACACATGCATGCAAGAATATACACACACACACACATATATATATATATACAAGAATTAATTAACATTCTTGTTCATATTGGCTTACTAAAGAAACAGTTTATCTCATTAGATTATATTGCATAACCTTTTTTAAGTAGTGAGTTTTTAATTAAATAGATTTTCTTTATTTCACTTGGTGTCATCAAAAATTTAAAGTACTCCTTTGAACTACTGTTTCTCTTAAAAATTATGTAATGACTGTAGTTAATCAAATAATTTATACTTAAAAAGAAATAATACTTTTCTTTGATCTAAAATAATTTTTAAAAGGTTTTTAAATGTTTAAAGTTATATCGTGGAATTTATATAATCTAGGAAAATCCAGTCATATCTGTTTTAATTTAGTGCACAATAAAATATATTGAGTTTTAATTTCATAATGGCAAATATAGTTGCAAGATATAGATGAACCCTAAAGTGAATTGCATTCCTTCAAAAATATTTTTATACAGTATGTACTGACATCAACCATTTTTACCACATCTCGGTATTTTCATTTTTCTACTTTAATTTATTCCATTAAAATTTGATAAATTCAAGTTGTTTATAATAAAAGGTTAATTTTTTGCTCTTATGTTAAAAACTTGGATAGTATTTAAAATATCTACACACACATGCACACACACACACGCGTGCACGCATGTGCAGGATTCTCCCTTAAAGAAAACTTAAAATCCTTCTATACTGTTTGGTGCTTTACTAGTTATGTTATATTGCATTTTCATTTCTTTTCTTCTGGGTACCCTATATCTTGCTTAAGAAAGCAGTTTTTTTTTAACTTGCATAATTACATGCTAACAAAATTTATTAACTTAAATTTCATTTTAAAATTGTATATTCTGATACAAGATTTTGTTTGTTTTCTTAACTAGTGAAAAAAGCCATAGATTTTAAATCTAGAGGTTTAAATGGTTTCCAGGGAAAGACAGCAGCAACAAGTTTTCTGTCTGTGAGTGTACTCCTTTTTTGTTACTCTCTCTGGTACAAGAGTGAAGTTTGTGGTGTCTGTGTTGGCTGTGTGTGTCTTATTAAGAATGTTCGTGTACTTACCAAATTAACTGCATTAATATCTATATAACATGCATGATTATTATTCAGTATTTTCTTTTATTTAAATGTGCACTTAGTTAATGGATTGATGCAGAAAGCTCCCAAACTCAGATTGTTTCGACAAATTAAAAACAACAGTAATAAACTTTTAATCTAGAGTGTTGGTAATAGTTTAGTTTTATAACTCTAGGATGTGAGATAAAAAAGTGAGTAAAATTACACAAATTGGTGGTTTCTTACAGGAATTTTTGTGTGAACATATCTAACTTTCAACAAGTATTTTTCTGAGGAAAATTTTAATAGCATCTATTCATTTAGAGGAAAAAGGTATTCTTAATTTGAGTTAATTTATCTGAACCCTTTAAATCAATAGTCTTTTATAAGTTAATTAATTTTTGCTTTCTTTTGAAAATCTCACAAAATGGCTTGAAATACATATGTTTATGTATTGTCTCAATATACAATTTTGCTCAACATTCAGGGATTTATAGATCATCAGAAATTCATCCATGAATCTCAGATTAAGAATCACTAAATTAGAAAATTCATATATATTACCATAAATAGATATAGAATAAATTTATGAGAGTTATGCATTTTTGTAGATTAAGTCAATAGCACTTTGTAAAAATCCCATGCCTTACTGCTCATACACATACATATAATAATTTTGAGAGAAGCCATTCATGACATACATCTGACTTCTAAAATAGCATGTTGATAGAAAGTAAGTTTATTTGTTATAAATGATATGTTATTAGATTTTACAGGAATGTGTTTAGCAATGTTATTTTTAGTCAATTCCGAATCATCTGATGAGATGAGCTTATAACTATTTAACAAAAATCATTTTATCATAACTACATAAGGAAAGGATTATATGTTAATATTTATATATAAAAAAGTACATGAAAGAAATTGAGAAGTTACATCAATTATCAAGAAAAAAACCTGGGGCATGTATACTATCAAATCTTCTAAAGTATAATAATTAATTTTAAAATGTGATACTTACATTTTGGTATATTCTGAGACTACTAAACTAAAATCAGCACTTGTCAATTGGAAATTATTGGTCAAATACAGTTACCTTTTTGGATAGCACTTGAACAGTTAACTTCAAAGTACTTAATTGCAAATTAAAATTTCTTGTTATATTTTGTTGGTTAAAACATATTTTCTAATTGATAACGACAGATTTTAGGGAAAATAAATAATGCTACTGTACGTTTCTCATATACTAATAATTTGATTAGTTATTTTATTTTGAAATACATTTTTCTTATAATAGAAAAGATAAACAAAAAGCCATATGAAATTACTTGGACACATCAAATTTCATCATGTCAACAAGAAATGAAAATATTTTCAGACTTAAATATTAGGGTTACTACCTTTATTTCCTAATATTTTGTCTAATACAGTTATTTTTGAATTCTAAGTAGAATTAGAAGCTGCTACTGTTTCACCCTTTTCTTATTTTGGCTACTCAAATGTTATTTCCTATGGTACATGCTTCAAACTTTCACATGCCCACGGAAATTCAGTCTGTTTATATAAAACTATCTAAGATTTATCATAGCACTAAGATATACGTAACTCTCTATACTTGGCATATTGCCTTAGTGCAAATATATGTTATTTTCATTGTTCATGTACAGGAGTTATGAAGCTCAATAAAAAAAGGAAATTTAGACAACAGTGTGTCTGGGTGTGGAGAGGGAAACCTGACATTTTAAAATACAAATATTTTATTTTTAAATCTTTTATGTTTGCTTTAAAACTGTCAGGACAAAAATTAATAAGACAATAAAAGTCATAAAGGAAAAATGTAAATTTACTTCATAATATTAAAACAAATTTTGCACTCATTTTATGTAAGAAATAAAAATACTTTTGATCTTGTTTTATTTCTGAATGTAATATCCCCGCTTCAATCTAAGCAAATTATATAGGCCAATTTTTTATTGTCAGGAATAATAAATCAAAAGCATTTGAAATTTTATTTTCCTCCAATTTTTTCTCAAACATTTATTCACTAGTTTCAAAAATATATTCTTTATGGTTGTTTATGGAAAAGGGTTACATTGTTTTAATTATGTCAATATTATATACCTATTACCAAGTAAGTATTCAGCTTTGATCTCTTTGATATAATTTAACACAGAACCAGTTTTAAAAGGAGACATTTGTTATCTCACATTCACCTTTCAAATGTAAAGAAATAAACGGAGTTCATCTTCTGTGAAAAAATGATCAATACTATTATCAGAATTGCCAGAAATTAACATAAGCACAGATGATATAAAGCACACACATTGCTAAAGCATGTCTTCCCTCAACAGCAATTTTACAGTTTAACTAAGAAACGTTAATAAGAGATTCAGGATGTTGCAGTAGTGTCCATGGACAGCGTTTGGTTGTTTAAATGGCTAATTCAGATTATTTTTCCAACTTTCATCCCTGAATTATAAATAGCCTGTATTCATCCTATCTTATTCTACATAAAGGAATAAGTTTTCCATGAAAGGAAAAAAATGAGGGTTTTTTATTTTAAAAATAAAAGGAATATTTTATATTTAAAATGTTGAATTCAGTGAATTAGTGAACTTGCCAAGTTTTCTACTAGACTCTTTTTGAATATAAAGATGGAATTATAAAAAATGAGCTTCCCATTATGTATTTTTTATTTCACCTTCTTCAAATTCATACTTTCATTCATTCATTATTATCCATCCATTTCACAATTCCGTTTGAGCTACATCTCCATGGGAGCACCGTGCTAAACTAAGCAGGTAAAAGAGTGAATAAAATGCAATCTCAGCCTGCAAGACTCCAGCATTTTATTGGGAAGCAAAACAAACAAGGCAACCCTGTGAAGAATATAAAGTTAGTATAAAGTAACATTCTGTCAACATCCATGATGTTTGAATTCAAGACCAGAAGTGTTTTATTTTATAAGGTGGAATAAATTTTTTTAATGCACTATTAAAAAATCAAAGAAAGGTAGCTGGATGAGGTAACAGGGATGTGACTTTTGGTCAGAATCTACTTATTTTTATTTTTAGACTAGATTATATGCTGTGTAAAGCTAGAAGCCTCAGAAAACTTGCTAATAATAACAAAATTATATTTTGATGTTGGGTATTTATATAGCTAGTGTATTTAAGCTGGAACACACAAAAATATGGTAAATTTATTAAGGTTATGGTAACATATTTGACAGACACACATAACAGAGATACTGCACCTCAATGTTGTAAGAAAGGACAATTCATTTAATTTTTAAAATCCAACACCTACTGCCCTTCTCTCTTTTTCCCACAGGTATGCGGGGAAAATGACTAATAGTGAATGAGTAAATAATAATGATGATGATGATAAAATATCCTGAAATATTAGAGCAAAAACGGTATTCAAGAGGCAGCATCTTGTCCAGGCAATTAAAGTTTATAAAGTACTCCTGTTCTTACCACTCTGTAAGTTAAATTCAAATTTTAAAAAATAAAGTGATAAATCTAGCCACTTGCTTGAATGATGTTATGGAGTGAGAGCAGCTGATTGAATGAATATTAACTTCATTTGTATTTCTTGACATCACTTGCTGTGGGCAGTTATGCAATATCTGAGCATTAGAAAAATAAGAGATTATATGCACTTTGTTCTTTATTTTTAATTTAAATGTTTTCAATTAAGGAACATTAAGTGCACATATACAGATACTATCCTGTTATCTTTACATTTCAACTTGGGAGGTCTTTCCTCTCTTGTAAATGTCCATCAACAGTGGTTTAAAGGACATGTACAAATAGACAAAAGTAATGTCACAATTAGAATTGTAAGAACTGGGATTAAGTAAATGAAAATGGTGGACATTGTGAATGTGCTCTGTATTTTAAGACAAAATGTTTGGAAAAGAGAATTAACTAGTGATGCTCTTTTCCCTGGCTGAGATTTCTGGACAGGATGTAAGGCTCAGGGGTTAAGAGTAGACTTTCTTGAACCAGGCTGCCCAAGGTTTAAACCTAGACTAAAGGCACTAACTAGCAATATGACTTTGGAAGCACTTTTTAACCTCTCTAGTCCTCAGTCTTCTCACCTATAGGAAATGTGTAATAATAATAACTACTTTAAGATTGTTGTGAAAATTAAAAATGGGTACATGTTAAGGATTTAGAATAGTTCCTGGCACATAGTACTACATAAGTGTATGCTATTATTGAAATTCATATTAACATTAGCTTGATTTTTGAGGCTCTGATAAAATGGAAAAAACGAAATTTTATTATTTTCATTTTCTAATATATTGAAAGACCACTTCTATCTTAACCTATAATCTGTGGTATACATTATAAGAAAGTAAGTAAGCCTAGGTCATGCCATTGTTCCTTATCTCTATCCTATGTAAAAAAGCCACATTTTATTAAAATTCACCACAATATAATGAAAAATCTATTTAAACATAGTAAAAAAAAGTACTTGCCATAGTAAATACCCAATTCATTGAAAACATTATACCAGATATTGTTGTTTCTCAAACAATTAGGACATATTTGCTAAGAAATCATTAACCCCTATCTATGCGTGTGGGCATATTAAAATATTTATGTTTTCCCTTTATCAAATATATCTCTTTGTATATATGAGCAAGGAATGTGCAACTATTAATTTATAACACAAACTAATTTAAAAATTAAATATAAAACTGTCCATTTTCTGTAAAAAGAGAGATTTGAATAACCTGGGAAAATGAGAGATCATATTTTACAAAAAGTGGAACTTGAGCTGGGTCTTGAAAATTAGGTGGGATTTTGACAGCTAAAGGGGAAGAAAGAGAAACCCTGGAATCATGGAGAAAATAAAGCAAGCCCGGAATGAGCATGGCAGCCCATGAAAATGCAGAAAGATGAGGAATCTTGCAGACTTCAGTAATAAGTGTATCTTGGTGGCCAGTAGAAAAGATAATTGTTATACTATAAATGCTAGTAGAAAAGATAATTGTTATACTATAAATCTAGAATTGTATGAGATTTGAACAGTAGTTAAAATAGTGTTTGAGGAAGTTTAGTTCTCCTTTAGTTCTCAAGATGGATTGGAGGTGAATGATAAAAGAGTCAAAAAAGCATCAGTAATGAGGTTATATCAAAGCTTCCCAATGTGATAACACTGCGAAATTTGGTGGGATTATCTAGTAGTTCATTAAAGGAAGAAGAAAGGAGCTTCACAAAAGATGAAAAAACCATAGATGAAAAGTTATTAGCAAAGATGTGATTTTTCAAGACTTGAGGGAAATATAAAATAACTAGAACTGTGGGTCGGTGCCTTTGAATTTGTCCACTCTGTGTCATAACAGCCAAAGGAATAGAGTGCCCAAGATACAAACAAGCATACGAAAAACAGCATGGTAAAGAGGAATTAAATAGCAAGTTGGCAGACCAAAGAAGAAAAGTTTTCACTTGTTTTGTACAGAATGGTGAATACGTAATAAAATTAGCAATTAAAGTATTGCTGGCAATACTTAGGAAAGTTGTTTTTATAGAATGAGGGGCATAAATACAAAGTTTCATGTCCAAATGAAAATATGACAACTTTACCAGAGCCATGCCTCCTGGGCCATCCGCTGGTAGTTTTGTTGCTATGCGATAAATATCGACCAATCTGAACTAAATGATGCTCGGATACAGTGGTTATCAATGTTGATTTACATTAGAATAACCTTAGGATTATTAACAAACAAAACAAACATATTTTTAAAAAACCCTGATGTCTCATGCCCAACCCTAGCATAATTGCATTAGAATATCTGTGGTAGAAGTAGGCCTCTTTGCTCTTTAAGGAAAACTCCAGAAGTGATTCTAATCCACAGTGTAGGACACGAACCATTGCAATATTTATTTATTTTATCCTCTACAGTCTCCACTCAGGTATATTTGTTTCTTAAGTGTAGATGAGTTGATGAGGAGCAAAATAGAATTATTCTCCAGTTCACTATTCCATTGTAGTTATGAAACAATATCACTCGGATATTTCAAAACTATCTGGTTTAATAATCTTCCCACTAAAAAAATTGACCTTGAGGATTTTGTTTTCCACTGTGCTCACATTCATGGAACAAATAAATCTTTTATCAACTGTGTATTCCTAAAAGATTGTGGAAAACATGTGCAATGGCTAAGTAAAACATTGTGATGGAAATTGTTCAATGGTAAAGTCATTATTTTGCTTTTCAGTATTATATCATAATTCAATGGAATGTTTGGCATTTGCACCATAGTTTTACTTTGACAGTAGCAGACCAAGGTGTTCTACTATATACTAGATGAGAAGTGCTAATAATTTTAAACTATTTCCATAGGGTCTAATTTTTCTACTGCAACTTAAAAATAACAGGTGCCCAAATGACACTGTTGTAACTGTTGGTGACTTCTGTACTGCTAGTAATTAATAGAAACTCTGGTACTGATACCCTGGGAACACCTGTCCCAAGATTTCAGAGTTTACATAGTAATCAAAACTAAGGCATTACCTGTTTATGTGTTAATAGAATAGCATGTAATTTCATGTGAACATCAAACTTATTTTCCTGTAGTCCACAAATAGAAAAAATCTTTTGTCTTCATTTTTAGGTAGCAAAATTATATTTTAACTGTGTATAAACTAATGATTATAATAAAATATACAAGGATATATTTTATGTAAATTTTTAAATTAATGTTATCCCTAATTTTCTAATAGCATGTTTTTTTCCTGTCTTTTTTTTTGTGTTGTTACAGTAAATGAGGGTGGTATTAAAACAGCTCCCAATTTATGCCCAGATCCAGGAGAACCAGAAAATGGGAAGAGAGTTGGATCAGATTTTAGGTAATATTTTAAATTGTTTATTTTATTCTTTATTTTCTTAAAGTGTAGTTTAAAATTTAAAAATAACCAGCAATATGGAGATGAAGACCTGGTTATGTAAAACTGTGGCAGACAGATTCCATCGATGTTACTGTTAATAGTAATTCATTATTTTAAAGTGTCTGATTAAATATCTGTGTCTTTAGTACATGTTTTGGAGTTTACATGATTAATTTCTGGTAAGGCACTAAATGAAAAATCATGGGATTTGGATTTGAAAGACGAGTTTGAGTTCAAATTCTTCTGCTTATTAGTTATCTGATTTTAGATGAATCACTAAATTCTGTCTACATGAGTTTACTTTTCTTTAACATTTAAATCAGATCTGCCACAAATAATGGTGAGTTGCAAATAAGGCACTGCCTGTGAATCCTTCCTGCAAATGTTCTATAACACTTTCGGTGTATTTTTTTTAGAAGTAAACATAACTTCAATATGTTTTATCTTTATTTTAAAATTAGTACATATTAATTTGAAATATGTCTACTAATAACAGAGGACATATGTAGTATATTGTGTAGCCATTGATTTACATAACTATCAAATAATATTTTTTAAAAACTTGAATATTTTAGGTAGTCTTCTGACTGTAGCATATTATAAATAAAAGATACAAAACATCTAACTATAAAATTCTAAATGATAATTTACTTAACATTCACAAAATATTCATGGTTTATTAGATTTTTAAAATATTGATAATGATTGTAGTTACATATATCACACATTTACACTATCTACTTATTTATATTGTTTGTGTGAAAAACAAATGCTTCCCTAAAGAATATCCCTGAGAAGAAAAATGATATTTCTTAGGATAAAGACCTATGTAAATTTTGTCCCCATGGATCTTTTGAGAATACTTGAAGTTATATCTTGGTATACTTGGAGTGTAAAAACAGTAATATGATTTCAGTCTGAATGTAGTTATAATTTTCTAAAGAAATGCAGAACTTTTTTTAACCAGCTCCATTGTTAATATAGATAATGGTGTTTGAAGAAGCATATCAGAATGAAATTCAAAATTCCTGGAGTCTTGTCAAATTCTGATCATAAAAAAAGAAGTGACTTTATTAAAAATCAACAAAATGACTCAGCCACAAAATTTTCCCTAATTTTCTAATAGCATGTCTTTTTCCTGTCTTTTTTTTTTTTCTGTTGTTAGAGTAAATGAGGGTGGTATTAAAACAGCTCCCAATTTATGCCCAGATCCAGGAGAACCAGAAAATGGGAAGAGAGTTGGATCAGATTTTAGGTAATATTTTAAATTGTTTATTTTATTCTTTATTTTCTTAAAGTGTAGTTTAAATTTTAAAAATAACCAGCAATATGGAGATGAACACCTGGTTATGTAAAACTGTGGCAGACAGATTTCATCAATGTTACTGTTAATAGTAATTCATTATTTTAAAGTGTCTGATTAAATATCAGTGTTTTTAGTAGTGATATTTTGTAGACTACAATGTGGCAAGCAATTTACTAAGCGGTATTTTTACATGTCTTATTTATTATGAAATCCTATATGGTATTTATTACATTACATTAACATACAAATAAGAAAACTGAAGGATTGACACAGCTAATAATTTGACCGAACTGGAATTTGAAGTCATTACTTGTCATTCCAAAATCTGACCTTTAATCACTCTATTACATTATGCTTTGAAGCCAAACAAACTTCATTTAAAGCCCATCCCTGCCATAAAGTATGTTGTCTTCTCCAAGAGTTTGTTTCCTATGATCTAAAAATGAGGATAATAATACTTATCTTGCCAGGGTTGAGAGGAAGATAACATGCGATAATATACACTTGGTAGAATCACAGATCTTGAGACAAAATAGGTATTCAATTAATGCTAG
Source organism: Manis pentadactyla (assembly GCF_030020395.1). Lineage (NCBI taxonomy): Eukaryota > Metazoa > Chordata > Mammalia > Pholidota > Manidae > Manis > Manis pentadactyla. Next base: position 30,318,263 of record NC_080033.1, read on the forward strand.
TATCTATTATAGTATGATATATAGAATATTATAAAATAATTATAATTAGGATAGATGTTAATACTTGCTACAAAAGTTTTTACAAAATATGTTTTTTACAAAAAGATATGGTTCATTGGAAATAGACAATACAATAGTAATATAATGAGTTAAATTATCTTCAAGTGTAGCGGATTTTTTTTTGAGAGGGCTTCTCTCATATTTATTGATCAAATGGTTGTTAACAACAATAAAATTCTGTATAGGGGACGCAATGCACAGTCATTAATCAACCCCAAGCCTATTTCTCAACTGTCCCAATCTTCTGAAGCATAACGAACAAGTTCTTACATAGTGAATAAGTTCTTACATGGTGAACAGTGCAAGGGCAGTCATATCACAGAAATTTTCGGTTTTGATCACGCATCATGAACTATAAACAATCAAGTCAGATATGATTATTCATTTGATTGTTATACTTGATTTATATGTGAGTCCCACATTTCTCCCTTATTTTATTATTATTTTTTTATAAAATGTTGAAGTGGTAGGTAGATGCAAGATAAAGGTAGAGAACATAATTTAGTGCTGTAAGAGGGCAAATGTAGATGATCAGGTCTGTGCCTATAGACTAAGTATTAATCCAAGCTAGACAAGGGCAACAAAACATCCACGGATGCAGAATATTTCTCTCAAAACAGTGGGGCTGAGGTTCTAAGCCTCCACTCTGTTGATCCCCAATCTCTCTCCTGATGGCCCCCCTGCGACTGTGCCTGTCATAGGTTGTTCCTCCCTTGAGGAATCTTACCCGTCTCTGGCTAACCAGTCATCATCCGGGGCCATACAGGGAAATGTAAAGTTGGTAAGTGAAAGAGAAGCAATATTGTTTGAAAAGGTTAGCTTTTTACTTCTTTGCAGATTTATGCCCTGTGGTTTCTATGCCTCGCATTTGTCTTGAGGTATCTTTACCACTTCGAAGAATAATGATACTCAGTAATTTTCCATATGAGGCACGGATTCTACTAAAGGGTTGTAGTTAGGAAGGAGGAAGAAAAGCTATACAAGTAGCAGAGGGAAGAAAACATGGGAAGATTGATTATTTCTTTGACATATCTTCTTCTAGAGTAACATAAGAATGTATAGGTTTTAAACTACTAATTAAATTGCACACACACATTAACATAATAGGAATACAGCTACATAACAAAAGCAGACCTACAATTGCCAGCCATATCCAGTGAAACCAAGAAAAGCAGTTAGGTACCCTAGGCATTTGGGAAAACTTATCAATGATATGATGGATATTGTCTAACTGAATTTGAATAGTTTGAGAAAAATAAGACAAATTAAAACAACACATTCCTGGGAACTGTTCACATCCCATATGTTCTTTTAACAGTAGATAGTCTATAGTCACACGATTTTGGAGCACTGCAACTTGCACTTCTCCTAATTCTTGGTTGAGTTCCGACAATATAGATCCAGTCAAATTTGTTGTTTTACTGTATGCACAGGCCAGCTTAGATATCTCCTTCTTCATTCCAATGGCAAGTCCAGGAACTGGTGAGATTAATGCCGCTAAAACTGCAGCCGCGCCAGGATCTTTGTTGAAGTTTTTTGATGATCATCTTCTGGAATGACTCTTCCAGAATGTGTTGATGTTGGAAGTCCTTCATATCGTATCTTAGTTCATTTTCTGGGTAGCCAAATTAGGCTTTGATCCTCTGTATAGACACAAACAAACCCTTTGCACACACTTTGATATGACCTTTATACCATTGTGAAGAACCTATTGGAGACCACCACACAGGAACTGCTTTTTTATTTTTTTTAAGAGAAAGGAATATTATCAGAAAAATGTACTTGCATAGCTGATCATCTAATACCCTTTAAAAGATCAAAATTAAGGATATGTAAAACATGCATTACTCGTTGATTTGCAGTTAGTTTTATCCTATTTGGGAGTAATCCCCCTTTTCTCTCTCTCTTTTTTTGTTATCATTAATCTACAATTACATGAAGAACATTATGTTTACTAGGCTCCCCCTTCACCAAGTCCCCCCCCCACACCCCATTACGGTCACTGTCTATCAGCCTAGTAAGATGCTGTAGAGTTACAACTTGTCTTCTCTGTGTTTCACAGCCCTCCCCACACCCCTCCAACATTATGCATGCTAATCATAACACCCCCCTTTCTTCTCCCCCCCTTTGTCCCTCCCTACCCACCCATCCTCCCCAGTCCCTTTCCCTTTGGTACTTGTTAGTCCATTCTTGGGTTCTGTGATTCTGCTGCTGTTTTGTTCTTTCAGTTTTTCCATTGTTCTTATACTCCACAGATGAGTGAAATCATTTGGTATTTCTCTTTCTCCGCTTGGCTTATTTCACTGAGCATAATACCCTCTAGCTCCATCCATGTTGTTGCAAATGGTAGGATTTGTTTTCTTCTTATGGCTGAATAATATTCCATTGTGTATATGTACCACATCTTCTTTATCCATTCATCTACTGATGGACACTTAGGTTGCTTCCAATTCTTGGCTACTGTAAATAGTGCTGCAGTAAACATAGGGGTGTATCTGTCTTTCTCAAACTGGAGTGCTCCATTCTTAGGGTAAACTCCTAGGAGTGGAATTCCTGGATCAAATGGTAAGTCTACTTTGAGCATTTTGAGGAACCTCCATACTGCTTTCCACAATGGTTGAACTAATTTACATTCCCACCAGCAGTGTAGGAGGGTTCCCCTTTCTCCACAGCCTTGCCAACATTTGTTGTTGTTTGTCTTTTCGATGGCAGTCATCCTTACTGGTGTGAGGTGATACTCATTGTAGTTTTAGTTTGCATTTCTCTGATAATTAGCGATGTGGAGCATCTTTTCATGTGTCTGTTGGCCATCTGTATTTCTGTTTTGAAGAACTGTCTGTTCAGTTCTTCTGCCCATTTTTTAATTGGGTTATTTGTTTTTTGTTTGTTGAGGCGTGTGAGCTCTTTATATATTCTGGACATCAAGCCTTTATCGGATCTGTCATTTTCAAATATATTCTCCCATACTGTAGGGTTCCTTTTTGTTCTATTGATGGTGTCTTTTGCTGTACAGAAGCTTTTTATCTTAGTATAGTCCCACTTGTTCATTTTTGCTGTTGTTTTCCTTGCCCGGGGAGACATGTTCAAGAAGAGGTCAGTCATGTTTATGTCTAAGAGGTTTTTGCCTATGTTTTCTTCCAAGAGTTTAATGGTTTCATGACTTACATTCAGGTCTTTGATCCATTGTGAGTTTAGTTTTGTATATGGGGTTAGACAATGGTCCAGTTTCATTCTCCCACATGTAGCTGTCCAGTTTTGCCAGCACCATCTGTTGAAGAGACTGTCATTTCCCCATTGTATGTCCGTTGCTCCTTTATCGTATATTAATTGGCTATATATGTTTGGATTAATGTCTGGAGTCTCTAATCTGTTCCACTGTTCTGTGGCTCTATTCTTGTGCCAGTACCAAATTATCTTGATTACTATGGCTTTGTAGTAGAGCTTGAAGTTGGGGAGTGAGATCCCCCCACTTTATTCTTCTTTCTCAGGATTGCTTTGGCTGTTTGGGGTCTTTGGTGTTTCCATATGAGTTTTTGAACTATTTGTTCCAGTTCGTTGAAGAATGTTACTGGTAATTTGATAGGGATTGCATCAAATCTGTATATTGCTTTGGGCAGGATGGCCATTTTGACGATATAAATACTTCCTAGCCAATAGCATTGGATGAGTTTCCATTTGTTAGTGTCCGCTTTAATTTCTCTTAAGAATTTCTTATAGTTTTTAGGGTATAGGTCTTTCACTTCTTTGGTTAGGTTTATTCCTAGGTATTTTATTCTTTTTGATGCAATTGTGAATGGAGTTGTTTTCCTGATTTCTCTTTCTATTGGTTCATTGTTAGTGTATAGGAAAGCCACAGATTTCTGTGTGTTAACTTTGTATCCTGCAACTTTGCTGTATTCCAATATCAGTTCTAGTAGTTTTGGAGTGGAGTCTTTAGGGTCTTTTCTGTACAATATCATGTCATCTGCAAATAGTGACAGTTTAACTACTTCTTTACCATCTGGATTCCTTGTATTTCTTTGTTTTGTCTAATTGCCGTGACTAGGACCTCCAGTAGTATGTTAAATAACAGTGAGGAGAGTGGGCATCCTGTCTTGTTCCCAATCTCAGAGGAAAAGCTTTCAGCTTCTTGCTGTTCAGTATGATGTTGGCTGTGGGTTTATCATATATGGCCTTTATTATGTTGAGGTACTTGCCCTCTATACCCATTTTGCTGAGAGTTTTTATCATGAATGGATGTTGAATTTTGTCAAATGCTTTTTCAGCATCTATGGAGATGATCGTGTGGTTTTTCTTCTTCCTTTTGTTGATGTGGTGAATGATGTTGATGGATTTTCGAATGTTGTACCATCCTTGCATCCCTGGGATGAATCCCACTTGGTCATGGTTTACAATCTGTTGTAAACCTTTTGATGTTACATCCTTTTGATGTATTTTTGAATTTGGTTTGCTAATATTTTATTGAGTATTTTTGCATCTACATTCATCAGGGATATTGGTCTTTAATTTTCATTTTTGGTGAGGTCTTTGCCTGGTTTTGGTATTAGGGTGATGTTGGCTTCATAGAGTGAATTTGGGAGTATTCCCTCCTCTTCTATTTTTTGGAAAACTTTAAGGAGAATGGGTATTATGTCTTCTCTGTGTGGCTGATAAAATTCCAAGGTAAATCTGTCTGGCCTGGGGGTTTTGTTCTTGGGTAGTTTTTTGATTACCATTTCAATTTCTTTGCTCGTAATTGGTTTGTTTAACTTTTGTGTTTCTTCCTTGGTCAGTCTTGGAAGGTTGTATTTTTCTAGAAAGTTGTCCATTTCTTCTAGGTTTTCCAGCTTGTTAGCATATAGGTTTTCATAGTAGTCTTTAATAATTCTTTGTATTTCTGTGGAGTCTGTCGTGATTTTTCCATTCTCATTTCTGATTCTATTGATGTGTGTTGATTTTCTTTTTCTCTTAATAATTTTGTCTAGAGGCTTATCTATTTTGTTTATTTTCTCAAAGAACCAGCTCTTGGTTTCATTGATTTTTTTCTATTGTTTTATTCTTCTCCATTTACTTTATTTCATCTCTGATCTTTATTATGTGCCTCCTTCTGCTGACTTTAGGCCTCATTTGTTCTTCTTTTTCCAGTTTTGATAATTGTGATGTTAGACTATTCATTTGGGATTGTTCTTCCTTCTTTAAGTGTGCCTGGATTGCTATATACTTTCCTCATAAGACTGCTTTCGGTGCGTCCCACAGAAGTTGGGGCTTTGTGTTGTTGTTGTCATTTGTTTCCATATATTCCTTGATCTCTACTTTAATTTGTTCGTTGATCCATTGATTATTTAGGAGCATGTTGTTAAGCCTCCATGTGTTTGTGAGCCTTTTTGTTTTCTTTGTGGAATTTATTTCTATTTTTATACCTTTGTGGTCTGAAAAGTTGGTTGGTAGAATTTCAATCTTTTGGAATTTACTGAGGCTCTTTTTGTGAGCTAGTATGTGGTCTAGTCTGGAGAATATTCCATGTGAACTTGAGAAGAATGTATATCCTGTTGCTTTTGGATGTAGAGTTCTATAGATGTCTATTAGGTCCATCTGTTTTAATGTGTTGTTCAGTGCCTCCGGGTCCTTACTTATTTTTTGCCCAGTGGATCTATCCTTTGATGTGAGTGGCATGTTGAAGTCTCCTAAAAAGAATGCATTGCATTCTATTTCCCCCTTTAGTTCTGATAGTATTTGTTTCACATATGCTGGTCCTCCAGTGTTGGGTCCATATATATTTAGAATGGTTATATCCTCTTGTTGGACTGAGCCCTTTATCATTATGCAATGTCCTTCTTTATCTCTTGTTACTTTCTTTGTTTTGAAGTCTATTTTGTCTGATACTAGTACTGCAAACCCTGCTTTCTTCTCTCTGTTATTTGCCTTAAATATGTATTTCCATCCCTTAACTTTTAGACTGTGCATGTCTTTGGGTTTGAGGTGAGTCTCTTGTAAGCAGCATATAGATGGGTCTTGCTTTTTTATCCATTCTATTACTCTGTGAATTTTGAGTGGTGCATTAAGTCCATTTACATATAGGGTGACTATTGAAAGATATTTACTTATTGCCATTGCAGGCTTTAGATTCGTGGTTACCGAAGGTTCAAGGTTAGCTTCTTTAGTATCTTACTGCCTAACTTAGCTCACTTAGAGAGCTGTTATATACACTGTCTGGAGATTCTTCTCTTCTCTCCCTTCTTTTTCCTCCTGCTCCATTCTTTATATGTTGGTTGTTTTATTCTGTGCTCTTTCGTGTTTCCTTTAACTGTTTTTAGTGGGTAGTTGATTTTATTTTTTGCCTTTAGTTAGTATTTGGTTGGTCTGCTTTCTTTGCTGTGATTTTATTTTCTCTGGTGACATCTGTTTGGTCTTAGGAGTGCTCCCGTCTAGAACAGTCCCTCTAAAATACCCTGTAGAGGTGGTTTGTGGGAAGCAAATTACCTCCACTTTTGCTTGTCTGGGAATTGTGTGATCCCTCCTTCTTATTTAAATGATAATCGTGCTGGATTCAGTATCCTTGGTTCAAGGCCCTTCTGTTTCATTGCATTAAATATATCATGCGATTCTCTTCTGGCCTGTAATGTTTCTGTTGAGAAGTCTGATGATAGCCTGATGGGTTTTCCTTTATAGGTGACCTTTTTATCTCTAGCTGTCTTTAAAACTCTTTCTTGTCCTTGATCTTTGCCATTTTAATTATTATGTGTCTTGGTGTTGTCCTCCTTTGGTCCTTTCTGTTGGGAGTTCTGTGTATTTCCATGGTCTGTTCGATTATTTCCTCCCCTAGTTTGTGGAAGTTTTCAGCAATTATTTCTTCAAAGACACTTTCTATCCCTTTTTCTCTCTCTTCTTCTTCTGGTACCCCTATCATAAGGATGTTGTTCCTTTTGGATTGTTCACACAGTTCTCTTAATATTGTTTCATTCCTGGAGATCCTTTTATCTCTCTCTCTGTCAGCTTCTGTGCCTTCCTGTTCTCTGGTTTCTATTCCATCAATGGCCTCTTGCATCTTATCCATTCTGCTCATAAATCCTTCCAGAGTTTGTTTCACTTCCGTAATCTCCTTCCTGGCATCTATAATCTCCCTCCAGACTTCATCCCTTAGCTCTTGTATATTTCTCTGCATCTCCGTTCGCACGTTTATGATTTTTATTTTAAATTCTTTTTCAGGAGGACTGGTTAGGTCTCTCTCCTTCTCTGGTGTTGTCTCTGTGATCTTGGCCTGCCTGTAATTTTGCCTTTTCATGGTGATAGAGATAGTTTACAGAGCTGGCATGAGTGATGGCTGGAAGAACCTCCATTCTTGTTGGTTTGTGGCCTTCCTCTCCTGGGAGAACAGCGACCTCTAGTGGCTTGTACTCGGCAGCTGCACTCAGAAAGGTCTTCTGATTCTTGCCCGGCTGCTATGGAGTTTATCTCTGCTGTTGCTGTGGGCGTGGCCTGCCTCGGGCTGCTGCTCTGATATGGTGGAGCCGCGTTGGAGGGGGAACATTCAGGAGGCTCTTTATCTCCGTGAGGGGCCTCTGTGCTCCCTGCTGCCCAGGGGGTTAGAGTGCCCAGAGTTCCCCAGATTCTCTGCTGCTAGACTAAGTGTCCCAGGACACTTCCGTCCGGCTTTGGGGTCCCTGTCTCTTTAAGACTTCCAAAAAGCACTTGCTTTTCTTTGTCCCAGGTGCGCCGCCTGCAGGGACCTGCTCACAGGTCTTACTGTCCTGTTTCCCTAGTTTCCAGAACTTCACGCATGCACTGTGTCTGCGCTCTGGTGCAGATGGCTAGTTCTGGCTATTTAGCAGTCCTGGGCTCACTCTCCCTCCCCGCTCTGACTGCTCTCCTCCCGCCCAGAGCTGGGGTCTGGGGCGCTCAGGTCCTGCTGGGCCGGGGCTTGTATCTTACCTCCTCACGAGGCACTGGGTTCTCGCAGGTGTGAATGTGGTCTGGATGTTGTCCTGTGTCTTCTGGTCTCTCTTTTAGGATGAGTTTTCTTTGTTGTATTTTCAAAAATATATGTGGTTTTGGGAGGAGATTTCCGCTGCTCTACTCACGCCGCCATCTTGGCTCCACCTCTCATATTATCTATTCTTGAAAATGTTCCATGTGCACCTGAAAAAAATGTGTATTCTGCTGGTTTTGGGTGGAGAGTTCTGTAGATGTCTGTTAGGTCCATCTGTTCTAATGTGTTGTTCAGTGCCTCTGTCTCCTTACTTATTTTCTGTCTGTTTGAGCTGTCATTCAGACTGACCAGAGTTTTGAAGTCTCCTAGAATGCATGCGTTGCATTCTATTTCCCCTTTAAATTATTTTAGTTTTGTTTCACATATGTAGTTTCTCCTGTGTTGGGCGCATAGATATTTATAATGGTTATATCTTCTTGTCAGATTGACCTCTTTATCATTATGTAATGTCCTTCTTTCTCTCTTGTTTCTTTCTTTGTTTTGATGTGTATTTTGTCTGATACAATTACTGCAACTCCTGCTTTTTTCTCCCTATTAGTTGTGTGAAGTTCCTTTTTCCATCCCTTCACTTTTAGTCTGTGAATGTCTTTGAGTTTGAAGTGAGTCTCTTGTAGGCAGCATATATACAGGTCTTTTTTTAATCCATTCAGTGACTCTGTATCTTTTGATTGGTGCATTCAGATCACTTACATTCAGGGTGATTATCAATAGGTAAGTACTTATTGTTATTGCAGGCTTTAGATTGTGGTTACCAGAGGTTTGAGGCTAACTTCCTTACTGTTTAAGAGTCTAACTTAACTCATTTAGTATGTATTACACACACACTCTAAAGCTTCTTTTTTTCTCCTCTTTCTTCTTCATCCATTCTTTATATATTAGGTATCATATTCTGTACTCTTTGTCTATCCCTTGAATGACTTTGTGTTAGTTGATTTAAATTTTGCACTTGCTTAATAATTAACTGTTGTTCTTTCTATACCATGGTTTTATTATTTCTGGTGACAGCTATTAAACCTTAGGAACACTTCCCTCAATAGCAGTCCCTCCAGAATACACTGTAGAGTCAGGTTGTAGGAGGTAAATTCTCTCAGCTTTTGCTTCTCTGGAAATTGTTTAATCCTTCCTTCAAATTTAAATGATAATCTTGCCAGATGCAGTATTCTTGGTTCGAGGCCCTTCAGCTTCATTGCATTAAATATATCATGCCACTCTCTTCTGGCCTGTAACATTTTTTTCTTAGAAGTCTGTTGATAGTCTGATATGCTTTCATTTGTATGTGATCTTATTCCTCTCTCTGGCTTCTTTTAACAGTCTGTCCTTATCCTTGATCTTTACCATTTTAATTACTATATGTCTTGGTTTTGTCTTCCTTGGGACCCTTGTGTTAGGAGGTGTGTGCACCTCCATGACCTGTGAGAATATCTCCTTCCCCAGATTGGGTAAGTTTTCAGTAATTATATCCTCAAAGACACTTTCTTTCCCTTTTTCTCTCTCTTCTTCTTCTGGTACCCCTGTAATGCGAATATTGTTCTGTTTGGATTGGTCACACAGTTTTCTCAATATTCTTTTATTCTTAGAGATTGCTTTATCTCTCTGTGCCTCAGCTTCTTTGTATTCCTCTTCTCTAATTTCCATTTCATTTATCATCTCCTCCACCATATCTAGTCTGCTTTTAATACCCTCTATTGTGCTCTTCAATGATCAGATCTCTGACCAAAATTCGTTCCTGACTTCTTGAATATTTTTCTGTACATCCATGAGCATGTTAATGATTTTTATTTTGAATTCCCTTTTAGGAAGATTCATGAGATCATTTTTATTTGAATCTTTCTCAGGTGTTTTTTTCATAATTTTACTTTGAACCAGGTTTCTTTGGCGGTTCATATTTGTATATGACAACCTCTAGTGTCTTGAAGATCTACTCTCTGGAGCTTCTCAGCCCCTGAAGCAATGTTCAGGGTCACATGGGTGCAGTATTGGTTCCTTGGGGATGGGAAGAGCTGTTTCCTGCTTCCTGGCTGGTATGCCTTCCTCAACTGCCAGAACCAGTGGGCTGAGCACACAGGTATAAGCCTCTATGCTTTGCCTTTGTAGTTGCTGTAGTCGGGGCTTCCTTCAGGTTGGCCTATTCCCTGGGTAGATTTTGCCAGTTTGCGAGCCAGGTATAGCTTGTTGGGAGAAAGGCACACTAGGCTGCATATCATGAACGGTGTCCTTCAAGCTCTGTAGCCAGAAAGGGAGCTGGAGCGCCTGATTATCAAGAAAGTTCCCAACCTGCTGGTCACAGTGCACCCAGACAATTTTGTCTACCTGTCCTTTCTCCTGAGCAGTAAGCTCTGTGCAATCCTTACCCCTTTAGCAACTCTGTTGCTGTTAGGAAGTTTCTCAGACTCCCCAGCTTTCTTTTGTCATCCAGCATCAGATTATGAATCCCTGCTTTCCACAAGTGACTGAAATCTCAGTCTCTCCAGATATTCTGTCTTAGTTTTCCAACCCCCTACTCATGAGAGTACCACACAAGCACCATGAAATATAGGTTTGTGCTCCCAGAGAAGATCTCCAGAGTTAGGTATTCAGCATTCCCAAGGCTCCACTCCCTCCCCACTCTGTTTCTCTTCCTCTCACCAGTGAGGTAGCATTGGGGAAGGGCTTAGGTCCAGCTGAGCCATGGCTTTGGTATGTTACTCTGTTCCATGAGGTTTATTCTTTTCTCCAGGTGGATGCAGTTTGGCGCAGCCCTCTTTCCTGTTGCTTTTTCAGCATTAGTCATATTAATTACATTTTTGTATTATATGCAGTTTTAGGAGGAAGCCTGTCTCACCTCTCATGCCACCATCTTTTATCCTGCCTCCTATATTTTCTTTTGAAATTTTATGATTTCAGGTCTTTAATCCATTTTGAGTTAATTTTTGTGTTTGGTGTAAGGTAGTGATCCAGATTCATTCTTTTGCATGTAGCTGTCCAATTTCCCCATACCATTTATTGAAGAGACTGTCTTTTCCACACTTCATGTTCTTGCCTACGTTGTCATAAATTAATTGATCATACATGTGTAGGATTATTTCTGGCTTCTCTGTCCTGTCGCATTGATCTATGTCTCTGTTTTTGTGCCAATGCCATATTTCTATTTATAGTAGCTTTGTAATATAGGTTGGAATCAGGGAGCATGACGCAGTTTTGTTCTTTCTTAGCATTACTTTGGCTGTTTGGGAATCTTTCATGGTTCCATACAAATTTTAGGATTGTTTGTTCTATTTATGTAAAAAATGCCTTTAGAATTTTGATAGAGATTGTATTTAATCTAGATTTTTTGGGGTAGTATGTCCATTTTTATAATATTACTTCTTCTAGTCCATGAGCACAAAATATCTTTCTGTTTATTTGTATATTCTTCCATTTCTTTCATCAATATCTTTTTTTTTAGAGGGCATCTCTCATATTTATTGACCAAATGATTGTTAACAACAATAAAATTCTGTATAGGGGACTCAATGCACAATCATTAATCAACCTCAAGCCTAACTCTCAACAGTCTCCAATCTTCTGAGGCATAACAAACAAGTTTTTACATGGTGAACAAGTTCTTACCTAGTGAATAAGTTGTTACATGGTGAACAGTGCAAGGGCAGTCATATCACAGAAACTTTTGGTTTTGATCATGCATCATGAACTATAAACAATCAAGTCATATATGATTATTCATTTGATTTGTATACTTGATTTATATGTGAATCCCACATTTCTCCCTTATTTATTTATTTATAAATAAAGTGTTGAAGTGGTAAGACAGGCACAGTCACAGGGGGGACATCAGATGAGAAGTTGGGGGTCAACAGAAGTGAGGCTTAGAACCACACCCTCCCTGTTTTGAGAGAAATCTTCTGCATCCATGGATGTTTTGTTGCCCTGGTCTAGCTTGGATTAATACTTAGTCTATAGGCACAGACCTGATCATCTACATTTGCCCTCTTACAGCACTAAGTTATGTTTTCTACCTTTATCTTCATCAATATCTTATAGTTTTCAGGGTACAGATCATTCAGCTCCATGATTATATTTATTCCTAGCTATTTTATTCTTTCTGAAGAAATTGTAAATGGGCTTATTTTCTTAATTTCTATTTCAGTACTTTGTTTTTAGTGTATAGAATTGTTGCTCATTTGTGTAAATTAATTTTGTATCCCAAAACCTTACTGAGTTCATTTGTTAGTTCTAACAGTGTTTTGGTGGCATCTTTAGAGTTTCTATATAAGGTATTGCATCTGCAAATAGTGACAATTTTACTTCTTTCTTTCTAATCTGGATGGTTTTTATTTTTCTTCTCTAATTGTTAAATAAAAGTGGTAAGAGTGAACAACCTCATCTTGTTCCTGATCTTAGAGAAAATGCCTTCAGTTTTCAACATTGAGGATGATGTTAGTTGTAGGTTTATCATATATAACATTTATTATAATGAGGTATATTCCCTGTATATCCATTTTGTTGAATTTTTATCATAAATAGATGTTGACTTTTGTTGAATTCTTTTGTGTATCTACTGAGATAACTATACGATATTTATCCTTCCTTTTGTTAATGGTGTATCACATCCTTGAACCATCTTTGCATCCCTGGAATAAGTCACATTTAATCTTTTTAATGGATTGTTGAATTTGGTTTGTTAGTATTTTGTTGGAGATTTTTGCATCTAAGTTCATCAAGGATATTGGTCTGTAATTTTCTTTTCTTGTGATATTGTTGCCTGGTTTTGGATATCAGGGTTAATACTTGCCTCATAAAATGATTTTGGAAGAGTCTTTTCCTCTTCTGTTTTTTGGAAGGGTTTGAGAAGGGTTTGTATTAAATACTTTTTGAATGTTTGATAGAATTCACAAATGAAGCCATCTGGTTATGGAATTTTGTTTGTTGGGAGGTTTTTAATTATTGTCTCATCTTCCTTACTAGTAATTGGTCTATTTAGATTTTCCACTTATTCATGAGTCAGTCTTGGTAGGTTGGTTGTTTCTAAGAATTTTTATATTTCTTCTAAATTTTCCAACTTGTAGGCACATAATTGTTTGTGATAGTTTTTTATGATCCTTTATATTTTTGTGGTTTTAGTTGTGACCTCTCCTCTGTCATTTTCTCATTTTACTTATGTGAGTCCTCTCTTTTTTTCTTGGTTAGTCTAGATAAAGATTTGTCAGTTTGATTATCTTTTCAAAGAACTAGCTCTGTTTCATTAATCTTTTCTATTGCTTTTTCATCTCTATTTCATTTATTTCCTCTCTGGTCTTTGTTATTCCCTTCTTTCTATAACTTTGACCTTTGTTTGTTGTCCTTTTTCTCATTCCTTGGGGTGTAAAGCTCTATATTTGAGACCTTTTTTTGGAAGTATATCTTTATCACTGTCAACTTCCCTCTTAGAACTGTTTTTTTGCTGTATTCCATAAATTTTGGTGCATAACATATCCATTTTCATTTGTTTCAAAGTCCTTTTTTTGCTTTTTCTTTTTATTTCTTCTGTGATCCATTGGCTAATAGCATGTTGTATAAAGAATGTTCAGTATCACGTTTTTTAATCTCCATGTCTTTTTGATTTTTTTCCAGTTTTCCTTGTTTAATTAATTTCTGGTTTCATACCATTGTGGTTAGAAAAGATGCTTGATATGATTTCAATCCTCTTAAATTTATTAAAACTTGTTTTGTGGTCCACCATATGATCCTTCTGTCCATATTTTTAAAAAATGTATTCTATCTCTGTCTTTTCTTTTATATGTTTGGACCATTTATCTTTGATGTAATTCTTGGTATGTTTGAATTTAGGTCTGTCATGTTAACTCTTTGGTTTCTATGTGTTACCTTTGTTTATCATCCCTGTGTTTCCCCCCTTTCCTGCCTTCTTTTAATTTATTTAAACAATTTTTATTCTATTTTATCTATTCTGATTTTTATTCTATCTCATTATATGGCTTTTTATGTGGTAGCTATAGGAGCTATGATATATATATTTAACTTTCCGCAATCCATGTAGAATCAATATTTTACCATTTCATGTGGAATGTAGAAATCTTACTTCTATATAGGTTTCTTCCACCCTTTGCATGTTGTAGTTTTCCTATGTTTCTTATATTTTGTTTTGTTTTGGAGGCCATAAATTGAGTTAGTTTTATTTGTGCTAAATAACATTTTGTGTGTTTAGTGGAACTAGATTCTCAAAATTGTAAGGGTCTTAATGTACAAGATATTCCAAAATAGCCAAGACATATATTTCAGGTTTAGTTAAATCAAATGGTCTTAAGCTCCAATGTGAAGGAAAAATTCTACATTACAAAATTGGAAAGTTGCCTACATATATCATCAGGGGACTAGCACCTACCTCTCCATTTGCACCATCAAAGATAATTACACTAAAGGTGGGACTCGATCTCTCTCCACTGACTTAATTTATTTACACATTCTGGGGCAAGTAAATTAGGCAATGATCTCATCATGTTCAGGAGCAGGAAAAGAAGTTGGGGGAAACTCAGGAAGAGATTTGCCTCTGCACTAGGACCTACTGCTCCAAGTTAAGTAAATTTTATCCCTATTTCATAGATGAAGATCCCTATTTCATATATATCATACTTTGAAAATTCCATTATTAAATATTGTAAATTTTTATTTATCACCATAAATAGAACTCAAGAGGAGAATCAGTCTATTTTTTTCTGGTACTTTGAATTTCTGTTGCTGTTCTTTCATTTATGCTTGCTTCATTTCCTTAGTGACTAATAATGCTGAACATCTTTTCATGTTCATCTTTATTTCTGAAGGATATTTTTCCTGGATATAGAATTCTCAGAGACAGTTCTTTTATTTCACCTTAATGGTTTTGGATGAGAAATTCACTGTCACTTGTATTGTTTTTCCCCTTTTAAGTGATGCATCACTATTCTCTGGCTGCTTTCTTTCTTTGTCTCTAGTTTTCAAAGTTTTGGGTCAATCAAAATTACAATTACAGATAGAAAAATTATCTTAAAAAAGACCTGAAGACTAGCAGAACACAGCGCACACACACACACACACACATGTACACACACAAAAGGCCATATCAAGATGAGAGGGTGGGGTAGAGAAGTTGTCTTGCCAAGACCCCTACCCCAGTGAGGCCACTCCAAGAAGAAGGGATATCATAATCACATAGCCCCCATTTTAAGAGTGAGGGGTTTAAGCCTCACATTGGGCTCCCCAGTTAATGGGACTTGCACCAGAAAGGCAAGCTTCCAAAATGACTGGCCTTGAAAACTAATCTGGTACTAATGTCCAGGAAAGCCAGAGAGCTATAGGAAACTGAGATTCTGTTTTGAAGAGCTTGCACACAGATTCACTCATTAAGAGTCCCAACACAAAGGGAGTAGCTTGAGAAGCATCTGGGGCATGTGTGATGGAGATTCACTGACTAGTCTTAGGGAAAATACTGGAGGGATAGGTGGTCTGTTAACTAGGGACAGAGGCACTGGTGGTGCCAATTTTTTACTCTTTTTCCTTGCTAGCCTAGTGCTGGTGGGTACCACTTTTGGCAGTATTATTCCTCCTTGCTAGAGCCATTTGACCCTTCCAGTATTCCCCTGCAGCCCCACCGTGCCAGACCTGGCTTGGAGCTTGTCCAGCATGGGACCCACCCATCAAACCTGGCATGTGGACTTGCCCCAGTTGAGTGCTTTTCCACTGCCAAACCCAGAAGGTATGAACTCACCACTGTAGGGGTCATCCTGGCACTGCTGGGTGGGATTTTGCATTTCTGGGTCCCAAGGGACTGAGACAATTGGAGAGACAGAACTTGGCTGGCTACCATCTCCAGGGAACTCACCATAACAGACTGGAACACACCTTGCGTCTTCAAGTGATCACTCCTGCAATACTTGGAGAGACAGCTGTTTCAGAGACAACCTGAGAGAGTCAGGAACAATCCAGAGAGTCAGGAAAAGTGTGGAGACAGGGGAATATGTGCCCCCCCAAAAAACAGAAAAAAAACTCAAGAAAAGGTATAGATGAAATGTAGATACGCAATCTATCTGACAAAGAGTACAAAGTAACAGTCATAAAGATGCTTACTGGAATCAGAGGGATCTTCAACAAAGAGATACAAAATTTAAGAAAGTTCCAAACAGACGCTACAGATGTGAAGGATATAATAACTGAACTGAAAAGTATACTAAAGGGGTTCAACAATGGACTGGATGAAGCGGTAGAATGAGTCAGTGACCTGGAAGACAAAGCAAAGGAACTCACCCAGAAAAGAAAAACTAATTTAAAAAGATGGATATTCCTTAAAGGATATTTGTAACAAAATCAAGTGGAATGACATTCACATTATAGGGGTCTGAGAGGGAGAATAGAGAGGGAAAGGGCCAGAAAACTTATTTGAATAAATAATGGCTTAAAACTTACCTAATCTGGGGAAGGAAACAGACATCTAGGCCCAGGGATCATAGAGAGTTCCAAATAAAATGAACCCAAAGAGATTCACACCAAGATATATTCTAATTAAATGGAAAAGCGAAAGATAAAGAGAACATTAAAAGCATGAAAAGAAAAGCACCTTCTTATGTACAAGGAAAACCCCATAGAGATATTAGCAGATTTATCAGCAGAAACTTTATAGGACAAAAAAGAGTGGCAGGACATTTTCAAAGTGCTGAATGGAAAAAACTTCCAACCCAAATACTCTAACCAGAATGTTTATCTACCAGAGTTAAAGGAGAGATCAAGAGTTTTCCAGATAAGCAAGAGCTAAAGTTTATCACCACTAAACCAGCCTTATAAGAAATGTTAAAGGGACTTCTTTGAGCTGAAAAGAAATGGCATTAATTAATAACAATAAATACAAAAGTAAAAATCCCACTAGAAAATGTAAATATATAGTAGAAGTTATATGCTACTTATAAATCAAGTATGAAGGTTAAAAGACACAAGTAGTGAAGTTAAACTATAATAATTAGGTAATGGATGAATAAAATAAAAAGATGTAAAATGTGACATCAAAAATATAAAACAGGAGAAGGAATTTAAAAATAAGGTTTTAGAATGTGTCAAATTAAATTTCTATCATCTTAAAACAGACAGTTATATGCATAGGATGCTATAACCTCACAGTAACCACAAAGCAAAAACTCATAGCACATACAAAAAAGAAAATTACAAAGTTTCTAAACATAATGCTAAAGAAACCCATCAAACCACAAAAGAGGAGAGAAACAGAAAAAGGAAACATGAATAGAGAGAAATTAGGAAAGTAGAAGACAACAAAAATCAAGAATTATGTTAAATGTAAATGGACTAAACTCTCCAATCAAAAGACAGAGAATAGCTGAGTGAATAAAAAACAAGACCCCTCTATATGCTGCCTACAAGAGACTCACACAGACTGAAAGCTAAGGGATAGAGAAACATGCTCTATGCAAATGGGAGTGAAAGGAAATCTGGGGTAGCTCTACTCAGAAAATTTAGTTTTAAAACAAAGACTCTTGTAAAAGACAATGAAGCATAGTGCATAATGACAAAAGGCCCAATCCGAAAAGAAGATAAAGCATTTATAAATATATATGCACCCAACATAGGAGCACCAAAATATATAAAGCAAATATTAACAGACCTAAATTGGTATCAATACAATAATAGTAGGGACTTTATCCATTAACATCCCATATACATCAATGGATAGATAAACCAGAAATAAAATAAGTAAGGAAACTCAACCTTACATGACATATTAGATGAGATGGACTTAATAGACATAAATAGAACATTTCATCTAAAAACAGCTGAATACACAATGTTCATGAAACAATCTCTATGATAGATCACATCTTAGGCCACAAAAAGTCTCAATAAATTCAAGATTGAAATCATGTCAAGCATCTTCTTTGACAACAATGGTATGAAATTGGAAATCAGTTACAAAAAGAAAAGTGGTAGAGTTTAAGAATGGTTGGTATCAAATCTTTGAATGTTTGGTAGAATTTCTCAGTGAAGCCATACACATACACATGTATATTTATAATAGATTTATAGTTATGTTTCTCTAGAGGATATTGACCAATACACCCAGTATCATATTGGTGGTCTCCAGGGTTTTACTATCGTGTTTTTTACAGTTTTCATTGGAGTTTTAAGTAGGCAAGATGTTGCTTTTAACATGGCATTTGAATCAAAGTTTGTCCTTTCCCTAAGGTTGGTTGGAATACATGAAGCAGGGCTGTTCTTTATGTTGCTGAATATCTAATTAGGATATAAGGGTTAAGGGTTAAAGTACCCAAGGGACCTGCACTTCTGGCCATGATAGAGTAACCAGTAATAACTTGCCCTCAGACCAAAAACTATTAGAAAATTGTACAAAATGTATAGAACAACTATTTTCAGTGTTTGAACAACTTACAGTACAGAACTGTGGTCATTGAGAGAAGGGAAACACAACAAGATGAGCCCAAAGATTTCCCAGCCTTCTCTCTGAGGACCCTTTCATGTTGCAGTACAGCAAGGTGGGCCCAAGTAAATGCACTGATCTCAGCTGAGGAGGCAGAGGCCAGAGTTATAGACTGTTGGAAAGTGGCTGAAATTTGTGAGGGAGGTTACCAGGAACAGGGAGCTGAACATATGGGGCCAGAGAGGTCTGAAGGGGGATTCAATGTGAATCCTTGGCAGATACTGGGCTCTTGGCTGCAGGGACATTTGATCTCATCACAGCAGTCCTCCCAAGATTTCCAGCCAACTATCAGATACCTTCTGGGTTTCTTCACAGGGCAGGCCATGCTGGGACATTCCATCCTTCTCAAAAGCCTAACTCAAGTCCTCTCCATCCTGCTCAATCACACTGCCATCCAGTACCAATGCTTCCTGAGAGGTGATCTTCTCTGATGGTCCCATAGTCTTCCTGTTATGTGCTTCTTTATCAAAATTGTCACAGCTATTAATTTCATTTAAAAGACTTTCTATCATTATTCTGCCCAAAAGAACATCTTCTGTCCACTTACTCTATTTTGTTTGTCTTCATTGTACTTACCATTATCTGACATTGTGCTATTTATTTATATATTTTTTGTTTATTGTCTACTTCCACAACTAGAATTAAGTTCAATGACTATAGATTCTTTGCTCCAGTTCTTGGTGTCAGGGTAGAACCAAAACAGACATTTGAAAGTCTCAATACATGAACAAATAAATGCCTTTGTTGCTTAAACCAGTTTTGTTTGGATTTTTAAATTTCTCTCCATGAAAATAGTTATCACTGAGTCAACCAACATAAACTACGCAGAGAAGACCCTGACTGTCATGCAAAATGGTAGATATAGATCTGGTGGGGAGAGGTCTCTTGTTTAATTCTACTCACCAGACGTATTTGAGCCTGAGCTGTAAGCAAGCTCTGAAATATCCCTTCCTCTTTCCTTCTGCAGCACACTAGAATCATAGAATCTTAAAACTAGGAAGAAGTCGGAAAGTATGGAGAATCACTTTCTTGTATGACAAACGATGAAACTGAAGTGTTGTGATTTCAAGAGGTGTGCCAAGAATATTCCATACCAGATGTCAGGACAGGGATGGCTCCTTCCACTAAAGCACCTGGACTTGATGCTCTTCCTACAGAAGAGATCTAGCTGAGTGTGTTTGGTTGTTAATTCTATCACAGGCTCTTGCAATCAGCCTAATTTCCTCTGAGAATGTGAAAGAGAGAAGTATGGCAAGTCACGGAGCCTGCCTAGTGAGAATCTTAGTTTTCCAACAGGAGGTCAAGAACTGTTGGAGGGAAGGCCACCACCTGCTGAGCCTTCTCTTTGACCTCTGTGTTCAACTGCTTTCTCTCATCCAGTTAATCTGTTCTGTGGATGGGCACTCATGGCTTCAAATGGGATATTTCTAAGTTTCCTGATATCTGTTGCATTTCTTGGCACAAATAATGAATCATATTACTGAGATAACGAACCATTTAATGACATGTATGTTGATTTATCAGATGGTGCTGGAGAGGCTGTCTTGCCAATAGGTTTCAGCCCCGGGCAAGTTCGCTATGGATTCAACGTGATCAAAGAAATCGACAGCAAAACGTTCTTGCAATGAAAGGGTTATACCCAAACTTTATTTCCAGGTGGCAGATCAGTCACTAGAATCCCATTCACTCAGAGCGAGTCTGCATGCAGCAAGCTGGTCTCTGCCTCTGGGCCCCTCTGTCTGCACAGCTGTCCTCTGGGCCTCTGTCCTCGGCCCTGCCAACACTCCAGCCTCTGCTCTGCTCTCCTGCAGACTTGCAGCCCTGCCACCGTGTCACACCCATAGCACTGGGTGGAGCTCTTTATATAGACTCAACAGCCATGTATTGCCCACAGGTGTGCAGTGAGCCAGTCAACCAGGGCTAGGTGAGAATCCTGGACACAGGAACTCTCAGTTTATCCACAGAGGCCAATGAAAAAATATAAAGCCATAAGTCACCCAGTCAGGGTGTCTGGTAGGCAGAGCAGTCCGGCTCCTTGGCTGGGAATTGCCATGTTAATCATGGTGATGCTGGGTCTGGTGGGTGGCATGAGGACTTTGGTGCTTGGTTGCTCTTCCCCTGGTGAAGTCATTCATCTAAGCAGCAATCATTATGGTTTTTTACCACATGCTGGAGGCTGGGAAGAGAAAAATAACCTAAAAAGTAAGAATGTCTCCTTCTCATGAGCCCTTGGTAGCCTAAGCCTAAATTCCTGGTGTCCTTGGAGGAGAGTAAAAACTAGAGGAGATGCTTATGCTCCAGGCAGCTGGGGAGCTGCCAGTTGAGGTGTCTCTGGTACTTTGAAGGCAAAGTAGACTTGGCATTGTCAGTCCTGTGACAGACCTTGCTATCCAAGCAAGCTTCCAGCCCCTGCATCCACACACTGAGAGCATCCACATTCTGCTAGAGAGGTGTAAGCTCTTTTATTGTAAAAGTACCCTTCTCTGAAAAAAAACAGCATAGGGAAATTCTGGAACTGAACTGGTAGTGAGTATAGGTGCCAGGCATTCATTATGTTCACTGATGAGGCAGGTACTGTTCTAATTAACAATTAGTGTGGAGGAAACAGGCTCAAAAGTTTATTCAGCATTCTTATAGCCACACAGCTCATAGAGGGTGGAACTTGGATTTAATTTATAACAATCTGACTCTAGAAACTGTGACTTTAACCACTGTATTGGCTGACTCCCTTTCTAGAAAAGGGGTTCATCCAAACAAGTAAGTTACTTGTTCCAAAAGCAGTAAGTCATACCCGATTTTCTTACAGAAATAATGTTAAAAGAAGCTGCACTGGAGTCCAGGACTCTCTTTCTACAACATTTTAAATCAAAGAATGAAAGGTGAGGAAGTGAGGAAAAGCGATGTATTAGCAAGCTCCTATTATGAGCCAGACACTGTTAAACACTTCAAATGCCTTATCTCATTCATATGAGAGAGATTTTTCTTCTCTAAAAATGTGATGCCACTCTCTGCTGAGCACCACTCTCCCATCGCATCCTCCTTTTCAATCTGGCTTCTCTCTGCAGCATTACACTTGTCAAGGTCCCCAGTTACTCCCATGTTGCTGCCTCCAATACACATTTTGGATTTCGTCTTATCTGATCTCTTGACAGCATTTAACAGTAGGCCATTTTCTCATGTTGAAAGTGCTGCTCCCTTGACACCATTCTCAACTGATTCTCCTCCTACCCACTGGGCATCCCTCTGTCTCCTTTGCAGGATCTTCTACTTCTTCAGACTTCAAAAGATTGCAGCTGTGTTCTGGGCCCTGTCTGCACAATTGTATTTCATCATCTTATCTCATCCCACAGCTTTCAATATCATACATGCTGACAAATGCCACATTTATAGCCCCAGGGCAGAGCTTTCCTTCCAGAAGGTCACACTGTATGAGAGCTGTAATTTTAGATGTTTTAGAGCCATCCAAGTTTCTACCTCAAGAATCTAGAAAAGGAAGTGCAAAATAGACCGAAAGCAAGCAAAAATAAATGATAAATAGCAGAAACTCATGAAATTGAAAACAGGTAAACAATAGAGAAAATCAGAGAGGAGAAAAGCTGATTCTTTAAAAAAAAATTAAAATTGACCAGCTTCTAGCAAGACTGATAAAGATAAAAAGAGAAAAGACACAAATCACCAATATCAAGAATGAAACAGGAGATATCTCTACAGATCCTTTAGTTGCTAAAAGGATAATGTTACAGTTTTAACTTCAGCTTAGAAGAAATGGACCAATTCCTTGAAAACCAGAAACCACCAACACTCATCCTTTACTAACCGATTGTTGTTGGTGTACAGGAAACCCTGTGGTTTTGGAATGTTGTCCTTTTATTTGGCCACTTTGCTTAACTCTTATAGATTCTGATAATTTCTAGCTGATTAATTTGGACTTTTTACATAGGCAATCATTGTCATCAATAAATTAAAATGTTTCATCTCTTCCTTTCAAATATGAGTAGTCATTTCTTGTTTTCACTTTCGTGTTTTCTAGGTTCTCTAGAATAATGTTAGATGTTCAAGGCAGTATTCATCTTGTGCCTGACTTAATAGGAATATTTCTAATGTTTCCACTTTAACTCTATAATTTAGTGTAACTTTTGGAAGCTACCCTTTATCAAATTAAGGAAGTTTAAATACTTTCATAGGCAGTAAAATAGTTTTTAAAAAGGAATCAGAATGCTTTTTATCTTTTGAGATGACTACATGGCTTCCCCTTTTTAATGTAGTGTATTGCATTGATAAATTTCTTGATGTTGCCATATTCTTGCATTCCTACATTAAAACACACATGGTTATTCTTTATTACTCTTTTAAAGTAATTTATGATTTCTGGTGCATTAGTTTCTGCTTTTATTTTTATTAACTACATTGTCTTTCTTTAGATTTATTTATTTGCTTGTACCTTCTTGAGTTGAATCCTTACCCTATTTTTGGTCTTATGTGCTAATAAATGAAATAATAAAAACTGTCACTGAATATGTCTTTGGCCAGATCTTACAGATTACTCTCTTTAGTGCTCTCGCTGTCATTATTTCTAATCAGATTATAATGTTAGTTTTGATAATCACTTTAAACCAAGATTTATTTAGAAGAGCTTTAATTTCTAAAAGAGGTGTTTGAGATATCTAGTTTTATTGGACCATTTGAGGCAATGTGGCCTGTATGATTTTTTTGCCTTTTGGAAATTGGTGATTTATTTCCTTTGGTCTAATAAAAAGCCAATTAAAAATGTTTCATAGGTATGTGAAAATAATGGGTCTCTTTACTGGGTGAAATTCACATTAGCAATACAACTATATAGTTAATTGGGTTAGAGGCAGATAATTAATATAAAAAGTAGAGGAGAGATATTTAACTACTTGTCTTATTTAAATCTTTCATGACCTAATCTTTTTATTCTGCTTGGCATCTCGATTTCTTAGAGAGGTTTTTAAATCTCTTATCAAGATTGTGGTTTGCCAATTTCTTTCATATTTCCAAGGGGTTTAACTTTATAAATATGAACTTTATGCTGCTCTGGTCATAAAGGTTTGTGACTATTACATTTTCTTGGGAAATTGTAATTTTTATCATATAAAATATCTGTCTCCTTCCTGTTTGATGTTTTTCACCTTGAATTCTATTTTAACTGCTATTACTATTGCTATTCCTGCTTGCTTTTTGTTAGAATTTGCCAGGTATATCTATCTCCTTTAATTTTCAACTTTTCTCTCTCTCTGTTTTAAAAAAATTTAGGCATGCTTTCTGGTAAGTAACATACAAAATGGATTTTAAATATTCCCATTCAGAAATATCTCTTTGAAATATGCCGTTAAATGTATTTAATTCACATTTTTTTGATTAATGATGCATTTGGATTATTACTACTATCTTGTTTTGTTTCCAACTTACAATGGCCTCATTTTCTGTTTTTTGTTACTTTTATTATTTAAGTGGTTTGAAATTACATCTTATTTCTAATCTAATGGTTGGTCTTAGAGTTTTTTTAAATGACATATTTTACAAGATTTTTATTCACTTAACTAATACATGTGAACATAGTCTTATTTCAATGTCCAGAATTAATTTCTGCCTTTAACCACCTCAAATGAATAAAAAGTTTAGCATACATTTATGCTCTCTCTCCTGCCTCCATCCCTAACACCAATATTATTTTAAAATAAACCGGAATTTTAGTCCTATATTTTATTCATTTTTTCCACATTATGCTCTTGCTCTAAAAATTTCCATTCTTCTCAAATGCAGTCTGCCTCACAGAATGTCACTATCAGTTACTTAGATTTGGATGTTATTACTTTTCTTGCTCACTGGTGTGACAGACAGTATTTTCCAAAAATGGCAGCTAAGTCTCCCATCCACTTTGCTCTTCATATAGTTAGACCTACATCTTCTCCCTGAACCTGGCTATACCTTTGTGAATGTCCTGGCAAGAGGATAGTGGAAGTAATGGTATGTGACTTCCAGCCCAGAGCACAGAAAGACGATGCCTTTCTGAAATACTGTCTTGGGAGGTTCACTCTTGAAAGCAAACCAACCTGCATGGAGAGACCACACAGAGTCCGCAAGTAGATGTTTCAGCTGATAGCCCTACTGAGGTCCCAGCCCACAGCTAGTAGTATCATCCATCATATATTTGAGAGAAGATGTCTCCAGATGATTCCAGTTCTTATTTTTGAGTCACCTCCTGCCTTTGTGTCTCTGTGGAGACCTCAAACATTGAGGCACAGAGACAAGCTCTCTTTGATGAGTCTTATCCAAATTCCTGACCCATAGAATTCCTGAGAATGGTTGCTTATGGCTCTGAATTTGGGGTGCCTTGTTACGAAGCAGTAGTAACTAGCTAGAACACCACTGTTTATTGTATTCAAAGGATTTACACTACATGATTAGCTTTATTATAGAATACCCTCAAGTTATATTTTTTGAGTTAGTGTATTAGTGATGAATTTTATGAGCTTTAATATGTTTAATTTTTAAACTTACACTTGATATTGGATATTTAATTCTAGGTTTAAAATAATTTCCTCTAGAAACTTTCTGGGTATGGTGTCATGATTTCCAGGATCTCATATTGTTAATGAGCAGTCTGTGGTCAGTCAGATTTCTATCCCATTTAAGGTAACCTGTATTTTTATTTTTATAAAAGTTTTGGGGATTTTTATCTTAATCCTTGGAAATCAGAATTACTAGAATATGTATCTTTTTAAGTTCTCTCCTTGGGACACAGTGTCTCCAGGATTCTGGTTGGTCATTTCTGTGGAGACTCACAAGAGGGGACTGGTGGGACAAAAGCTCCCCTGTTGGAGTTACTGAGTCCATGACTGATCTCATAATTCACCTCTTCCCCATATTTTCGAAATTCCCCTAGTTTATGGCAAGGCTAGCACTTCTGCTGGTTGTAGTAACTTTCCTGGCAGGGTCTGGAAGGAAAGTACCTCAGAACTTTATTCCTTAGGGCTCTGGGAAGTGGTTTCTGTGCCTTTAGTAGACCATGGTTGCTGTGCTTGAACATTTACAGTTAAAAACAGGTATGAGAGTAATAAGAGATGACCCAATATATCATCTGGATGCCAAAGATATTCCTCCATGCCAGGATTATGTAGCAGGAGTCCGTCTGCCTCAGGATGCACAGGGTTAATCATGACTGCTATCATAGTTAACTGCTTCTGTGATGTATGGTCTCTTGGCAAGAGGAACCCAAAGTAACCAGGTGGTAGCCACAGATTTAATTTTAGTGGGACTCCAACTGTGTCCCTTTGGTACAAGCTTTTCCCCTATAGGGAATATAGCCTCTTAACCTACAGCCCAAAGTTGCACGTACAGCCCAAAGCACAAACACCACAAGTGATGTTGAATGGTGCCACTCCTACTTCATTTCCTGGCCCATGTGCCCTACCTCCTGGGGACAGAGCATCATAGAACAGCCATTGATTTAAAGTGTATATCACATTTTAAAGGATGACATGCTCTTTGCAGAATGTCATCTCTAAGCCAATTCTTCAGCTGTACCTTCAAGAGGCCATTCGATTGTCCTATCACCCAGCAATGGATGGTGATTTTGGGTGGTGTGGCAAATGGCAGGACCAGTGGATGCCATGGTCAAGTGCCCACCACTGCACCATCTTTACTAAACAGTGGTTTTTTTTGGTTTCAGGTGGTGTTATATGGAATCCCATGTCAGTAGATCATATGCTCTAGAAGCCCCTGGATATGCAGTATTGGTTGAGGCCCTGTGGACAGGAAAGGCAAACCAATATCCATAACATATGTCATTTCTGGTCACGATGAATCACTTTCTCTTCCCAGGTAGGAGAAGTTCAGTGTAACCAACTTGTCTTCAAGTTACTGGTTAGTGTTAGTTTCTGCAACTGGCAGTTAGATGTTAATCAGTGATGTAGCTAGATCAGCCTTGGGGAGAGAGATGCCATGCTGTTGGATCATGCATAGCCTCCATTTCTGCCACAGTGGATGGATATTCCACTGCTATTCTGCTCATGAGCCCATTGCACAAACACCAGTGTAGGGAAGGCTGGAGGATGACTGAGACCTACTGACTGAATTATCTTATTTGATTCTTTGGTGTCTCTTCTGCAGTGGGTGCTTTCTGTGGGTGTTAGCTTACAATTGTGCTCTGTACCCACTCTCATATGTTTATCCACAGATCTCTTCCCAAGTGCTCTTTATCCCTGCTCTTCCAATACTTCTCTTTCCAAGCCCTTACCCAACCAGGATCTTATGATGAATTGATGCAGGCCCACTTGACGTATGACCTGGTGAGCCTGGAAGTCTAGCAGACGATGGGAAGTTTTGGTTGGAAAGTCACTGATGTCCACTGTCAGATACTCAGTCTCTACCAGGACCCAGTTGTGTTCTAAGAGCTCTTTTCAAGTAATCTCTGGTTCTCTGCTGTGTATCGCATGCCTTGCTCTACAGCTACAAGGGTCTGCAACTATTCTACTGTACCTGTCATCTTTTCCTATCACAGATACCTTGAGTACCATAGATTCTACCAGGTAATATGGTCCAAGTAGGACTGCTTATACCACAGTCTAAACCTTCTGCAGATCCATTTCTTGCTCTGGGCCCACTTAAAACCAGTAGACTTCCCTATTATCTAATAAATGGGTCCAAGTAGTATTTATAAGCATGGTTTAGGTCATTCCAAAACCTGAAGAGATCTCCAATTATTGTTCTTTGTTCTTAACGGTAGGAGGTTCAAGGTTCAATAATGTGTCCTTTACTTTTGAGGTGATATTCTAGAATATCCCAGACAATTGGACCAAAAACAACTTCACCAAAATTGTAGGCTCTTGAATTTCTGTGAGTTTTATCTCCTACCTTCTAGATCTTAATATATCTTAATGAGGAATCTAGGATATTTGCCCTTCTTGCTCATTAGGTCCAAATAACATGATGTCATCAATATAGTGGGCCAATGTGTCTATCTTTGGAATGTCCCTTCAGACTATGTTGTAACAGAAAGCAGGATTAGCATAGCCTTGCCTGTGTTAACACTGGATGTATACTGGTGTCCATCTCATAAGAATGCTAACTGCTTCTGAGCCTCCTTAATGACGAGTGTTGAAAAAACACATTTGTCAAACCAGTAGCTGCATTATACATATCTTGTGTATTAACATGCTCTAGTAAAGACACCACATCCAGCATAGCTTTTACTAGGACTATTATTTGGTTAAATTTGTAGTAGTTTGCTGTCCCCTGCTGTGACCCAGCTTGTTTTTGCAGGAATCAGACTTGGGAGTTAAATGGAAACCACTACTCCTGTATCCTCGAAGTCTTTTGAGTGGCACTAATCTCTACTCTTCTCTTCAGGATGTGACAGTTTGTTTTTGATTTATTCTTTTGGTTAAGAGTGGGGGATAAAGGGCTATCTCAGGGGATTCTATTTGGTCTTTCTTACCAGAATAGTTTTTATTCCACAAGTCAAGGAGCCAATCCAAGGGCTCTGCAGCCACTGTTTGTGCTGTGTGCAGACACTGGTTCTGCAGCCATTCTGATGATAAATTCAGCAACAAGGGCAATGACCCCATGTGGACCCACTACAAAACACACTTGGACAAGGACTCCATTTAGTCCTCATCTCATATACCCCTACTCTGTATCACATGGGGGCATGATGGCATTCGGGGTCGTCAGGTTCTGTACAGGTTGATGGCCATACTGGTGCTGCCCAAGATGTGCAAACAAGACCAGGAAGCTCATCAGAAAGTCGTCCTGGGGTTGTTCCTACCCAAGATTTAGGCTGTTAAGTTTCTATACCATTAAGCACAGCTAAGATGAAGTTATCCTGGAAAGAATTTCAGGGCAGTCATGACTATTCCTTTACCATGGCCATAACCTTTTAATTAACTACTATATTTTAGTCCTTACTCTTTCTACATGTCTATCTTTGGCTCCCTTTCTTTGGTCATTTGTCTTTTTGAGATGCCACTGTAGGGGAGTAAAATTTCCCATCCAAAATGTTTCTCTTTCGGTATGGATTCTTTAGGCTGATTATTTTTAAGAAACAGAAGGCTCAGGAAGAAACTTTGACCTTTCCTCTAACTGCCTAAACAAACGTAGATACTCTGTTCCAAGAAGGGAGCTGTCACTATAGGTAACTACAATATAATATTACCTAAGTTATAGGGAAGTAAATAGGGAGGAACTTAGCAAAGTCTGTTAAAATTCCTATGTCCTGTTGTTTCTGTGTGGCCTAGCAAAATTTTTTTTAGAAACATTCACTCTTTTTCATTTTTCTGTGAATTGTCATTTTTCCCTTTGAAGTCCTAAATCCCTGCCCACTTCTCCTTAGCTCTGAATGGCATACAAACCACAACTGCCTAACTGCTTGTGGGCGTCATATTATTGTGGAGGCCCCACATGTGCATACATCATTAAAATTAGTTTTTTCCTATTAATCTTTCTCTTATAAATTTAATTCTTACAGCAGTCAAAAGAACCTTGGAGGGTAGGGGAAAAATTTTTCCCCCAGCACTGTCAGCCATGTCAACCTTTTGAAGAACTTTCAGGGTATAATTCCTCCCTTTAGTTCTGTCTCTTTGTCTTTCTCTCACTCTTGCTCTCACTCTCTTTTCTGTTCCTTTGATAATGGTGTTGTATATTGTTTGTCTCTGTATATTAATTGTCCCTGACAATTAATCTAGTGCTGGCACATAAGGACCATCTAATAAAATTTGCTTTCTAGTGAATGGGTATTTAAGAACACCTATTATTTACCAGACACTCAGTGAGCATGGTAGAAGATACAGAAATGAATGTTTGTGGTTCCTTTCCTTGAGGAGCTTATAGTCCGAGAAAGGAAGTATAAGGCACCTAGAAAAGGTAATTTTCTATGGCTACATGTCTAGATCCCAATTTCGAGTGAAACTCAAAAGAGAAGGTATGGCTGCTCCTACGCTCCCCAGTTCTTGAGCCGATAAGCCTCCAGATCAAATGGGATGAATGATTAAGGCAAACAGGCTCCCCAACAGCTTTTGCAACACGTCTCCCTTTCCCAGTGTGTGCCTCCAGCTCTGGGTCTGAGTGGACTAAGTTCCCTTTCCAGTGGCAGGTCAGTTAGAACACAATGGCAGCTGTCTTTCTCTTCCAGGAGCTCCAATAGCCAAGCAGCCACCAGCTGTTCCTGATAGAAATTGCTCTTTAAAATGCATTAAACTGCCTGTGATCATTTATTTCTAACAGTTTGAAACAGTACAACACATTT
This sequence comes from Manis pentadactyla, assembly GCF_030020395.1. NCBI lineage: Eukaryota > Metazoa > Chordata > Mammalia > Pholidota > Manidae > Manis > Manis pentadactyla. The sequence continues at coordinate 30,348,002 of NC_080033.1, forward strand.
TTAAATAATTTTACTTAACAGTTCCCATTCTGTATCATCTTAAAAGAATGAATTTACTTACCCACTTTCAAAAAAAATGGGTGCTTGCTACTGAGAGAAAATGGAGAAAATTATACAGCATGGGATATGTTGATAAGCCTCAGGAGGTAGGAGGTGAGACACTAGGGCATGTTTATTGCTAATGCATAAAACCAGGAAAGGAACTATGTTCCTCCTTATTTCTCCCCTCCCTTTCTCTCAAGAGAAACATCAAGCAGCTATAAAGGAAGAGGGAGAGTCATTCCTGGGCTTAAGATCCTCTAAATGGCTTCCAATTATAATTAGAATACAACCTAACTACTTTCAAGATCTCCTCCAAAGATCTTCCCCATGCCCCCTTTGACCTCATGTCCTAAAACTCTCTAATTTGTGTTCCCTTCTGTCTTTCCTGAGGGTTTCAGCCCTGGGAAAGTTCACTATGGATTCAGTGAGACCTAAATATGAAAAAATAACCTTCTTGAGATGAAAGGGTTTATACCCGGTTTTATTCTCCCTGCAGTAGGTTGAACACTAGAATCACATCTGCATCCAGCAGTCTGCAGGGCTGCAATCCACTTCCGTCTTTGCCTTCACCGACAGCACTAGACAGAGTACTTTATATAGTGACTCAGTCAATAATAGCTTATTGCCTGTGGGGGTGGAAGCAGTAGCCTAGCAGTAGGCCAATTATATCATCAAGTAGTTTAGGGTCAGGTGAGGATCCTGGCCATAGGAACTTCCATTTTCTCCTCACCTGCCTTTCTGGCCTTGGTTCTTTTTCTGAATTTGCCTAGTGGTGTGCTGGAACCAGCTTATCTGGCTCCTTGTGTATGTTGACTCTCAATTATGTGTTCAGTGACCCTGTGTTAGTAGCTCAAAATGGAGGGAGTGTTCACTCTGTGGCAAGTGGCAAGAGCTGCAAATCAGGAATCTCTCCCTCATGCTCCCCCAACTCCCAGCCAGCCAGCAATTACACATTTACCAGTACACCTCTCTATAAGTCAACTCCTTTTCCTCTTTAGGTCCTTTGATCAGCTGTTTCCTCCATTTGGAATAACTCCCTGTCATTTTTGCATACTGGCTCTATATGAGAATGCGAGGAGCCCTCATTCACTCATGATCACATATGCCATTTTAATTTTATGAATATAATTGTCAGAGTATAGTCCTAAAACTGTTGAAAACATAATTCTTGTATAGTTATTTATTATGCATGTGTCATCATTTTATTTACCTTATTAATGACAAGGTTAGTTCAAAAGAGGAATATGAGAAAGGGGGATTTTATAGTCAGTTCCATTGGGAAAAAATAAATGCTAAGATAAGATTGCTAAATTAGATTAAAACTGGTTAATGTCCTGTAGGGCAATAAAATTCTAACCTTTGGGTCATTGTCTCTATTGGACAGAAAATAACTTACTGAAAGTCAACCATTTTATGGAATTATAAAATGATCTGGGTCCTAGTCAATTGTGGAAAGAGTCAGATGCCCCTTATTAAGTTCTGTATAATTTTCTTAAGCAGAGAGGAAGCTAGTAATGTGTTTCTCTGTACTTTTATACCTATTGCCATGTCTACCTTCCAACAGGAGGTAAGCTTCCTTGCATCGGAAACAGTCTCTGGAATGTAGTGAGCACTCAATACATATCTGTTGTGTGAAGGTTGAGGCTGGGTGCCACAGGAAGAAGATCCAGGGGAAAAGTCTCAGTGCTACATGGTTAGGGAGGAACTCTGGAGAAGAGGGCTGATCTGAAAGCCCCCTGGGCCCATTACCCTTGACCCACTGCACTGGCATCCTTGGTCACTTTGGAAACTACTTTATCTAGCCTGGAGTTCTGGGAGTGAGAGAGTGGCCCCATCATAGTTCTCCTTTCTATACTTTGCTTTTCTCAGCTATGAAATAAGGGAAATAATAGTAAGTTGAGATAGAGATATAGAGAAAATGTATGTAAAATGTTTAGTGAAAGGGCCTGGTGCATAGTAAGCACTTTACAGAGAATATATGAAAAGTGTGGAAATGCAGTGGAAGGTGCAATGGCATCCAGCAGGTAGCTTAGAAAGGCTTTAGCAGGTGAAGTATGGTCTAGGCCTAGAAGAACTGGCAGGATTTCTCTAGGTGGAGCTGGAGGTGGTGGGTGGGAAGGGAATTCCTGGCAGAGGATGGGACCCGAGAAATGATACAGGTTGAAAGTGCAGGAAGGCTGGTGGTAGGGTACCATAAAGAGTGATGTGAGGCTGTCTGTTCTCTGCCTCTCTAGAGTTCTAGGAATAAGACTTTGGAACTGGGCTGCCTGGGTTTGAACCTCAGCTCTGCAAATTGCTGGTGGTGTGATCTTGGTCAAGTGACTTAATCTTTCTGAGCCTCAATTTCTCCAATCATAAAATGGGCAACTCTTTAGGCTGTTCTAAGGAATTAAGCAGGATGAGATATGTAAAGTGCTGCAGAAACTATAACAATTGATCATTGAGAAATACTCAATTACCTTGTTTCCTTGTAAGCTTGATTTGATTCAGAATATGTGTAAGAATTCAGTGAGTTTCTCTTATTTTTCTATTGATAATTTTTTTCTTAATTTTTTAAACTGAGGAATGCAAGTCAGGTTATTCTCAGGTCTCAGTTATTTCACCTATATTTTCTTGAATTTCATTTGTCAAAATTGAATTCAGATGGGAGAAATATTGTCAGGAAATAAAATGTATGCTATGTCTCCACAGGAGGTGTTTTGATTTGATTTTGATCGGAGATAAGATCACCTGTGTGGTTCTCAGACACAACACCCAAATCCTATCTTTTGAGGAAATGAACCAACAACTAGAAAAGTGATTTGCCACAATCACCTGGCTGAGTCAGTGTGCAAAGAAGAATACTAAGAAGCTGTAGAGAAATCAAGAACATATTTGGTGTTCTCTACCCTAGTAGAATGCTATTTGGACCTTAGAACCAGAAGTCCAGTAACTAAAGAGGGCAACTCTGACATTTTCAATAGCCAAAATTCCTAGGTACCTGCTGGAGCCTGCAGTCCCTCCCCAAAGTAGAGCCTGAGATGAGGGCTCTTGTGCATTGGTTGTTTATTGTGGGAAGTGATCCCAAGAAACAAGAGTGTGGGGATTAAGGAGAGAAAGATAGGTAAGAAGAAAAGCCTTCTCAAATTAATAATCACTGTGGGCAACTGGAGTTTAAGCCTCCCGCTACGTTTTGAGTAACTGTGCATGTGGCGTGCACCCTGGAAGGTCTGCCCAGGGCCACAGAAGGGGAGCATCAACCACCTGTTCCTTGAGTCCCACAATGTTGAGGGTTGCTCCTGGGTATTAAGTCCCTCCTGAGTTCAGGATAAGGTAACCAACTTGTCCCAATTTGCCTGGAAATGTCCTGATTTTTTAAAAATGCTGCATCCTGGGAAAATCAGTCAATCCTAGAAAAACACTGATGGTTAATCACCCTCTCCAGAGAGCCTGTACAGGCTCCTGTAGGACCCACAATGGAATGTCAGAGGTGAACTACTTCTGGCAGAACATGGGAGGAATACAGTGCAGCTGAGCTAAGAAGCGGCCAGGCTGTACCTTCACAAAGCTGGTTGTAGCAATAGTTGGATTAAAAGCTGGGGCATGTGGATGTGAGGTGCGCACAAGAGGTAACCAGGACAGACCCCTGCACAGACAGGGAGAGTCTAGCCCAGGGAAGAAGGTGAAGCTCTCCACTCTCTGGCATGAGGATGAAACTGTAACCCCAGAGGGCAGATCTTGGACCCGGGGTAGTCACTGTAGGGAAAGAGATTTTTGGCTCAAAGTAAGAAAGAATATTTGAACATTTCTGAATTATCAAAATGTCTTGATTGGGAGGATCATTTCCTCCAATTTCCTCATGAGAAACATGAGGCCCAGGACTGGAACTGATGTGTCCAAGGTCACCCAGTGGGTAGGAGCAGGGCCAAGACTAGAACATTAGCTACCTGGCTAGCTTGAGTGAGGAAATGTGAGAAAATGAATCAGATGACTTCAGGAGGAAATGAGTTCCCTGCTACTGGAGGCATTCAAGAGAGTATGAACTTTTGGCCTTGCTATTGTGGGAGATATTTCATGCTTTGGGTTACCTTAAGCTGCCTTTTATCCCAGAAGTTTGTTTATACATCAAAGTGGAGTCTCCAAAAGTACAATGTCAGAAGACTAGTAAGGGAGGTAGATGAAGACTTAGAATTGAATAGTGAAGATACAAATATGGTGGTGGCATAGCTGGATGCTTATTCCTTCCACTCCCTTTGCATTTATTGGATCAGCTTGTGCAGGAAGAGTCTGAAGTGTGACTACATGTTTATGTGTGTGCCTGTGTGTATGTATATATGTGTGAAAGCATATGAATGGCATTGTGTGCATACATGTGCAGCACAAGCACTCATGTATGCATGTTTCTATATGTATTTATGTGCATGCATGTGTTTGTGCATTGAAGAAACAAAATGGAAGTGCTGAATTAGGTTCAGATAGCTGAAATAATTCGGGTTCCATCAAATCACGTTATGTTGTAAATATTAAAGTTAAAGGCTTTCTCAGTATAAACCTGGGCCAAAAACATGTTCACAGACCTTTACAAAAGATGCAAATGAAACAACTTTTTTTTCTTTTGGTATCATTAATCTACAATTGCATGAGGAACATTATGTTTACTAGACTCCCCCCATCACCAAGTTCCCCCGACATACCCCATTACAGTCACTATCCATCAGTGTAGTAAGATGCTGTAGAATCACTACTTGTCTTCTCTGTGTTGTACAGCCCTCCTTGTGGCTCCCCACCCCCAATATACATGATAATCATGGCGCCCACTTTCTCCCCCGCTCCCCCTTATCCCTCCCTTCCCACCCATCCTCCCCAGTCCCTTTCCCTTTGGTAACTGCTAGTCCATTCTTAGGTTCTGTGAGTCTGCTGCTGTTTTGCTCCTTCAGTTTTTTTTCATTGTTCTTATACTCCACAGATGAGTGAAATCATTTGATACTTGTTTTTCTCTTCCTGGCTTATTTCCCTGAGCATAATATCCTCTAGCTCCATCCATGTTGTTGCAAATGGTAGGATTTGTTTTCTTCTTATGGCTGAATAATATTCCACTGTGTATGTGTACCAAATCTTCTTTATCCATTCATCTACTGATGGGCATTTAGGTTGCTTCCATTTCTTGGCTATTGTAAATAGTGCTGTGATAGACATAGGGGTGCATATGTCATATGTCTTTTTCAAACTGGGTGGCTGCATTCTTAGGGTAAATTCTAGGAGTGGAATTCCTGGGTCAAATGGTATTTCTATTTTGAGTTTTTTGAGGAACCTCCATACTGCTTTCCACAATGGTTAAACTAATTTACATTTCCACCTGCAGTGCAGGAGGGTTCCCCTTTCTCCACAACCTCGCCAACATTTGTTGTTGTTTGTCTTTTGTATGGTGGTGATCCTTACTGGTATGAGGTGATATCTCATTTTGGTTTTAGTTTGCATTTCTCTGATGACTAGCGATGTGGAGCATCTTTTCATGTGTCTGTTGTACATCTGAATTTCTTCTATGTAGAAGTGCCTGTTTAGATCCTGTGCCCATTTTTAATTGGATTATTTGCTTTTTGTTTGTTGAGGTGGGTGAGCTCTTTATATATTTTGGATGTCAACACTTTATTGGATATGTTATTTATGAATATATTCTCCCACACTGTAGGATGTCTTTTTGTTCTATTGGTGGTGTCCTTTGCTGTACAGAAGCTTTTCAGCTTGATATAGTCCCACTTGTTCATTTTTGCTTTTGTTTTCCTTGCCCTACTTCTTTCCTTGAAGAAGTTGCTCATGTTTATGTCCAATATATTTTTGCCCATGTTTTATCCTAAGATTTTTATGATTTCATGACTTACATTCAGGTCTTTGATGCATTTCGAAATTACTTTTGTTTATGGGGTTAGACAATGATCCAGTTTCATTCTCTTACATGTAGCTGTCCAGTTTTGCAACATCAGCTGTTGAAGAAGCTCTCATTTCCCCATTGTATATCCATGGCTCCTTTATCGTATATTAATTGACCATATATGTTTGGGTTAATATCTGGACTCTCTATTCTGTTCCGCTCTTCTGTGGGTCTGTTCTTGTGCCAGTATCAAATTGTCTTGATTACTGTGGCTTTGTACTAGAGCTTGAAGTTGGGAAGCAAGATACCCCCCACTTTATTCTTCCTTCTCAGGATTGCTTTGGCTATTTGGAGCCTTTTGTGGTTCCATATGAATTTTAGAACTATTTGTTCCAGTTCATTGAAGAATGCTGTTGGTACTTTGATAGGAATTGCATTGAATCTGTATATTGCTTTAGCCAGGATGGCCATTTTCAAAATATTAATTCTTCCTAGCCAGGAGCATGGGATGAATTTCCATTTGTTAGTGTCCTCTTTAATTTATCTTAAGAGTGTCTTGTAGTTTTCAGGGTATAGGTCTTTTACTTCCTTGGTTAGGTTTGTTCCTAGGTATTTTATTCTTTTCAATGCAATTGTGAATGGAATTGTTTTCTTGATTTCTCTTTCTGCTAGTTCATCGTTACTGTATAGGAAAGTAACAGATTTCTGTGCATTAATTTTGTATCCTGCAACTTTGCTGAATTCAGATATTAGTTCTAGTAGTTTTGGAGTGTATCCTTTATGTTTTTTAATGTATAATACCTGTCATCTGCAAATAGTGACAGTTTGAATTCTTCCTTACTGATCTGGATGCCTTGTATTTCTTTGCTTTGTCTGATTGCCATAGCTAGGACTTCCAGTACAAAGTTGAATAAAAGTGGGGAGAGTGGGTATCCCTGCCTTGTTCCCAATCTTAGGTGAAAAGCTTTCACCTTCTCGCTCTTAGGTATGATGTTGGCTGTGGGTTGTTCATATATGGTCTTTATTATGTTGAAGTACTTGCCCTCTATACCCATTTTGTTGAGAGTTTTTATCATGAATGGATGTTGAGTTTTGTCGAGTGCTTTTTCAGCAGCTATGGAGATGATCATGTGGTTTTGTCCTTCTTTTTGTTGTTGTGGTGTATGATGTTGATGGATTTTTGAATGTTGTACCATCCTTGCACCCCTGAGATGAATCCCATTTGACCATGATGGATAATCTTTTTTATGTATTTTTGAATTCGGTTTGCTAATATTTTGTTGAGTATTTTTGCATCTTTGTTCATCAGGGATATTGGTCTAGAATTTTCTTTTTTGGTGGTGTCTTTGCCTGGTTTTGGTGTGAGGGTGATGCTGACTTCATAGAATGAGTTTGGAAGTATACCCTCCTCTTCTATTTTTTGGAAAACTTTAAGGAGAATGGGTATTATGTCTTCTTCAAATGTCTGATAACATTTAGCAGTAAATCCATCTGGTGTGGAGGTTTTGTTCTTGGGTAGTTTTTTGATTACCAAATCAATTTCATTGCTGGTAATCAGTCTGCTTAAATTTTCTGTTTCTTCCTTGGTCAGTCTTGCGAAGTTGTATTTTTCTAGAAAGTTGCCCATTTCTTCTAGGTTATCCAGTTAGTTAGCATATATATTTTCATAGTATTCTCTAATAATTCTTTGTATTTCTGTGGTGTCCATCATGATTTTTCCTTCCTCAGTTTCTGATTCTGTTTATTTGTGTAGATTCTCTTTTTCTCTTAATAAGTCTGGCTAGAGGTTTATCTGTTTTGTTTATTTTCTCAAAGAACTAGCTCTTGGTTTTATTGACTTTTTCTATTGTTTTATTCTTCTCTGATCTTTATTATGTCCCTCCTTCTGCTCACTTTGGGCTTCATTTGTTCTTCTTTTTCCTTTTTCAATAATTGTGACTTTAGACTATTCACTTGGGATTGTTCTTCCTTCTTTAAATAGGCCTGAATTGCTATAAACTTTCTCCATAGAACTCCCTTCTCTGCAACCCACAGAAGCTGGGGCTTTGTGCTTCTGTTTTCATTTGTCTCCAGATATTGCTTAATCTCTGTTTTAATTTGGTCACTGATCCATTGGTTATTTAGGAGCATGTTGTTAAGCCTCCATGTGTTTGTGAGCCTTTTTGTTTTCTTTGTACAACTTCTAGTTTTATACCTTTGTGATATGAGAAGTTGGTTGGTAGAATTTCAATCTTTTTGAATTTACTGAGGCCTTTTTGGCCTAGTATGTGGTCCATTCTGGAAATATTACTTGTTCACTTGAGAAGAATCTGTATCCTGCTGCTTTTGGGTGGAGAGTTCTCTAGATGTCTGTTAGGTCCATCTGTTCTAGTGTGTTGTTCATTGTATCTGTGTCCTTACTTATTTTCTGTCCAGTTGATCTGTCCTTTGGAGCGAGTGGTGTGTTGAAGTCTCCTAAAATGAATGCATTGCATTCTATTTCCTCTTTTAATTCTTTTAGTATTTGTTTCACATATGTCAGTGCTCCTGTGTTGGATGCATAGATATTTATAATGATTATATCCTCTTGTTGGACTGACCCCTTTATCATTTTGTAATGTCCTTCTTTATCTCTTGTTACCTTCTTTGTTTAGAAGTCTATTTTGTCTGATACAAATAGTGCATCACCTGCTTTTTTCTCCCTGTTAGTTGCATGAAATGTATTTTTCCATCCCTTGACTTTTAGTCTGTGTATGTCTTTGCATTTGAGGTGAGTCTCTTGTAGATGATTCTTGCTTTTTTATCCATTCTATTAATCTGTGTCTTTTGATTGGTGCATTCAGCCCATTTACATTTAGGGTGATTATTTATGGATATGTACTTATTGCCATTGCAGGCTTTGGATTCATGGTCACCTAAGGTTCAAGGGTAGCTTCTCTACTATCTAACCATCTAACTTAACGAACTTACTGAGCTATTATAAACACAGTCTGATGATTCTTTATTTCTCTCCCTTCTTTTTCTTCCTCCTCCACTCTTTCTATGTTAGGTTTTTTATTCTGTATTCTTTTGTGTTTCCCTTGACTACTTTTTTGGGTATCTGATTTTATTTTCTGCCTTTAGTTAGTATTTGGTTGGTCTGCTCTCTTTGCTGTGATTTTATTTTCTTTGGTGGCATCTATTTAGCACTAGGAATATTTCCTTCTAGAGCGGTCTCCTTAAAATACCCTGTGGAGGTGGTTTGTGGGAGGTAAATTCCCTCAGCTTTTCTTTATCTTGAAATTGTTTAATTCCTCCTTCAAATTTAAATGATAATCTTGCTGGATATAGTATTCTTGGTTGAAGGCCCTTCTGTTTCATTGCAGTAAATATATCATGCCATTCTATTCTGGCCTATAAGGTTTCTGTTGAGAAGTCTGATGATAGCCTGATGGGTTTTCCTTTGTATGTGATCTTTTTTCTCTGCTGCCTTTAATACCCCGTCCATGTCTTTGATCTTTGGCATTTTAATTATTATATGTCTTGGTGTTGTCCTCCTTGGGTTCCTTGCATTGGGAGATCTGCGGGCTTCCATAGTGTGAGAGACTATTTCCTCCCCTAGTTTGGGGAAGTTTTCAGCAATTATTTCTTCAAAGACACTTTCTATCCTTTTTTCTCTCTCTTCTTCTTCTGGTTCCCCTATAATGTGAATATTGTTCCATTTGGATTGATCACATAATTCTCTTAATATTTTTTAATTCCTTAAAGATCCTTTAATTCCTAAAGATGCCTCAGCTTCTCTGTATTCCTGTTCTCTGATTTCTATTCCATTAACAGTCTCGTGCACTACATCCAGTCTGCTCTTAAGTCCTGCCATTGATTATTTCAATTCTGTAATCTCCCTCTGGACTTCATCCTTTAGCTCTTGCTTATTTCTCTTTAGCTCCATCAGCCTGTTTATGACTTTTATTTTGGATTCTTTTTCAGGAAGATTTTTTATATCTATCTCGCCAGGCCCTCTCTCTGTCATTGATTGAGTGATTCTGAACTGGACCAGGTTCTTCTGCCTTTTCCTGGTGATGGAAGTGATCGCCTGCAAGTGATGCATGTGTCAGTTGGGAGAGCAAAGTCCCTTCCTGCTTGTTGGTTGCCTTGCCCTTCTCAGCTGCCTGTGGCAGTTTCCTGCACACAGGGAACAGTCTCTGGGTTAATTCCCTGAGCTGCTATGGGTGGGGCGGCTCTCTGGATGTCCTAGGACACTGCCAGGGTTGCAGGCACGTGGCGTGTGTTCTCCTGTGTGAATGGCACCCCTTCACGCCCTCTGGGCTTTGCACCAGGTTCCTCTGCCTGTGCTTGGCAGCTGTGTGCTGGCATCAGCCTCTGGGTCTAGCTTGGTTAGCTGCACCCTGGGAGAAGACTCTGTGTAGTTGCTGTGGGCAGGGATGCTCCCCGGCTTGTCTGCAGCAGTGGTGGGTCAGCCTGTTTGCTGGCAGTGCTGGGAGGGGGGAATGAACGGCCAGCTGCTTATCACCGTGAGGGTCTTCAGAGCTGTGTTGCCACCCAGGGGGTTAGGGCTCCTGAAGTTCCTTAAGATTCCCAGCCTGCTGGGCATAGTATGCTGGGACAATTTTGTTCACCTATTAAACTCTTGTCCCCTTAAGACATTTAAAGCAGCCGCTTTTCTTTTTCCCAGGGGAGCCGGCTGTGGGGATCCACTCGCATTCTCCATCTCTGGTTTTACTTTTCCATTTCTCTATTATCTTATACACCATGCAATGTGTGTCTGTGCTCCAGGTGCAGATTACTAGGGCTGGTTATTTAGCAGTCCTGTGCTTCCACTCCCTCCCTACTCTGATTCGTTTCCTCTCACTGGTGAGCTGTGGTTGGGGGAGTGCTCGGATCCCGTCAGGTCACATCTTTGTATCTTACCCTTTTTGTGAGATGCTGAGTTCTCACAGATGTAGATGTAGCCTGGCTGTTGGTACTGTATTTCTGGTCTATCTTTTAGGAATAGTTGTATTTACTGTATTTTCAATATATGTATGGTTTTGGGAGATTTCAGATGCCCTACTCACACCATCATCTTGAGCGCCTCTCTGGAAGTTTGTATCTTTTAACCCCGTACCCCTGCCTTGCCCATCCCCCACCCCTACCCCTCTGGCAACCACCAGATTGTTCTCTGTATCTATGAGTTTGCTTCTACTTTGTTTTTTAGTTTCCACATATAAGTGAAGTCATTTGTAGTTATTTGACTTATTTCACTTAGCATAATACCTCTCTGTCCATCCATGTTATCACAAAGACAAGAATCCATTCTTTTAGGGTGCATTTTTTTATCACCCTAGTGCACATCATTTCATGCCTTATTATCTATTTGTGTGTCTGCGCCTACATGCTATTGCAAGGGAAGTGACTATGATTACTCTGGTGTCCCCAACCTAAGCACAGGGCTAGATATAATGGAGAGTCTATGAATGTTCAGTTGATTGATGTCGCATTCTCAACTAGAAAATAATGAATTCAAATTCACAAAATAAGAATGATATTTATTTTCTTACAAGGAGAATTATGGACACTGAATTTACTGGGGAGGCCTCTCCCAGGTGCTGGTGTACCTGTTACCACGGAAGATGCAAGTTTCCTTTATTCTCATACATGGGGCCCATGGGAGCTTTACAATTCCATCACAGCTCACAGCTCTGTGATTTCAAGATCTTGTCTCCTGATTTTCTCTTTAAGCCAACAGAGGATGACAGGAGGACTAGCAGCCAGAGGAAGCTGCTAGTAGAAAGAGACAGACAGCTGGAAAACATGTTACCCTTCCCCCCTCCACTCATACTGTTCATACTGTGCCCCTTGCAGCAAACTCCCAGAAACTGGATGGGGCGACTACAGTTTTGTTGTGTGAAGGCATCATCTAACTTTTGATTTCATGTCTAAGATGAGATTATAGACATTCATAATGACCACAGCTGGACCAGAGCCTCTGGGAAAGCAGATGGCATTGGAGAGTTCCCTCACTAGCCTGGGAGATGTGCACTGCATGTGAAGCCTCAGTAAGGATGGAGGTGCCTTAGTCTGAGTTCCCCCAGAAGAGAGCCCCAAGGCAAGGATTTGAGTGCAAGCAGTTTATTTTGCAGAGGAACCCAGGAAGTGTGATAGGGCAGTGTGGAAGGGAGTCAGGGATGGGAAGTCAGACAACAAGGGTGGATGGTTATGTTTCCACTGTGGGTAACTGGAATTCAGTCTTGTTGGGTACTCTAGGAGACAGTGTGGGACTTGCACCTCATCCATCCTGCAGGGTGGGTGAGGGAGCTGGGGTGTATGTCCATCAGCTATGTCAGTTGGTTGAAAGTTGCTCCTGGGAAACTTAAATTGCCAGTCTTTATGGCCTATCACATATATGGGCGGAACACGCTTTAGCAGCAAGAGGGAACTCTCAGAAAAGGAACATAGTGTGACCCTTGGTATTTTGGCCAGTGGGCATGGAAATTCTAGATGCCATGAGGCCATGAGTGGGCCCTCACAGACGTCTGCTTCAGGCAGTGCACAATGTCCTGTGCCAACTGTGAATCCCAGTTGGAGGGCTGGGAGAATTGCTTGCTGGGTCATTTTAATCTTAATTGTCAGACTTTCAGAGTTTATAAGAGGAAGGCATTAAAGTGTTCTTGAAAAGTACTTGATAATCTAGCTTATATTTAGGCAGTGCTGACATTGGGGCTTAAAAATGTCATGGAGGCCCTCAGTAGGTTTGATCTACACCACTCCAATTTTCTAAAGAATAATTTGATAAATGGGCTATTATGAAAGTTCCACAATGAAATGCAACAGGATTATTCACAAGCACAACATGCATCTCTGCACAGTGGTGCAGCGTCAAAGTGGAGACATTGGCAAGGCTGCTGGGAACCAGGACTATCAGAAAGCTGACCAATCTGCTTTCAGTTGAAAGCATTTGCTCTACACCTGGGCATTATTTACTAGAATTTATCAGGAAGACTAACAGAAGTCTTTGTGCTGTGCTTTCTTTGCATATTACCCCTTCTTAATGATGAGTTTTTTTGGAATATAATACACATGTTTAGCTGTAAAGGCTGCTGCAGGGGAATGTTATGCTGATACTTACTATTTAAGCATTTGCTAATCTTTGGGGACCAGAATGAACACTCAGTGCTAATTTAAAACTTCGCATTTATATTGCACTTTATCAATCTGGACAATATCTGTCAAAAACACTTTTCTTTTGTCCATCTGTGAAGTGCTCTCATTCCTTGGGCTTTAAGTCTTATCTCACAGTTCAGCTCAAGATAGGAGTCATTCTCAGGGAGGTGGGAGATCTGTCTGTGAAGCTCTGGATGAGACATGCCAGCTGGGGGTGGAGTAATAACCCCTATCCTGGCAGGGGCTCCAGAGGAGAAATGGTCCACACTTGTGGCTTCATTTATCCTGGAGGGAAGCCTGCTAAGCGCAGAGCCAAGGGAGCCAGCTGTCTGTTGGAGGAAGACACATGTAATTACACCAGGATGTTTTATGGCAGCTAGGAATAATGTAATGTATTTTTAATCATGAGCACATGTCCACAGATCCTTGAGAGAGTGGCTGAATTTGAAATTAAAAACAAAAACCCAATAAATAGATCCAATCAGTTTTTCTTAAACACATTGTTATGCTGTGGTAGAGTGCTGGGCAAATTGTTTTATTTCCCCTCTTCACAAACTTGATAATTAAATTCCCTTCACTCTCATTATCTTTTACTTTGTCAATGATCATTTTCTTATAGCTTGCCCTGACAACCTCAACAACCCCCCCGCACCCTGCACCCCAGAATTACTTTTTGGCCTTTGTAGTTAGAGGTGACTGCAACGAATTGTGGGTAAAATTGCAACATTTCCAGAATCTCTCTCCTGGGCTTAGTGCATCTCCCTATCAATAGCTGATTACATGGGGGAGCGAGGGCATATCTGGACCGGAGAGGTTGGGTGGGGCCCCTTTTTGTATCCAGGTCATGAGAGACACGGGGAGCAGAAGCAAACGACTGCTTATAAGCAATAAATGGGTTTCTCCCACTTTATTTGTCCCTTTGACTGATTTTGTTTTCAAAGGTAAGTTGCCCCAGGCTGGGAAATTTCCCCCCAAGAGTTGCACAAATGTACAGTCCAACGCAGCTCAGGCCTTGCTTTCTGTCAGCTTGAGTCTTCCAAGAAGACCAACTACACTCCTAGCCCTGGGATTGGCAAGCTGGGATCTCATGGGGCTCCATGGGACAAGAAGGTGTATCCTCTGTCCTCAGGAAGGCTCACTTCTAGAGAGAACCTTTCCTTTATCAAGAAGGCAATAGCTTTCCCATAAACCCACGGCTGACTACCTCTCAGGCCACACCTAGCCTCTAAATGGCAAGGAGGCTAGGGAATGGAGTATTGAGTTTTTACTCTTCAAGTTGAGAAAGACAAGGGAGAAGGAAGTTAGGAATAACTCTTGAGTAAAGTACCAGAATCTTCCAAAATGGGAATAATCCTTGTTTTTTACTTGGGGAAACTGAGGCTCAGAGAGATGAAGTATTTTGCCTGTTGTCACACATGGTGAGAAAAGGAGCGAGATTCAGCCTGATTCTGTCTGACTGAAAAGCGGGGCCTCTGAACTGATTCTCCTCATTCTAGACATCTGCTCATCTGCTACCTCTGTCTCTGACCTCCAAGGTGATTGCCTTTGCCCCCAGTGCATCCAGGGAAAACTTTTACTAAAATACTTTGTGTTGCTAGGTGTGCTGGTGTTTGGAAAAGACCATCTTCAAAGTCTTGGAATTTCTGCCTTAGAGTTTTTGTTCAGGCATTCCTTTTCTCCCTCACCACTCCCTCCTTCTCTCCTTCTCTCCCTTCTTCCTTCAAATATTTATGGAACACCTGCTATGTGCCAGGCATTTGGGTCTACCACTCTGCCTAAACACTCAAGAGCTTGCTAAATAAATAAATATTTGTTGTCTGGCATAATTCTTCTGTCTCTCTGTAGAGAACAATGGATTTGTTTGTCTAAAATACAGGCCATTATTCTCATTTCTAAGCCTCTGTTTTTGACAGCATCAATATGGCAGTTTTAGAATGAAAAAAAAAAAAAGAAGCAGGCCCTTTCAGTGATATTAAACCTCTAAAATGACAGACCTGTAATTTATAGAGGGAAAATAATTCCCTGAATACATCTTATATCCTTGGGTTCCAAATTACAAAGTTCTTGCTGAAATTGGTTTCTGTCCAGGAGGAGATAATGTCAGTCAAGGAGCTTGCTTCTGATCAACACTACCTGAGCCAGCGAGAGAGCATTAGAGGCAATTTCCATTTTTTGCTGGGGCTTTCAGTGAATATGACAAAAAGAGAGGACACAATGTGGGCTGTGGAGGTTATTAAAATACTATTTTATTTTCAGCAGGAGTTACAAGGAAACCTTCGAGGGAACTTGCAGGTGCGTGAAGTGGTAATGACTGAGTGGCCCAACACCTTTTGCTGAGGCAGTCAGTGAGACCCAGGCATGCCAGTCACCTGAGCAAAGGCAGTATCTCATGACATGAGAGGATGGCTGTTGACTGAGGCTAAAACAACCGGGACTGCTGCCGAACCTTGGCTGATACTGGAACTCTTAGTACTCTTCCTAATTATTACTCACAGAAAGCATCTCGTTTAGGTTGGAGGATTTCCATAAAGGAAATGGATAGACTGAGACATTACTACATCTCTTGTTAGCACTGGGGAAGAAACCGTCTCTCCCAGAACAGGCCCCTCTTCTTTTCAGTCTCTCTACCCTATTTTAACACAGCCCCTGACATCAGTGCAGCTTTCCACATATTCAAGAACCCTCCATGCCATGAATTCCTTTGTGTCCCTGGGAGGAAACAGGGGCAGCTTCATCTCAATTCTATGAACACAGAAACTGATTTCAGAGAGATTCAGTGTCTCTGTTAAGCTCCCATTTTAGTTTCTTGGGGACACAGAGGGCCCAGGTGTCCTGACTGGCTCCATAGTTATTACCCTCCCTGCTCCACACTCAGGGGACTGCCCAGGGAGCACCTTTCCAATTTTTTTTCCAGAGCACATGAGACTTCCCCAAAGATGCAAGAGTCTCTAAACTGCTCTGTCACCTGGCTTCTTTGCTGTTTATTTAATACATTCTACCCCCTGAGAAGCCCAAGCTGAAAGTGAAGAGACATGGCATGATGCTCTCCTTTGAGGCTGCTCCCTAAATTTAAAGCTATGAAATATTCAAGGCTATTTTGAGGAACGACCTTTAATTTTTTTTTTAATTTTTAAAGACCATACACTCTCTCTTCTTGATGCTTTTCAGATGAAGGGAAAACACTTAAGAATGCAGGCATAAGCTTTAACTTTGCCGCTTAGGAATGCTCTCAGAGAATAAAGACTTTTAATTTTAATGTTCTTTCTGGTCTATGAGAATTCTGAATTCTCCCTTGCCATCTTTGGATTAGCAAAATCATCAACTGTTTACACACACACACACACACACACACACACACACACACACACACACACAACCCACAGCCCACCCCCATCCCGCCTTACCTCTCTCCTTGCTTGTTCTTTTTTTAAATTTTGCTCCCTGAGGTCTGGAGGTCTGTCTGTCTGCCTGTTGTTGATTTAAAAACTGGAGCATCATACCACTGGAGTACACTGACAGTCAAATAGTATCAAAGCTGGGAATCTGCCTTGTAACTTCAAGACATTGCTCTTCCTTCCAATAGGGTTGTTTGCATCCCAAGAAAAGGACTATTTTTTAGACTTTCCTCACTTTCTTTTATGTCAGCTAGCATGCACTACAATAAAGTTGGTGGATTTCCTTGAGCTTCCTTTAATCTTTCAATGTGCCAAATATTTCCCTGTTCAGAATCAACTTCTGTTATGTGATGGACCAGCTCTTCATGAAATTGCTCACTGTGGCCTTTTTTCCTGTTCTTTGACCACACCAAGCCTATTCCTGTATCACTGTGTTTGTGCATGCTGTTCCCTGTTCTCAAATCCCTTTGATCAGATTTTCACAGGGCTGAATCCTTTGCATTATTTGTTCCTTTGCATCAGTTGGTTCTAATATTTCACTCCTTCAGAGATACCATCAATGACTGACTAGTTAGTTTAGGGCAGTAAGGGAAAACTTAACTCAAACTGGCTGAAGAAAGAAAGAAATCTACTGGCTCATAGACCAGGAAGCCCAGAGGCAGTGAGGGTTTCAGGGTTGGCTGACCCAGAAGTTTGATCATGGCATCAAAGACCCAGATTTCCTCCAACTTTCCAAATCCACAGTGTCAGCTTCATCCCAAGACTGGTTCTTCCATCGGTGACAACTGTGCTGCATTCTCTTTCAGTCACATTTAACAGGAGAGAGAAGCCTGCTTCTCCTTCTGTCTTACAAGCAAGAAGAAAACTTTCCCTAAAGTCTTTGGCAATACTCTTCTAGGATGTCACATGTCCACCCTTGATCCAATTGTTGTTCAGAGAATGGGATGACCTTTAAAACAATCAGGGCCCCCTTATGCTGAACTTACTTCCCACATTACATGGATGCTCTCTGAGGGGAAGTGGTGGAAGGAGTACAGTAGTGTCAGCCTCAACATCCCTTCATCAGTGTTTCTCAGGCACTGCCCATCAGAATCACCTGGGAGCCATATGATGACCAGCTCCCAAACTCCTCTCTAACCCACTGGTTAGAATCTTTGTGGGTGTGGGCCTGGGACAGTGGCTGCACTTTACAAATACCTGGGACTCCTGCCCCTGACAGACATTCTGATTTCACCAATCTGGTATGTGACGTGGAATTCCCAGGTGATTCCAACGTGCAGCCAAGTTTGGGAACCATTGGCCTAGGCACTAATACACACATGTATGCACATACATAGTTCAACTTATACACCTTTTTATTTTTTAATTATTTAACAGATTTATTGTGATATAATTTACATGCCATAGAATTCACTCATTTAAAGTGTGAAATTCACTGATTTTTGTTGTTTACAGAATTGTATAAGCATCACCATATCTAGTTTTAGAACATTTTTATCATCTCAATAAATTTCTTAAATATTAACTCCCCATACCCACCCACACCCATTCTAACCCTAGGAAAATACTGATCTACATTCTCTCTTTACAGATCAATTTTTGACATTTCATATAAATATAGTCATACAGTATGTGGTCCTTAGTGACTGACTTCTTTCACTTAGCATGTTCTCTAGGTTCATCTGTGTTGTAGCATGTATCAATACTTTGTTCCTTTATATTCTATCTAACATATGGATATACCATGTTTTGTTTATCTGTTCATCATTCATTGTACAAGTCTTTGTGTGGATATATCATTTTATTTCTCTTGAATATACACCTAGAAATGGAATTTCTGGGTCATTTGGTAACTTTATATTTAACATATTGAGGAATTGCCAAACTGTTTTCCAAAGCAGCTAGGCCATTTTGTAGTCTTACCAGCAATTCATGAGACTTCCAATTTCTGCACACCATTGTCAACACTTGTTATTGTCTATCTTTTTGATTATAGCAATTTTAGTGAGTATGAAGTGGTTTCTTATTTTGGTATGCATTTCTCTAATGACTAATGATGTTGATCATTTTTTCTTGTGCTTATTGTTTATTTTTATATCTTCTTTGGAGAAATGTCTACTCTGATACTTTGCTTTTTAGAAATTTTGTCTTCATATTACTGAGATGTAAGAGTTCTTCATATATTCTGGATAAAGTCCCTTATTAGATATATGACTTGCAAATGTTTTCTTCCTTTTTGTGAGTTGTCTCTACTTTCTTAATGGAGTCTCTCAAAGTGAAAAAATTTTGATGAAGTCCAATCTATCAATTTTTCTTTAATTGTTTGTGTTTTTGGTATTGCACTTAATAAATTACTAGACATTAGCATACTTTCAAAAACCTTCTCAGATGATTCTAGTGTAAAGCCATGGTTGAGAACTCCCATCATATACCACTGTATCATTTGCTTCCCCAACTCATTATTTTGCCACAAAGACAACCAAACCAAGGTTATTTCAGAGTTAGTGAGAACAATTTATTTATTAGTGTCCTTGTCTATTTCCTGTCTTTTTCTAATGGAGTGCAGCTCCATGAAGACAAATACTTCATGTGGTTTCCTCTTGTAGACCCAGCACATGGAGGGCATCAGCTGAGTGTGAAAATGAATGGGCCTACTAAGCTGATCTCCCCCCCAACCCTCCCACACCATCCCCCCACAAAAGTCTCCTTGTTTTTTATTTCCCATTTCTGTTTTTCTACCATCCTACTCTTCTTTCAAGCCAGAGGTCTAGGAGTCTTCCTCACCCTCCACATCTAATTGGTAACCAAATCCTATTGTGTCCTCCTGGAGAAAGTTGTTATTGACACACACATTCCACTAAATGACAATCATTCCTTTGCTTTTCCATCTTCTCACCTTTCTGTGAGTTTCCTGTGAGCACAGATAGAGCTTTCCTGTCTTCCTGTCCTTAGCACTTTGCCCAGCACTGGGCGTAAGAAGGAGCTTAACATAGCTGCTGAACTGAATAGAATAGTAGGGATTTGGGACCTGTATCTGTGAGCTAGGCCCAGTAATCAAGACCCCTATTTATGGGAGCCACAGGACTGTTCGTTTGCTCTCATGAAACTTGAGTGATAGACTTCCTGATGAGATGTCAGGGGCTGGAAGAGGTGGAGACTTATGTTAGGGCTGGAATTCTGGTATAGAAGCAGATCCTCCAGCGAATTACAGAACTGATCGTCTCTATAAGGAAAATATCAAGTACTCGTCAGAACATCTGGTGCACTTCTTTGAAGTGACAGTGAAGTGTAAAAATTAGCACACGAATAAAGAATATTCCAATGATAAATCACCAAAATTAACCACACTGTAAAACTTGCCTTCCTGCCACAAAAGAAGGGCAGAATGGGTGGGTGAGCTAGAAAGGCCAGCAGTGGGGGTAGGGGGTGTTTGCCTTGGCAACTGCAGGATTTGAACTTGTCATGTCCTAAGTGGATCCTGGCAAAGATCAGAACAGCTGACCCAGAATTAAAGGTCCACATCTCCGTTTTTTTTTTTTTGAGAGTGCATCTCTCATATTTATTGATCAAATGGTTGTTAACAACAATAAAATTCTGTATAGGGGACTCAATGTTCAATGCACAATCATTAGTCCACCCCAAGCCTAATTCTCATCAGTCTCCAATCTTCTGAAGCATAATGAACAAGTTCTTACATGGTGAACAAATTCTTACATAGTGAATAAGTTCTTACATGGTGAACAGTAAAAGGGCAGTCATCACAGAAACTTTCGGTTTTGATCACGGAATATGAACTATAAACAATCAGGTCAAACATGAATATTTGTTTGATTTTTATACTTGATTTATTTGTGAATCCCACATTTCTCCATTATTATTATTATTATTATTATTTTAAATAAAATGCTGAAGTGGTAGGTAGATGCAAGATAAAGGTAGAAAACATAGTTTAGTGTTGTAAGAGAGCAAATGTAGATGCTCAGGTGTGTGCCTGTAGACTAAGTGTTAATCCAAGATAGACAAGGGCAATAAGACATCCACGGATGCAGAAGATTTCTCTCAAAACAGGGGGGATGAGGTTCTAAGCCTCACCTCTGTTGATCCCCAATTTCTCACCTGCTGTTCTCCCTGCGACTGTGCCTGTCTTAGGTTGTTCCTCCCTTGAGGAATCTTACCCGTCTCTGGCTAACCAGTCATCTTCCGGGGCCATACAGGGAAACGTAAAGTAAGTGAGAGAGAAGCAATATTGTTTGAAAAGGTTAGCCTTTTGCTTCTTTGCAGACTTGTGCCCTGTGGCTTCTATGCCCAGCATTTGTCTTGAGGTATCTTTACCTCTTGGAAGAATTATGATACTTGGTAAATTCTATATGAGGCACGAATTCTATTTAAGGGTTGTAATTAGGAAGGAAGAAGAAAAGCTATAGAAGTAGCAGACGGAAGAAAACATGGGAAGATTGATTATTTCTTTGACAATCTTCTTGTAGAGTAACTTAAGCATGTATAGGTTTTAAACTACTAATTAAATTGTGCACACACATTAACATAATAGGAATACAGTTACATAACCAAAGCAGACCTATAATTACCAGCCATCTCCAGTGAAACCAAGAAAACCAGTTAGGCACCTTAGGCATTTGTGAAAATTTATCTATGATATGATGGATACTGTCCAACTGAACTTGAACAGTCTGAGAGAAATCAGACAAATTAAAACAACCCATTCCTGGAAACTGTTCACATCCCATATGTTCTTTTAACAGTAGATAGTCTGTAGTAAGATTTTGGAGCACTAGAACTTGCACTTCTCCTAATTCTTGGTTGAGTTCCAACAGTATAGATCCAGTCAAATTTGTTGTTTTGCTGTATGCACAGGCCAGATTAGATATCTCCTTCTTCATTCCCATGGTAAGTCCAGGAACCGGTGGGATGAATGCAGCTACAACTGTAGCAGCGCCTGGATCTTTGTTGAGGTTTTTTGATGATCATCTTCTGGTATGACTCTTTCAGAGAGTGCTGATGTTGGAAGTTCTTCTTCATATCGTATCTTAGTTCATTTTCTGGGTAGCCAAATTAGGCTTTGATCCTCTGTATAGGCACAAACAGACCCTTTGCCCACACTTTGATATGCCCTTTATACCATTGTGTAGAACTCATTGGAGGTCACCACAAAGGAACTGCTTTTTTATTTTAAGAGAAAGGTATATTATCAGAAAAATGTACCTCCCTAGCCGATCATCTGACACCCTTAAGTGATTAAAATTAAGGATATTTAAAGCATGCATTAATCATTGATTTACAGTTAGTTTTAACCTATCAGGGAGTAATCCCCCTTTTCTTTCTTTTTTTTATCATTAATCTACACTTACCTGAAGAATATTATGTTTACTAGGCTCTCCCCTATACCAGGCCCCCCCCTGTAAACCCCTTTACAGTCACTGTCCATCAGCATAGCAAAATGTTGTAGAATCACTACTTGCCTTCTCTATGTTGTACAGCCCTCCCCTTTCTCCCACCCCCCCATGCATGCTAATCTTAATACCCCTTTTCCTCTTCCCACCCCCTTATACCTCCCTACCCACCCATCCTCCCCAGTCCCTTTCCCTTTGGTACCTGTTAGACCATTCTTGGGTACTGTGCTTCCACTGCTGTTTTGTTCCTTCAGATTTCCTTTGTTCTTATACTCCACAGATGAGTGAAATCATTTGGTATTTCTCTTTCTCTGCTTGGCTTATTTCACTGAGCATAATACCCTCTAGCTCCATCCATGTTGCTGCAAATGGTAGGATTTGCCCTCTTCATATGGCTGAGTAGTATTCCATTGTGTATATGTACCACATCTTCTTTATCCATTCATCTATCGATGGACATTTAGGTTGCTTCCAATTCTTGGCTACTGTAAATAGTGCTGCGATAAACATAGGGGTGCATCTGTCTTTCTCAAACTTGATTGCTGCATTCTTAGGGTAAATTCCTAGGAGTGGAATTCCTGGGTCAAATGGTATGACTGTTTTGAGCATTTTGATGAACCTCCATACTGGTTTCTACAATGGTTGAACTAATTTACATTCCCACCAGCAGTGTAGGAGGGTTCCCCTTTCTCCAAAGCCTCGTCAACGTTTGTTGTTGTTTGTCTTTTGGATGGCAGTCATCCTTACTGGTATGAGGTGGTACCTCATTGTAGTTTTAATTTGCATTTCTCTGATAATTAGCAATGTGGAGCATTTTTTCATGTGTCTGTTGGCCATCTGTATTTCTTTTTTGGAGAACCGTCTGTTCAGTTCCTCTGCCCATTCTTTAATTGGATTATTTGTTTTTTGTTTGTTGAGGTGTGTGAGCTCTTTATATATTTTGGACATCAAGCCTTTATCGGATGTGTCATTTTCAAATATATTCTCCATACTGTAGGGTTCCTTTTTGTTCTATTGATGGTGTCTTTTGCTGTACAGAAGCTTTTCAGCTTAATATAGTCCCACTTGTTCATTTTTGCTGTTGTTTTCCTTGCCGGGGGAGATATGTTCAAGAAGAGGTCACTCATGTTTATGTCTAAGAGGTTTTTGCCTAAGTTTTTCTCCAAGAGTTTAAAGGTTTCATGACTTACATTCATGTCTTTGATCCATTTTGAATTTACTTTTGTATATGGTGTTAGACAATGGTCCAGTTTCATTGTCCTACATGTAGCTGTCCAGTTTTGCCAGCACCATCTGTTGAAGAGACTGCATTTCGCCATTGTATGTCCATGGCTCCTTTATCAAATATTAAATGACCATATATGTTTGGGTTAATGTCTGGAGTCTCTAGTCTGTTCCATTGGTCTGTGGCTCTGCTCTTGTGCCAGTACCAAATTGTCTTGATCACTATTGCTTTATAATAGAGCTTGAAGTTGGGGAGTGAGATCCCCCCTACTTTATTCTTCTTTCTCAGGATTGCTTTGGGTATTCGGGGTCTTTGGTGTTTCCATATGAATTTTTGAATTATTTGTTCCAGTTCATTGAAGAATGTTGCTGGTAGTTTCATAGGGATTGCATCAAATCTGTATATTGCTTTGGGAAGGATGGCCATTCTGACGATATTAATTCTTCCTAGCCACGAGCATGGAATGCGTTTCCATCTGTTAGTGTCCCCTTTAATTTCTCTTAAGAGTGACTTGTAATGGGAATGATGAAGGAGATATCTAAGCTGGCCTGTGCATACAGTAAAACAAAAAATTGGACTGGATCTATACTGTTGGAACTCAACCAAGAATTAGAAGTGCAAATTTTAGCACTCCAAAATCTTACAACCACAGACTATTTATTGTTAAAAGAACACATGGGATATGAACAGTCCCCAGGAATGGGTTGTTCTAGTTTCGCTGAATTCTCTCAGACTGTCTAAGTTCAGTCGGACAATATCCACCATATCATAGATAAGTTTTCACAAATGCCTAAGGTGCCTAACTGGTTTTCTTGGTTTCACTGGAGATGGCTGGTAATTACAGGTATGCTTTGGTTATGTAACTATACTCCTATTATGTTAATGTGTGTGTGCAATTTAATTAGTAGTTTAAAACCTATCCATGCTGAAGTTACTCTACAAGAAGATATGTCAATGAAATAATCAATCTTCCCAGGTTTTCTTCTGCCTGCTACTTCTATAGCTTTTCTTCTTCCTACCTAATCACAACCTTTAAATAGAACTCGTGCCACATGTCGAATTTACTGAGTATCATAATTCTTCCAAGTGGTAAAGACACCTCAAGACAAATGCTGGGCATAGAAGCCACAGGGCATAAATATGCAAAGAAGTAAAAAGCTAACCATTTCAAACAATAAGGCTTCCCTCTCACTTACCAACTTAACATTTCCCTGTATGGCCCCGGAAGATGACTGGTTAGCCAGAGACGGGTAAGATTCCTCAAGGGAGGAACAACCTAAGACAGGCACAGTCGCAGGGGGCCATCTGGTGAGAAAATGGGGAGCAGCAGAGGTGAGGCTTAGAACCTCCCCCCTCATGTTCTGAGAGAAATCTTCTGCATACATGGATGTTTATTGCCCTCGTCTAGCTCGGATTAACACATAGTCTACAGGCACACACCTGATCATCTACATTTGCTCTCTTACAACACTAAACTCTGTTTTCTACCTTTATCTCGTATCTACCTACCACTTCAGCATTTTATTAAAAACAATAATAATAGAGAAATGTGGTATCCACATATAAATCAAGTTTAAAAATAAAATGAATATTCATATTTGAACTGACTGTGTATAATTCATAATGCATGAACAAAACCGAAAGCTTCTGTGATGACTGCCCTTGCACTGTTCACCATGTAACTTATTCACTATGTAAGAATTTGTACTCCATGTAAGAATTTGTTCGTTATGCATCAGAAGATTGGAGACTGACGAAAATTAGGCTTGGGGTGGATTAATGATTGTGCATTGAGTATTGACCCCCCTATACAGAAATTTATTGTTGTTAACAACTATTTGATCAATAAATATGAGAGATGCCCTCACACACACACAAAATATATATATATATATATATATATACATATATATATATTTATATATAAACACACTTCCAATTGTAAAATAAATAAGTAACTGGGATGTAATGTATAGCGTAAGGAATATAGTCAAAATATTTTAACAACTTGGTATGGTGATAGCTGGTACTTAGAATTATCATGTATATAAATGTTGAATCACTGTGTTGTACACCTGAAACTAATGTAATATAATACTGTGTGTCAACTACCCTTCAATAAAAAAAAAAAAAAGTATATATGGGATGTGAACAATCTCCAGGAATGGGTTGTTTTAATTCATCTGAATTCCCTCAGACTGTTCAAGTTCAGTTGGACAATATCCACCATATCATAGATAAGTTTTCACAAATGCCTACGGTGCCTAACTGGTTTTCTTGGTTTCACTGGAGATGGCTGGTAATTACAGGTATGCTTTGGTTGCGTAACTATACTCCTATTATGTTAATGTGTGTGCGCAATTTAATTAGTAGTTTAAAGCCTATTGATACTGCAGGTACTCTACACGAACATATGTCAAAGAAATAATCAATCTTCCCATGTTTTCTTGCATCTGCTACTTCCATAGCTTTTCTTCTTCCTTCATAATTACAACCCTTAAATAGAATTCGTGCCTCATATCAAATTTACCAAGTATCATGATTCTTCCAAGTGGTAAAGACACCTCAAGACAAATGCTGGTCATAGAAGCCACAGGGCATAAATATGCAAAGAAGTAAAAAGCTAACCATTTCAAACAATAAGGCTTCCCTCTCACTTACCAACTTAACATTTCCCTGTATGGCCCCGGAAGATGACTGGTTAGCCAGAGACGGGTAAGATTCCTCAAGGGAGGAACAACCTAAGACAGGCACAGTCGCAGGGGGCCATCTGGTGAGAAAATGGGGAGCAGCAGAGGTGAGGCTTAGAACCTCCCCCCTCATGTTCTGAGAGAAATCTTCTGCATACATGGATGTTTATTGCCCTCGTCTAGCTCGGATTAACACATAGTCTACAGGCACACACCTGATCATCTACATTTGCTCTCTTACAACACTAAACTCTGTTTTCTACCTTTATCTCGTATCTACCTACCACTTCAGCATTTTATTAAAAACAATAATAATAGAGAAATGTGGTATCCACATATAAATCAAGTTTAAAAATAAAATGAATATTCATATTTGAACTGACTGTGTATAATTCATAATGCATGAACAAAACCGAAAGCTTCTGTGATGACTGCCCTTGCACTGTTCACCATGTAACTTATTCACTATGTAAGAATTTGTACTCCATGTAAGAATTTGTTCGTTATGCATCAGAAGATTGGAGACTGACGAAAATTAGGCTTGGGGTGGATTAATGATTGTGCATTGAGTATTGACCCCCCTATACAGAAATTTATTGTTGTTAACAACTATTTGATCAATAAATATGAGAGATGCCCTCACACACACACAAAATATATATATATATATATATATATACATATATATATATTTATATATAAACACACTTCCAATTGTAAAATAAATAAGTAACTGGGATGTAATGTATAGCGTAAGGAATATAGTCAAAATATTTTAACAACTTGGTATGGTGATAGCTGGTACTTAGAATTATCATGTATATAAATGTTGAATCACTGTGTTGTACACCTGAAACTAATGTAATATAATACTGTGTGTCAACTACCCTTCAATAAAAAAAAAAAAAAGTATATATGGGATGTGAACAATCTCCAGGAATGGGTTGTTTTAATTCATCTGAATTCCCTCAGACTGTTCAAGTTCAGTTGGACAATATCCACCATATCATAGATAAGTTTTCACAAATGCCTACGGTGCCTAACTGGTTTTCTTGGTTTCACTGGAGATGGCTGGTAATTACAGGTATGCTTTGGTTAGGTAACTATATTCCTATTATGTTAATGTGTGTGCACAATTTAATTAGTAGTTTAAAACCTATTGATACTGCAGGTACTCTACACGAACATATGTCAAAGAAATAATCAATCTTCCCATGTTTTCTTGCATCTGCTACTTCCATAGCTTTTCTTCTTCCTTCATAATTACAACCCTTAAATAGAATTCGTGCCTCATATCAAATTTACCAAGTATCATGATTCTTCCAAGTGGTAAAGACACCTCAAGACAAATGCTGGTCATAGAAGCCACAGGGCATAAATATGCAAAGAAGTAAAAAGCTAACCTTTTCAAACAATAAGGCTTCTCTCTAACTTACCAACTTTACATTTCCCTGTATGGCCCCGGAAGATGACTGGTTAGTCAGAGACGGGTAAGATTCCTCAAGGGAGGAACAACCTAAGACAGGCACAGTCACAGGGGGGCCATCAGGTGAGAAATTGGGGATCAACAGGGGTGAGGCTTAGAACCTCCCCCCCCTCCGTTCTGAGAGAAATCTTCTGCATACATGGATGTTTTATGGCCCTTGTCTAGCTTGGATTAACACATAGTCTACAGGCACACACCTGATCATCTATATTTGCTCTCTTACAACACTAAACTATGTCTTCTACCTTTATCTTGTATCTACCTACCACTTCAGCATTTTATTAAAAATAATAATAATAAAGAGAGAAATGTGGTATCCATATATAAATCAAGTATAAAAATCAAATGAGTATTCATATTTGAACTCTCTGTTTATAGTTCATAATGCATAATCAAAACCGAAAGCTTCTGTGATGACTGCCCTTTTAATGTTCACCATGTAACTCTTTCACTATGTAAGAATTTGTTCTCCATGTAAGAACTTGTTTGTTATGCCTCAGAAGATTGGAGACTGACGAAAATTAGGCTTGGGGTGGATTAATGATTGTGCATTGAGTATTGACCCCCCTATACAGAAATTTATTGTTGTTAACAACTATTTGATCAATAAATATGAGAGATGCCCTCAAAAAAAATATATATATATATAAACACACATCCAATTATAAAATAAATAAGTAACTGGGATGTAATGTATAGCATAAGGAATATAGTCAAAATATTGTAACAACTTGGTATGGTGATAGCTGGTACCTAGAATTATCATGTATATAAATGTTGAATCACTGTGTTGTACACCTGAAACTAATGTAATGTAATACTCTTGTCAGCTACCCTTCAATAAAAAAAAAAAAAAAAGAGTGACTTGTAGTTTTCAGAGTATAGGTCTTTAACTTCTTTAGTTAGGTTTATTCCTAGGTATTTGATTCTTTTTGATGCAATCGTGAATGGAATTGTTTTCCTGATTTCTATTTCTATTGGTTCATTGTTAGTGTATAGGAAAGTTTCCGATTTCTGTGTGTTGATTTTGTATCCTGCAACTTTGCTGTATTCTGATATCAGTTCTAGTAGTTTTGGGGTGGAGTCTTTAGGGTTTTTTATGTACAATATCATGTCATCTGCAATAACTTCTTCTTTACCAATCTGGATTCATTGTATTTCTTTGTTTTGTCTGATTGGCGTGGCTAAGAATTCCAGTACTATGTTAAATAGCAGTGGGGAGAGTGGGCATCCCTGTCTTGTTCCCGATCTCAGAGGAAAAGCTTACAGCTTTTCGCTGTTCAGTATGATGTTGACTGTGGGTTTATCATATATGGCCTTTATTATGTTGAGGTACTTGCCCTCTATTCCCATTTTGGTGAGAGTTTCTATCATGAATGGATGTTGAATTTTGTCAAATGCTTTTTCAGCATCTATGGAGATGATCATGTAGTGTTTTTTTTTGTAAATAATTATTTTTTTATTGAAGGGTAGTTGACACACGGTATTACATTACATTAGTTTCAGGTGTACAACATAGTGATTCAACATTTATATACATGACAATTCTAGGTACCAGCTATCACCATACCAAGCTGTTACAATATCTTGACTATATTCATTACATCCCGGTTACATATTATTTTACCATTGGAAGTGTATACTTTTTTTCTTTTGTGAGGGCATCTCTCATATTTATTGATCAAATAGTTGTTAACAACAATAAAATTCTGTATAGGGGGGTCAATACTCAATGCACAATCATTAATCCACCCCAAGCCTAATTTTCGTCAGTCTCCAATCTTCTGAGGCATAACAAACAAGTTCTTACATGGAGAACAAATTCTTACATAGAGAAAGAGTTACATGGTGAACATTAAAAGGGCAGTCATCACAGAAGCTTTCGGTTTTGATTATGCATTATGAACTATAAACAGAGAGTTCAAATATGAATACTCATTTGATTTTTATACTTGATTTATATATGGATACCACATTTCTCTCTTTATTATTATTATTTTTAATAAAATGCTGAAGTGGTAGGTAGATACAAGATAAAGGTAGAAGACATAGTTTAGTGTTGTAAGAGAGCAAATATAGATGATCAGGTGTGTGCCTGTAGACTATGTGTTAATCCAAGCTAGACAAGGGCCATAAAACATCCATGTATGCAGAAGATTTCTCTCAGAACGGAGGGGGGGGGAGGTTCTAAGCCTCACCCCTGTTGATCCCCAATTTCTCACCTGATGGCCCCCCTGTGACTGTGCCTGTCTTAGGTTGTTCCTCCCTTGAGGAATCTTACCCGTCTCTGACTAACCAGTCATCTTCCGGGGCCATGCAGAGAAATGTAAAGTTGGTAAGTTAGAGAGAAGCCTTATTGTTTGAAAAGGTTAGCTTTTTACTTCTTTGCATATTTATGCCCTGTGGCTTCTATGACCAGCATTTGTCTTGAGGTGTCTTTACCACTTGGAAGAATCATGATACTTGGTAAATTTGATATGAGGCACGAATTCTATTTAAGGGTTGTAATTATGAAGGAAGAAGAAAAGCTATGGAAGTAGCAGATGCAAGAAAACATGGGAAGATTGATTATTTCTTTGACATATGTTCGTGTAGAGTACCTGCAGTATCAATAGGCTTTAAACTACTAATTAAATTGCGCACACACATTAACATAATAGGAGTATAGTTACGCAACCAAAGCATACCTGTAATTACCAGCCATCTCCAGTGAAACCAAGAAAACCAGTTAGGCACCGTAGGCATTTGTGAAAACTTATCTATGATATGGTGGATATTGTCCAACTGAACTTGAACAGTCTGAGGGAATTCAGATGAATTAAAACAACCCATTCCTGGGGATTGTTCACATCCCATATATACTTTTTTTTTTTTTATTGAAGGGTAGTTGACACACAGTATTATATTACATTAATTTCAGGTGTACAACACAGTGATTCAACATTTATATACATGATAATTCTAAGTACCAGCTATCACCATACCAAGTTGTTAAAATATTTTGACTATATTCCTTACGCTATACATTACATCCCAGTTACTTATTTATTTTACAATTGGAAGTGTGTTTATATATAAATATATATATATATATATATATATTTTGTGTGTGTGTGAGGGCATCTCTCATATTTATTGATCAAATAGTTGTTAACAACAATAAATTTCTGTATAGGGGGGTCAATACTCAATGCACAATCATTAATCCACCCCAAGCCTAATTTTCGTCAGTCTCCAATCTTCTGATGCATAACGAACAAATTCTTACATGGAGTACAAATTCTTACATAGTGAATAAGTTACATGGTGAACAGTGCAAGGGCAGTCATCACAGAAGCTTTCGGTTTTGTTCATGCATTATGAATTATACACAGTCAGTTCAAATATGAATATTCATTTTATTTTTAAACTTGATTTATATGTGGATACCACATTTCTCTATTATTATTGTTTTTAATAAAATGCTGAAGTGGTAGGTAGATACGAGATAAAGGTAGAAAACAGAGTTTAGTGTTGTAAGAGAGCAAATGTAGATGATCAGGTGTGTGCCTGTAGACTATGTGTTAATCCGAGCTAGACGAGGGCAATAAACATCCATGTATGCAGAAGATTTCTCTCAGAACATGAGGGGGGAGGTTCTAAGCCTCACCTCTGCTGCTCCCCATTTTCTCACCAGATGGCCCCCTGCGACTGTGCCTGTCTTAGGTTGTTCCTCCCTTGAGGAATCTTACCCGTCTCTGGCTAACCAGTCATCTTCCGGGGCCATACAGGGAAATGTTAAGTTGGTAAGTGAGAGGGAAGCCTTATTGTTTGAAATGGTTAGCTTTTTACTTCTTTGCATATTTATGCCCTGTGGCTTCTATGACCAGCATTTGTCTTGAGGTGTCTTTACCACTTGGAAGAATCATGATACTTGGTAAATTTGATATGAGGCACGAATTCTATTTAAGGGTTGTAATTATGAAGGAAGAAGAAAAGCTATGGAAGTAGCAGATGCAAGAAAACATGGGAAGATTGATTATTTCTTTGACATATGTTCGTGTAGAGTACCTGCAGTATCAATAGGCTTTAAACTACTAATTAAATTGCGCACACACATTAACATAATAGGAGTATAGTTACGCAACCAAAGCATACCTGTAATTACCAGCCATCTCCAGTGAAACCAAGAAAACCAGTTAGGCACCGTAGGCATTTGTGAAAACTTATCTATGATATGGTGGATATTGTCCAACTGAACTTGAACAGTCTGAGGGAATTCAGATGAATTAAAACAACCCATTCCTGGAGATTGTTCACATCCCATATATACTTTTTTTTTTTTTTATTGAAGGGTAGTTGACACACAGTATTATATTACATTAGTTTCAGGTGTACAACACAGTGATTCAACATTTATATACATGATAATTCTAAGTACCAGCTATCACCATACCAAGTTGTTAAAATATTTTGACTATATTCCTTACGCTATACATTACATCCCAGTTACTTATTTATTTTACAATTGGAAGTGTGTTTATATATAAATATATATATATATATATATATATATATATATATTTTGTGTGTGTGTGAGGGCATCTCTCATATTTATTGATCAAATAGTTGTTAACAACAATAAATTTCTGTATAGGGGGGTCAATACTCAATGCACAATCATTAATCCACCCCAAGCCTAATTTTCGTCAGTCTCCAATCTTCTGATGCATAACGAACAAATTCTTACATGGAGTACAAATTCTTACATAGTGAATAAGTTACATGGTGAACAGTGCAAGGGCAGTCATCACAGAAGCTTTCGGTTTTGTTCATGCATTATGAATTATACACAGTCAGTTCAAATATGAATATTCATTTTATTTTTAAACTTGATTTATATGTGGATACCACATTTCTCTATTATTATTGTTTTTAATAAAATGCTGAAGTGGTAGGTAGATACGAGATAAAGGTAGAAAACAGAGTTTAGTGTTGTAAGAGAGCAAATGTAGATGATCAGGTGTGTGCCTGTAGACTATGTGTTAATCCGAGCTAGACGAGGGCAATAAACATCCATGTATGCAGAAGATTTCTCTCAGAACATGAGGGGGGAGGTTCTAAGCCTCACCTCTGCTGCTCCCCATTTTCTCACCAGATGGCCCCCTGCGACTGTGCCTGTCTTAGGTTGTTCCTCCCTTGAGGAATCTTACCCGTCTCTGGCTAACCAGTCATCTTCCGGGGCCATACAGGGAAATGTTAAGTTGGTAAGTGAGAGGGAAGCCTTATTGTTTGAAATGGTTAGCTTTTTACTTCTTTGCATATTTATGCCCTGTGGCTTCTATGCCCAGCATTTGTCTTGAGGTGTCTTTACCACTTGGAAGAATTATGATACTCAGTAAATTCGACATGTGGCACGAGTTCTATTTAAAGGTTGTGATTAGGTAGGAAGAAGAAAAGCTATAGAAGTAGCAGGCAGAAGAAAACCTGGGAAGATTGATTATTTCATTGACATATCTTCTTGTAGAGTAACTTCAGCATGGATAGGTTTTAAACTACTAATTAAATTGCACACACACATTAACATAATAGGAGTATAGTTACATAACCAAAGCATACCTGTAATTACCAGCCATCTCCAGTGAAACCAAGAAAACCAGTTAGGCACCTTAGGCATTTGTGAAAACTTATCTATGATATGGTGGATATTGTCCGACTGAACTTAAACAGTCTGAGAGAATTCAGCGAAACTAGAACAACCCATTCCTGGGGACTGTTCATATCCCATGTGTTCTTTTAACAATAAATAGTCTGTGGTTGTAAGATTTTGGAGTGCTAAAATTTGCACTTCTAATTCTTGGTTGAGTTCCAACAGTATAGATCCAGTCCAATTTTTTGTTTTACTGTATGCACAGGCCAGCTTAGATATCTCCTTCATCATTCCCATTACAAGTCACTCTTAAGAGAAATTAAAGGGGACACTAACAGATGGAAACGCATTCCATGCTCGTGGCTAGGAAGAATTAATATCGTCAGAATGGCCATCCTTCCCAAAGCAATATACAGATTTGATGCAATCCCTATGAAACTACCAGCAACATTCTTCAATGAACTGGAACAAATAATTCAAAAATTCATATGGAAACACCAAAGACCCCGAATACCCAAAGCAATCCTGAGAAAGAAGAATAAAGTAGGGGGGATCTCACTCCCCAACTTCAAGCTCTATTATAAAGCAATAGTGATCAAGACAATTTGGTACTGGCACAAGAGCAGAGCCACAGACCAATGGAACAGACTAGAGACTCCAGACATTAACCCAAACATATATGGTCATTTAATATTTGATAAAGGAGCCATGGACATACAATGGCGAAATGCAGTCTCTTCAACAGATGGTGCTGGCAAAACTGGACAGCTACATGTAGGACAATGAAACTGGACCATTGTCTAACACCATATACAAAAGTAAATTCAAAATGGATCAAAGACATGAATGTAAGTCATGAAACCTTTAAACTCTTGGAGAAAAACTTAGGCAAAAACCTCTTAGACATAAACATGAGTGACCTCTTCTTGAACATATCTCCCCCGGCAAGGAAAACAACAGCAAAAATGAACAAGTGGGACTATATTAAGCTGAAAAGCTTCTGTACAGCAAAAGACACCATCAATAGAACAAAAAGGAACCCTACAGTATGGAGAATATATTTGAAAATGACACATCCGATAAAGGCTTGATGTCCAAAATATATAAAGAGCTCACACACCTCAACAAACAAAAAACAAATAATCCAATTAAAGAATGGGCAGAGGAACTGAACAGACGGTTCTCCAAAAAAGAAATACAGATGGCCAACAGACACATGAAAAAATGCTCCACATTGCTAATTATCAGAGAAATGCAAATTAAAACTACAATGAGGTACCACCTCATACCAGTAAGGATGACTGCCATCCAAAAGACAAACAACAACAAACGTTGACGAGGCTTTGGAGAAAGGGGAACCCTCCTACACTGCTGGTGGGAATGTAAATTAGTTCAACCATTGTAGAAACCAGTATGGAGGTTCATCAAAATGCTCAAAACAGTCATACCATTTGACCCAGGAATTCCACTCCTAGGAATTTACCCTAAGAATGCAGCAATCAAGTTTGAGAAAGACAGATGCACCCCTATGTTTATCGCAGCACTATTTACAGTAGCCAAGAATTGGAAGCAACCTAAATGTCCATCGATAGATGAATGGATAAAGAAGATGTGGTACATATACACAATGGAATACTACTCAGCCATATGAAGAGGGCAAATCCTACCATTTGCAGCAACATGGATGGAGCTAGAGGGTATTATGCTCAGTGAAATAAGCCAAGCAGAGAAAGAGAAATACCAAATGATTTCACTCATCTGTGGAGTATAAGAACAAAGGAAATCTGAAGGAACAAAACAGCAGTGGAAGCACAGTACCCAAGAATGGTCTAACAGGTACCAAAGGGAAAGGGACTGGGGAGGATGGGTGGGTAGGGAGGTATAAGGGGGTGGGAAGAGGAAAAGGGGTATTAAGATTAGCATGCATGGGGGGGTGGGAGAAAGGGGAGGGCTGTACAACATAGAGAAGGCAAGTAGTGATTCTACAACATTTTGCTATGCTGATGGACAGTGACTGTAAAGGGGTTTACAGGGGGGGGCCTGGTATAGGGGAGAGCCTAGTAAACATAATATTCTTCAGGTAAGTGTAGATTAATGATAAAAAAAAGAAAGAAAAGGGGGATTACTCCCTGATAGGTTAAAACTAACTGTAAATCAATGATTAATGCATGCTTTAAATATCCTTAATTTTAATCACTTAAGGGTGTCAGATGATCGGCTAGGGAGGTACATTTTTCTGATAATATACCTTTCTCTTAAAATAAAAAAGCAGTTCCTTTGTGGTGACCTCCAATGAGTTCTACACAATGGTATAAAGGGCATATCAAAGTGTGGGCAAAGGGTCTGTTTGTGCCTATACAGAGGATCAAAGCCTAATTTGGCTACCCAGAAAATGAACTAAGATACGATATGAAGAAGAACTTCCAACATCAGCACTCTCTGAAAGAGTCATACCAGAAGATGATCATCAAAAAACCTCAACAAAGATCCAGGCGCTGCTACAGTTGTAGCTGCATTCATCCCACCGGTTCCTGGACTTACCATGGGAATGAAGAAGGAGATATCTAATCTGGCCTGTGCATACAGCAAAACAACAAATTTGACTGGATCTATACTGTTGGAACTCAACCAAGAATTAGGAGAAGTGCAAGTTCTAGTGCTCCAAAATCTTACTACAGACTATCTACTGTTAAAAGAACATATGGGATGTGAACAGTTTCCAGGAATGGGTTGTTTTAATTTGTCTGATTTCTCTCAGACTGTTCAAGTTCAGTTGGACAGTATCCATCATATCATAGATAAATTTTCACAAATGCCTAAGGTGCCTAACTGGTTTTCTTGGTTTCACTGGAGATGGCTGGTAATTATAGGTCTGCTTTGGTTATGTAACTGTATTCCTATTATGTTAATGTGTGTGCACAATTTAATTAGTAGTTTAAAACCTATACATGCTTAAGTTACTCTACAAGAAGATTGTCAAAGAAATAATCAATCTTCCCATGTTTTCTTCCGTCTGCTACTTCTATAGCTTTTCTTCTTCCTTCCTAATTACAACCCTTAAATAGAATTCGTGCCTCATATAGAATTTACCAAGTATCATAATTCTTCCAAGAGGTAAAGATACCTCAAGACAAATGCTGGGCATAGAAGCCACAGGGCACAAGTCTGCAAAGAAGCAAAAGGCTAACCTTTTCAAACAATATTGCTTCTCTCTCACTTACTTTACGTTTCCCTGTATGGCCCCGGAAGATGACTGGTTAGCCAGAGACGGGTAAGATTCCTCAAGGGAGGAACAACCTAAGACAGGCACAGTCGCAGGGAGAACAGCAGGTGAGAAATTGGGGATCAACAGAGGTGAGGCTTAGAACCTCATCCCCCCTGTTTTGAGAGAAATCTTCTGCATCCGTGGATGTCTTATTGCCCTTGTCTATCTTGGATTAACACTTAGTCTACAGGCACACACCTGAGCATCTACATTTGCTCTCTTACAACACTAAACTATGTTTTCTACCTTTATCTTGCATCTACCTACCACTTCAGCATTTTATTTAAAATAATAATAATAATGGAGAAATGTGGGATTCACAAATAAATCAAGTATAAAAATCAAACAAATATTCATGTTTGACCTGATTGTTTATAGTTCATATTCCGTGATCAAAACCGAAAGTTTCTGTGATGACTGCCCTTTTACTGTTCACCATGTAAGAACTTATTCACTATGTAAGAATTTGTTCACCATGTAAGAACTTGTTCATTATGCTTCAGAAGATTGGAGACTGATGAGAATTAGGCTTGGGGTGGACTAATGATTGTGCATTGAACATTGAGTCCCCTATACAGAATTTTATTGTTGTTAACAACCATTTGATCAATAAATATGAGAGATGCACTCTCAAAAAAAAAAAAACGGAGATGTGGACCTTTAATTCTGGGTCAGCTGTTCTGATCTTTGCCAGGATCCACTTAGGACATGACAAGTTCAAATCCTGCAGTTGCCAAGGCAAACACCCCCTACCCCCACTGCTGGCCTTTCTAGCTCACCCACCCATTCTGCCCTTCTTTTGTGGCAGGAAGGCAAGTCTTACAGTGTGGTTAATTTTGGTGATTTATCATTGGAATATTCTTTATTCGTGTGCTAATTTTTACACTTCACTGTCACTTCAAAGAAGTGCACCAGATGTTCTGACGAGTACTTGATATTTTCCTTATAGAGACGATCAGTTCTGTAATTCGCTGGAGGATCTGCTTCTATACCAGAATTCCAGCCCTAACATAAGTCTCCACCTCTTCCAGCCCCTGACATCTCATCAGGAAGTCTATCACTCAAGTTTCATGAGAGCAAACGAACAGTCCTGTGGCTCCCATAAATAGGGGTCTTGATTACTGGGCCTAGCTCACAGATACAGGTCCCAAATCCCTACTATTCTATTCAGTTCAGCAGCTATGTTAAGCTCCTTCTTACGCCCAGTGCTGGGCAAAGTGCTAAGGACAGGAAGACAGGAAAGCTCTATCTGTGCTCACAGGAAACTCACAGAAAGGTGAGAAGATGGAAAAGCAAAGGAATGATTGTCATTTAGTGGAATGTGTGTGTCAATAACAACTTTCTCCAGGAGGACACAATAGGATTTGGTTACCAATTAGATGTGGAGGGTGAGGAAGACTCCTAGACCTCTGGCTTGAAAGAAGAGTAGGATGGTAGAAAAACAGAAATGGGAAATAAAAAACAAGGAGACTTTTGTGGGGGGATGGTGTGGGAGGGTTGGGGGGGAGATCAGCTTAGTAGGCCCATTCATTTTCACACTCAGCTGATGCCCTCCATGTGCTGGGTCTACAAGAGGAAACCACATGAAGTATTTGTCTTCATGGAGCTGCACTCCATTAGAAAAAGACAGGAAATAGACAAGGACACTAATAAATAAATTGTTCTCACTAACTCTGAAATAACCTTGGTTTGGTTGTCTTTGTGGCAAAATAATGAGTTGGGGAAGCAAATGATACAGTGGTATATGATGGGA
Organism: Manis pentadactyla; assembly: GCF_030020395.1. Lineage (NCBI taxonomy): Eukaryota > Metazoa > Chordata > Mammalia > Pholidota > Manidae > Manis > Manis pentadactyla. The sequence goes on from NC_080033.1 coordinate 30,385,862, forward strand.
GTTCTCAACCATGGCTTTACACTAGAATCATCTGAGAAGGTTTTTGAAAGTATGCTAATGTCTAGTAATTTATTAAGTGCAATACCAAAAACACAAACAATTAAAGAAAAATTGATAGATTGGACTTCATCAAAATTTTTTCACTTTGAGAGACTCCATTAAGAAAGTAGAGACAACTCACAAAAAGGAAGAAAACATTTGCAAGTCATATATCTAATAAGGGACTTTATCCAGAATATATGAAGAACTCTTACATCTCAGTAATATGAAGACAAAATTTCTAAAAAGCAAAGTATCAGAGTAGACATTTCTCCAAAGAAGATATAAAAATAAACAATAAGCACAAGAAAAAATGATCAACATCATTAGTCATTAGAGAAATGCATACCAAAATAAGAAACCACTTCATACTCACTAAAATTGCTATAATCAAAAAGATAGACAATAACAAGTGTTGACAATGGTGTGCAGAAATTGGAAGTCTCATGAATTGCTGGTAAGACTACAAAATGGCCTAGCTGCTTTGGAAAACAGTTTGGCAATTCCTCAATATGTTAAATATAAAGTTACCAAATGACCCAGAAATTCCATTTCTAGGTGTATATTCAAGAGAAATAAAATGATATATCCACACAAAGACTTGTACAATGAATGATGAACAGATAAACAAAACATGGTATATCCATATGTTAGATAGAATATAAAGGAACAAAGTATTGATACATGCTACAACACAGATGAACCTAGAGAACATGCTAAGTGAAAGAAGTCAGTCACTAAGGACCACATACTGTATGACTATATTTATATGAAATGTCAAAAATTGATCTGTAAAGAGAGAATGTAGATCAGTATTTTCCTAGGGTTAGAATGGGTGTGGGTGGGTATGGGGAGTTAATATTTAAGAAATTTATTGAGATGATAAAAATGTTCTAAAACTAGATATGGTGATGCTTATACAATTCTGTAAACAACAAAAATCAGTGAATTTCACACTTTAAATGAGTGAATTCTATGGCATGTAAATTATATCACAATAAATCTGTTAAATAATTAAAAAATAAAAAGGTGTATAAGTTGAACTATGTATGTGCATACATGTGTGTATTAGTGCCTAGGCCAATGGTTCCCAAACTTGGCTGCACGTTGGAATCACCTGGGAATTCCACGTCACATACCAGATTGGTGAAATCAGAATGTCTGTCAGGGGCAGGAGTCCCAGGTATTTGTAAAGTGCAGCCACTGTCCCAGGCCCACACCCACAAAGATTCTAACCAGTGGGTTAGAGAGGAGTTTGGGAGCTGGTCATCATATGGCTCCCAGGTGATTCTGATGGGCAGTGCCTGAGAAACACTGATGAAGGGATGTTGAGGCTGACACTACTGTACTCCTTCCACCACTTCCCCTCAGAGAGCATCCATGTAATGTGGGAAGTAAGTTCAGCATAAGGGGGCCCTGATTGTTTTAAAGGTCATCCCATTCTCTGAACAACAATTGGATCAAGGGTGGACATGTGACATCCTAGAAGAGTATTGCCAAAGACTTTAGGGAAAGTTTTCTTCTTGCTTGTAAGACAGAAGGAGAAGCAGGCTTCTCTCTCCTGTTAAATGTGACTGAAAGAGAATGCAGCACAGTTGTCACCGATGGAAGAACCAGTCTTGGGATGAAGCTGACACTGTGGATTTGGAAAGTTGGAGGAAATCTGGGTCTTTGATGCCATGATCAAACTTCTGGGTCAGCCAACCCTGAAACCCTCACTGCCTCTGGGCTTCCTGGTCTATGAGCCAGTAGATTTCTTTCTTTCTTCAGCCAGTTTGAGTTAAGTTTTCCCTTACTGCCCTAAACTAACTAGTCAGTCATTGATGGTATCTCTGAAGGAGTGAAATATTAGAACCAACTGATGCAAAGGAACAAATAATGCAAAGGATTCAGCCCTGTGAAAATCTGATCAAAGGGATTTGAGAACAGGGAACAGCATGCACAAACACAGTGATACAGGAATAGGCTTGGTGTGGTCAAAGAACAGGAAAAAAGGCCACAGTGAGCAATTTCATGAAGAGCTGGTCCATCACATAACAGAAGTTGATTCTGAACAGGGAAATATTTGGCACATTGAAAGATTAAAGGAAGCTCAAGGAAATCCACCAACTTTATTGTAGTGCATGCTAGCTGACATAAAAGAAAGTGAGGAAAGTCTAAAAAATAGTCCTTTTCTTGGGATGCAAACAACCCTATTGGAAGGAAGAGCAATGTCTTGAAGTTACAAGGCAGATTCCCAGCTTTGATACTATTTGACTGTCAGTGTACTCCAGTGGTATGATGCTCCAGTTTTTAAATCAACAACAGGCAGACAGACAGACCTCCAGACCTCAGGGAGCAAAATTTAAAAAAAGAACAAGCAAGGAGAGAGGTAAGGCGGGATGGGGGTGGGCTGTGGGTTGTGTGTGTGTGTGTGTGTGTGTGTGTGTGTGTGTGTGTGTGTGTGTAAACAGTTGATGATTTTGCTAATCCAAAGATGGCAAGGGAGAATTCAGAATTCTCATAGACCAGAAAGAACATTAAAATTAAAAGTCTTTATTCTCTGAGAGCATTCCTAAGCGGCAAAGTTAAAGCTTATGCCTGCATTCTTAAGTGTTTTCCCTTCATCTGAAAAGCATCAAGAAGAGAGAGTGTATGGTCTTTAAAAATTAAAAAAAAAATTAAAGGTCGTTCCTCAAAATAGCCTTGAATATTTCATAGCTTTAAATTTAGGGAGCAGCCTCAAAGGAGAGCATCATGCCATGTCTCTTCACTTTCAGCTTGGGCTTCTCAGGGGGTAGAATGTATTAAATAAACAGCAAAGAAGCCAGGTGACAGAGCAGTTTAGAGACTCTTGCATCTTTGGGGAAGTCTCATGTGCTCTGGAAAAAAAATTGGAAAGGTGCTCCCTGGGCAGTCCCCTGAGTGTGGAGCAGGGAGGGTAATAACTATGGAGCCAGTCAGGACACCTGGGCCCTCTGTGTCCCCAAGAAACTAAAATGGGAGCTTAACAGAGACACTGAATCTCTCTGAAATCAGTTTCTGTGTTCATAGAATTGAGATGAAGCTGCCCCTGTTTCCTCCCAGGGACACAAAGGAATTCATGGCATGGAGGGTTCTTGAATATGTGGAAAGCTGCACTGATGTCAGGGGCTGTGTTAAAATAGGGTAGAGAGACTGAAAAGAAGAGGGGCCTGTTCTGGGAGAGACGGTTTCTTCCCCAGTGCTAACAAGAGATGTAGTAATGTCTCAGTCTATCCATTTCCTTTATGGAAATCCTCCAACCTAAACGAGATGCTTTCTGTGAGTAATAATTAGGAAGAGTACTAAGAGTTCCAGTATCAGCCAAGGTTCGGCAGCAGTCCCGGTTGTTTTAGCCTCAGTCAACAGCCATCCTCTCATGTCATGAGATACTGCCTTTGCTCAGGTGACTGGCATGCCTGGGTCTCACTGACTGCCTCAGCAAAAGGTGTTGGGCCACTCAGTCATTACCACTTCACGCACCTGCAAGTTCCCTCGAAGGTTTCCTTGTAACTCCTGCTGAAAATAAAATAGTATTTTAATAACCTCCACAGCCCACATTGTGTCCTCTCTTTTTGTCATATTCACTGAAAGCCCCAGCAAAAAATGGAAATTGCCTCTAATGCTCTCTCGCTGGCTCAGGTAGTGTTGATCAGAAGCAAGCTCCTTGACTGACATTATCTCCTCCTGGACAGAAACCAATTTCAGCAAGAACTTTGTAATTTGGAACCCAAGGATATAAGATGTATTCAGGGAATTATTTTCCCTCTATAAATTACAGGTCTGTCATTTTAGAGGTTTAATATCACTGAAAGGGCCTGCTTCTTTTTTTTTTTTTCATTCTAAAACTGCCATATTGATGCTGTCAAAAACAGAGGCTTAGAAATGAGAATAATGGCCTGTATTTTAGACAAACAAATCCATTGTTCTCTACAGAGAGACAGAAGAATTATGCCAGACAACAAATATTTATTTATTTAGCAAGCTCTTGAGTGTTTAGGCAGAGTGGTAGACCCAAATGCCTGGCACATAGCAGGTGTTCCATAAATATTTGAAGGAAGAAGGGAGAGAAGGAGAGAAGGAGGGAGTGGTGAGGGAGAAAAGGAATGCCTGAACAAAAACTCTAAGGCAGAAATTCCAAGACTTTGAAGATGGTCTTTTCCAAACACCAGCACACCTAGCAACACAAAGTATTTTAGTAAAAGTTTTCCCTGGATGCACTGGGGGCAAAGGCAATCACCTTGGAGGTCAGAGACAGAGGTAGCAGATGAGCAGATGTCTAGAATGAGGAGAATCAGTTCAGAGGCCCCGCTTTTCAGTCAGACAGAATCAGGCTGAATCTCGCTCCTTTTCTCACCATGTGTGACAACAGGCAAAATACTTCATCTCTCTGAGCCTCAGTTTCCCCAAGTAAAAAACAAGGATTATTCCCATTTTGGAAGATTCTGGTACTTTACTCAAGAGTTATTCCTAACTTCCTTCTCCCTTGTCTTTCTCAACTTGAAGAGTAAAAACTCAATACTCCATTCCCTAGCCTCCTTGCCATTTAGAGGCTAGGTGTGGCCTGAGAGGTAGTCAGCCGTGGGTTTATGGGAAAGCTATTGCCTTCTTGATAAAGGAAAGGTTCTCTCTAGAAGTGAGCCTTCCTGAGGACAGAGGATACACCTTCTTGTCCCATGGAGCCCCATGAGATCCCAGCTTGCCAATCCCAGGGCTAGGAGTGTAGTTGGTCTTCTTGGAAGACTCAAGCTGACAGAAAGCAAGGCCTGAGCTGCGTTGGACTGTACATTTGTGCAACTCTTGGGGGGAAATTTCCCAGCCTGGGGCAACTTACCTTTGAAAACAAAATCAGTCAAAGGGACAAATAAAGTGGGAGAAACCCATTTATTGCTTATAAGCAGTCGTTTGCTTCTGCTCCCCGTGTCTCTCATGACCTGGATACAAAAAGGGGCCCCACCCAACCTCTCCGGTCCAGATATGCCCTCGCTCCCCCATGTAATCAGCTATTGATAGGGAGATGCACTAAGCCCAGGAGAGAGATTCTGGAAATGTTGCAATTTTACCCACAATTCGTTGCAGTCACCTCTAACTACAAAGGCCAAAAAGTAATTCTGGGGTGCAGGGTGCGGGGGGGTTGTTGAGGTTGTCAGGGCAAGCTATAAGAAAATGATCATTGACAAAGTAAAAGATAATGAGAGTGAAGGGAATTTAATTATCAAGTTTGTGAAGAGGGGAAATAAAACAATTTGCCCAGCACTCTACCACAGCATAACAATGTGTTTAAGAAAAACTGATTGGATCTATTTATTGGGTTTTTGTTTTTAATTTCAAATTCAGCCACTCTCTCAAGGATCTGTGGACATGTGCTCATGATTAAAAATACATTACATTATTCCTAGCTGCCATAAAACATCCTGGTGTAATTACATGTGTCTTCCTCCAACAGACAGCTGGCTCCCTTGGCTCTGCGCTTAGCAGGCTTCCCTCCAGGATAAATGAAGCCACAAGTGTGGACCATTTCTCCTCTGGAGCCCCTGCCAGGATAGGGGTTATTACTCCACCCCCAGCTGGCATGTCTCATCCAGAGCTTCACAGACAGATCTCCCACCTCCCTGAGAATGACTCCTATCTTGAGCTGAACTGTGAGATAAGACTTAAAGCCCAAGGAATGAGAGCACTTCACAGATGGACAAAAGAAAAGTGTTTTTGACAGATATTGTCCAGATTGATAAAGTGCAATATAAATGCGAAGTTTTAAATTAGCACTGAGTGTTCATTCTGGTCCCCAAAGATTAGCAAATGCTTAAATAGTAAGTATCAGCATAACATTCCCCTGCAGCAGCCTTTACAGCTAAACATGTGTATTATATTCCAAAAAAACTCATCATTAAGAAGGGGTAATATGCAAAGAAAGCACAGCACAAAGACTTCTGTTAGTCTTCCTGATAAATTCTAGTAAATAATGCCCAGGTGTAGAGCAAATGCTTTCAACTGAAAGCAGATTGGTCAGCTTTCTGATAGTCCTGGTTCCCAGCAGCCTTGCCAATGTCTCCACTTTGACGCTGCACCACTGTGCAGAGATGCATGTTGTGCTTGTGAATAATCCTGTTGCATTTCATTGTGGAACTTTCATAATAGCCCATTTATCAAATTATTCTTTAGAAAATTGGAGTGGTGTAGATCAAACCTACTGAGGGCCTCCATGACATTTTTAAGCCCCAATGTCAGCACTGCCCAAATATAAGCTAGATTATCAAGTACTTTTCAAGAACACTTTAATGCCTTCCTCTTATAAACTCTGAAAGTCTGACAATTAAGATTAAAATGACCCAGCAAGCAATTCTCCCAGCCCTCCAACTGGGATTCACAGTTGGCACAGGACATTGTGCACTGCCTGAAGCAGACGTCTGTGAGGGCCCACTCATGGCCTCATGGCATCTAGAATTTCCATGCCCACTGGCCAAAATACCAAGGGTCACACTATGTTCCTTTTCTGAGAGTTCCCTCTTGCTGCTAAAGCGTGTTCCGCCCATATATGTGATAGGCCATAAAGACTGGCAATTTAAGTTTCCCAGGAGCAACTTTCAACCAACTGACATAGCTGATGGACATACACCCCAGCTCCCTCACCCACCCTGCAGGATGGATGAGGTGCAAGTCCCACACTGTCTCCTAGAGTACCCAACAAGACTGAATTCCAGTTACCCACAGTGGAAACATAACCATCCACCCTTGTTGTCTGACTTCCCATCCCTGACTCCCTTCCACACTGCCCTATCACACTTCCTGGGTTCCTCTGCAAAATAAACTGCTTGCACTCAAATCCTTGCCTTGGGGCTCTCTTCTGGGGGAACTCAGACTAAGGCACCTCCATCCTTACTGAGGCTTCACATGCAGTGCACATCTCCCAGGCTAGTGAGGGAACTCTCCAATGCCATCTGCTTTCCCAGAGGCTCTGGTCCAGCTGTGGTCATTATGAATGTCTATAATCTCATCTTAGACATGAAATCAAAAGTTAGATGATGCCTTCACACAACAAAACTGTAGTCGCCCCATCCAGTTTCTGGGAGTTTGCTGCAAGGGGCACAGTATGAACAGTATGAGTGGAGGGGGGAAGGGTAACATGTTTTCCAGCTGTCTGTCTCTTTCTACTAGCAGCTTCCTCTGGCTGCTAGTCCTCCTGTCATCCTCTGTTGGCTTAAAGAGAAAATCAGGAGACAAGATCTTGAAATCACAGAGCTGTGAGCTGTGATGGAATTGTAAAGCTCCCATGGGCCCCATGTATGAGAATAAAGGAAACTTGCATCTTCCGTGGTAACAGGTACACCAGCACCTGGGAGAGGCCTCCCCAGTAAATTCAGTGTCCATAATTCTCCTTGTAAGAAAATAAATATCATTCTTATTTTGTGAATTTGAATTCATTATTTTCTAGTTGAGAATGCGACATCAATCAACTGAACATTCATAGACTCTCCATTATATCTAGCCCTGTGCTTAGGTTGGGGACACCAGAGTAATCATAGTCACTTCCCTTGCAATAGCATGTAGGCGCAGACACACAAATAGATAATAAGGCATGAAATGATGTGCACTAGGGTGATAAAAAAATGCACCCTAAAAGAATGGATTCTTGTCTTTGTGATAACATGGATGGACAGAGAGGTATTATGCTAAGTGAAATAAGTCAAATAACTACAAATGACTTCACTTATATGTGGAAACTAAAAAACAAAGTAGAAGCAAACTCATAGATACAGAGAACAATCTGGTGGTTGCCAGAGGGGTAGGGGTGGGGGATGGGCAAGGCAGGGGTACGGGGTTAAAAGATACAAACTTCCAGAGAGGCGCTCAAGATGATGGTGTGAGTAGGGCATCTGAAATCTCCCAAAACCATACATATATTGAAAATACAGTAAATACAACTATTCCTAAAAGATAGACCAGAAATACAGTACCAACAGCCAGGCTACATCTACATCTGTGAGAACTCAGCATCTCACAAAAAGGGTAAGATACAAAGATGTGACCTGACGGGATCCGAGCACTCCCCCAACCACAGCTCACCAGTGAGAGGAAACGAATCAGAGTAGGGAGGGAGTGGAAGCACAGGACTGCTAAATAACCAGCCCTAGTAATCTGCACCTGGAGCACAGACACACATTGCATGGTGTATAAGATAATAGAGAAATGGAAAAGTAAAACCAGAGATGGAGAATGCGAGTGGATCCCCACAGCCGGCTCCCCTGGGAAAAAGAAAAGCGGCTGCTTTAAATGTCTTAAGGGGACAAGAGTTTAATAGGTGAACAAAATTGTCCCAGCATACTATGCCCAGCAGGCTGGGAATCTTAAGGAACTTCAGGAGCCCTAACCCCCTGGGTGGCAACACAGCTCTGAAGACCCTCACGGTGATAAGCAGCTGGCCGTTCATTCCCCCCTCCCAGCACTGCCAGCAAACAGGCTGACCCACCACTGCTGCAGACAAGCCGGGGAGCATCCCTGCCCACAGCAACTACACAGAGTCTTCTCCCAGGGTGCAGCTAACCAAGCTAGACCCAGAGGCTGATGCCAGCACACAGCTGCCAAGCACAGGCAGAGGAACCTGGTGCAAAGCCCAGAGGGCGTGAAGGGGTGCCATTCACACAGGAGAACACACGCCACGTGCCTGCAACCCTGGCAGTGTCCTAGGACATCCAGAGAGCCGCCCCACCCATAGCAGCTCAGGGAATTAACCCAGAGACTGTTCCCTGTGTGCAGGAAACTGCCACAGGCAGCTGAGAAGGGCAAGGCAACCAACAAGCAGGAAGGGACTTTGCTCTCCCAACTGACACATGCATCACTTGCAGGCGATCACTTCCATCACCAGGAAAAGGCAGAAGAACCTGGTCCAGTTCAGAATCACTCAATCAATGACAGAGAGAGGGCCTGGCGAGATAGATATAAAAAATCTTCCTGAAAAAGAATCCAAAATAAAAGTCATAAACAGGCTGATGGAGCTAAAGAGAAATAAGCAAGAGCTAAAGGATGAAGTCCAGAGGGAGATTACAGAATTGAAATAATCAATGGCAGGACTTAAGAGCAGACTGGATGTAGTGCACGAGACTGTTAATGGAATAGAAATCAGAGAACAGGAATACAGAGAAGCTGAGGCATCTTTAGGAATTAAAGGATCTTTAAGGAATTAAAAAATATTAAGAGAATTATGTGATCAATCCAAATGGAACAATATTCACATTATAGGGGAACCAGAAGAAGAAGAGAGAGAAAAAAGGATAGAAAGTGTCTTTGAAGAAATAATTGCTGAAAACTTCCCCAAACTAGGGGAGGAAATAGTCTCTCACACTATGGAAGCCCGCAGATCTCCCAATGCAAGGAACCCAAGGAGGACAACACCAAGACATATAATAATTAAAATGCCAAAGATCAAAGACATGGACGGGGTATTAAAGGCAGCAGAGAAAAAAGATCACATACAAAGGAAAACCCATCAGGCTATCATCAGACTTCTCAACAGAAACCTTATAGGCCAGAATAGAATGGCATGATATATTTACTGCAATGAAACAGAAGGGCCTTCAACCAAGAATACTATATCCAGCAAGATTATCATTTAAATTTGAAGGAGGAATTAAACAATTTCAAGATAAAGAAAAGCTGAGGGAATTTACCTCCCACAAACCACCTCCACAGGGTATTTTAAGGAGACCGCTCTAGAAGGAAATATTCCTAGTGCTAAATAGATGCCACCAAAGAAAATAAAATCACAGCAAAGAGAGCAGACCAACCAAATACTAACTAAAGGCAGAAAATAAAATCAGATACCCAAAAAAGTAGTCAAGGGAAACACAAAAGAATACAGAATAAAAAACCTAACATAGAAAGAGTGGAGGAGGAAGAAAAAGAAGGGAGAGAAATAAAGAATCATCAGACTGTGTTTATAATAGCTCAGTAAGTTCGTTAAGTTAGATGGTTAGATAGTAGAGAAGCTACCCTTGAACCTTAGGTGACCATGAATCCAAAGCCTGCAATGGCAATAAGTACATATCCATAAATAATCACCCTAAATGTAAATGGGCTGAATGCACCAATCAAAAGACACAGATTAATAGAATGGATAAAAAAGCAAGAATCATCTACAAGAGACTCACCTCAAATGCAAAGACATACACAGACTAAAAGTCAAGGGATGGAAAAATACATTTCATGCAACTAACAGGGAGAAAAAAGCAGGTGATGCACTATTTGTATCAGACAAAATAGACTTCTAAACAAAGAAGGTAACAAGAGATAAAGAAGGACATTACAAAATGATAAAGGGGTCAGTCCAACAAGAGGATATAATCATTATAAATATCTATGCATCCAACACAGGAGCACTGACATATGTGAAACAAATACTAAAAGAATTAAAAGAGGAAATAGAATGCAATGCATTCATTTTAGGAGACTTCAACACACCACTCGCTCCAAAGGACAGATCAACTGGACAGAAAATAAGTAAGGACACAGATACAATGAACAACACACTAGAACAGATGGACCTAACAGACATCTAGAGAACTCTCCACCCAAAAGCAGCAGGATACAGATTCTTCTCAAGTGAACAAGTAATATTTCCAGAATGGACCACATACTAGGCCAAAAAGGCCTCAGTAAATTCAAAAAGATTGAAATTCTACCAACCAACTTCTCATATCACAAAGGTATAAAACTAGAAGTTGTACAAAGAAAACAAAAAGGCTCACAAACACATGGAGGCTTAACAACATGCTCCTAAATAACCAATGGATCAGTGACCAAATTAAAACAGAGATTAAGCAATATCTGGAGACAAATGAAAACAGAAGCACAAAGCCCCAGCTTCTGTGGGTTGCAGAGAAGGGAGTTCTATGGAGAAAGTTTATAGCAATTCAGGCCTATTTAAAGAAGGAAGAACAATCCCAAGTGAATAGTCTAAAGTCACAATTATTGAAAAAGGAAAAAGAAGAACAAATGAAGCCCAAAGTGAGCAGAAGGAGGGACATAATAAAGATCAGAGAAGAATAAAACAATAGAAAAAGTCAATAAAACCAAGAGCTAGTTCTTTGAGAAAATAAACAAAACAGATAAACCTCTAGCCAGACTTATTAAGAGAAAAAGAGAATCTACACAAATAAACAGAATCAGAAACTGAGGAAGGAAAAATCATGATGGACACCACAGAAATACAAAGAATTATTAGAGAATACTATGAAAATATATATGCTAACTAACTGGATAACCTAGAAGAAATGGGCAACTTTCTAGAAAAATACAACTTCGCAAGACTGACCAAGGAAGAAACAGAAAATTTAAGCAGACTGATTACCAGCAATGAAATTGATTTGGTAATCAAAAAACTACCCAAGAACAAAACCTCCACACCAGATGGATTTACTGCTAAATGTTATCAGACATTTGAAGAAGACATAATACCCATTCTCCTTAAAGTTTTCCAAAAAATAGAAGAGGAGGGTATACTTCCAAACTCATTCTATGAAGTCAGCATCACCCTCACACCAAAACCAGGCAAAGACACCACCAAAAAAGAAAATTCTAGACCAATATCCCTGATGAACAAAGATGCAAAAATACTCAACAAAATATTAGCAAACCGAATTCAAAAATACATAAAAAAGATTATCCATCATGGTCAAATGGGATTCATCTCAGGGGTGCAAGGATGGTACAACATTCAAAAATCCATCAACATCATACACCACAACAACAAAAAGAAGGACAAAACCACATGATCATCTCCATAGCTGCTGAAAAAGCACTCGACAAAACTCAACATCCATTCATGATAAAAACTCTCAACAAAATGGGTATAGAGGGCAAGTACTTCAACATAATAAAGACCATATATGAACAACCCACAGCCAACATCATACCTAAGAGCGAGAAGGTGAAAGCTTTTCACCTAAGATTGGGAACAAGGCAGGGATACCCACTCTCCCCACTTTTATTCAACTTTGTACTGGAAGTCCTAGCTATGGCAATCAGACAAAGCAAAGAAATACAAGGCATCCAGATCAGTAAGGAAGAATTCAAACTGTCACTATTTGCAGATGACAGGTATTATACATTAAAAAACATAAAGGATACACTCCAAAACTACTAGAACTAATATCTGAATTCAGCAAAGTTGCAGGATACAAAATTAATGCACAGAAATCTGTTACTTTCCTATACAGTAACGATGAACTAGCAGAAAGAGAAATCAAGAAAACAATTCCATTCACAATTGCATTGAAAAGAATAAAATACCTAGGAACAAACCTAACCAAGGAAGTAAAAGACCTATACCCTGAAAACTACAAGACACTCTTAAGATAAATTAAAGAGGACACTAACAAATGGAAATTCATCCCATGCTCCTGGCTAGGAAGAATTAATATTTTGAAAATGGCCATCCTGGCTAAAGCAATATACAGATTCAATGCAATTCCTATCAAAGTACCAACAGCATTCTTCAATGAACTGGAACAAATAGTTCTAAAATTCATATGGAACCACAAAAGGCTCCAAATAGCCAAAGCAATCCTGAGAAGGAAGAATAAAGTGGGGGGTATCTTGCTTCCCAACTTCAAGCTCTAGTACAAAGCCACAGTAATCAAGACAATTTGATACTGGCACAAGAACAGACCCACAGAAGAGCGGAACAGAATAGAGAGTCCAGATATTAACCCAAACATATATGGTCAATTAATATACGATAAAGGAGCCATGGATATACAATGGGGAAATGAGAGCTTCTTCAACAGCTGATGTTGCAAAACTGGACAGCTACATGTAAGAGAATGAAACTGGATCATTGTCTAACCCCATAAACAAAAGTAATTTCGAAATGCATCAAAGACCTGAATGTAAGTCATGAAATCATAAAAATCTTAGGATAAAACATGGGCAAAAATATATTGGACATAAACATGAGCAACTTCTTCAAGGAAAGAAGTAGGGCAAGGAAAACAAAAGCAAAAATGAACAAGTGGGACTATATCAAGCTGAAAAGCTTCTGTACAGCAAAGGACACCACCAATAGAACAAAAAGACATCCTACAGTGTGGGAGAATATATTCATAAATAACATATCCAATAAAGTGTTGACATCCAAAATATATAAAGAGCTCACCCACCTCAACAAACAAAAAGCAAATAATCCAATTAAAAATGGGCACAGGATCTAAACAGGCACTTCTACATAGAAGAAATTCAGATGTACAACAGACACATGAAAAGATGCTCCACATCGCTAGTCATCAGAGAAATGCAAACTAAAACCAAAATGAGATATCACCTCATACCAGTAAGGATCACCACCATACAAAAGACAAACAACAACAAATGTTGGCGAGGTTGTGGAGAAAGGGGAACCCTCCTGCACTGCAGGTGGAAATGTAAATTAGTTTAACCATTGTGGAAAGCAGTATGGAGGTTCCTCAAAAAACTCAAAATAGAAATACCATTTGACCCAGGAATTCCACTCCTAGAATTTACCCTAAGAATGCAGCCACCCAGTTTGAAAAAGACATATGACATATGCACCCCTATGTCTATCACAGCACTATTTACAATAGCCAAGAAATGGAAGCAACCTAAATGCCCATCAGTAGATGAATGGATAAAGAAGATTTGGTACACATACACAGTGGAATATTATTCAGCCATAAGAAGAAAACAAATCCTACCATTTGCAACAACATGGATGGAGCTAGAGGATATTATGCTCAGGGAAATAAGCCAGGAAGAGAAAAACAAGTATCAAATGATTTCACTCATCTGTGGAGTATAAGAACAATGAAAAAAAACTGAAGGAGCAAAACAGCAGCAGACTCACAGAACCTAAGAATGGACTAGCAGTTACCAAAGGGAAAGGGACTGGGGAGGATGGGTGGGAAGGGAGGGATAAGGGGGAGCGGGGGAGAAAGTGGGCGCCATGATTATCATGTATATTGGGGGTGGGGAGCCACAAGGAGGGCTGTACAACACAGAGAAGACAAGTAGTGATTCTACAGCATCTTACTACACTGATGGATAGTGACTGTAATGGGGTATGTCGGGGGAACTTGGTGATGGGGGGAGTCTAGTAAACATAATGTTCCTCATGCAATTGTAGATTAATGATACCAAAAGAAAAAAAAGTTGTTTCATTTGCATCTTTTGTAAAGGTCTGTGAACATGTTTTTGGCCCAGGTTTATACTGAGAAAGCCTTTAACTTTAATATTTACAACATAACGTGATTTGATGGAACCCGAATTATTTCAGCTATCTGAACCTAATTCAGCACTTCCATTTTGTTTCTTCAATGCACAAACACATGCATGCACATAAATACATATAGAAACATGCATACATGAGTGCTTGTGCTGCACATGTATGCACACAATGCCATTCATATGCTTTCACACATATATACATACACACAGGCACACACATAAACATGTAGTCACACTTCAGACTCTTCCTGCACAAGCTGATCCAATAAATGCAAAGGGAGTGGAAGAAATAAGCATCCAGCTATGCCACCACCATATTTGTATCTTCACTATTCAATTCTAAGTCTTCATCTACCTCCCTTACTAGTCTTCTGACATTGTACTTTTGGAGACTCCACTTTGATGTATAAACAAACTTCTGGGATAAAAGGCAGCTTAAGGTAACCCAAAGCATGAAATATCTCCCACAATAGCAAGGCCAAAAGTTCATACTCTCTTGAATGCCTCCAGTAGCAGGGAACTCATTTCCTCCTGAAGTCATCTGATTCATTTTCTCACATTTCCTCACTCAAGCTAGCCAGGTAGCTAATGTTCTAGTCTTGGCCCTGCTCCTACCCACTGGGTGACCTTGGACACATCAGTTCCAGTCCTGGGCCTCATGTTTCTCATGAGGAAATTGGAGGAAATGATCCTCCCAATCAAGACATTTTGATAATTCAGAAATGTTCAAATATTCTTTCTTACTTTGAGCCAAAAATCTCTTTCCCTACAGTGACTACCCCGGGTCCAAGATCTGCCCTCTGGGGTTACAGTTTCATCCTCATGCCAGAGAGTGGAGAGCTTCACCTTCTTCCCTGGGCTAGACTCTCCCTGTCTGTGCAGGGGTCTGTCCTGGTTACCTCTTGTGCGCACCTCACATCCACATGCCCCAGCTTTTAATCCAACTATTGCTACAACCAGCTTTGTGAAGGTACAGCCTGGCCGCTTCTTAGCTCAGCTGCACTGTATTCCTCCCATGTTCTGCCAGAAGTAGTTCACCTCTGACATTCCATTGTGGGTCCTACAGGAGCCTGTACAGGCTCTCTGGAGAGGGTGATTAACCATCAGTGTTTTTCTAGGATTGACTGATTTTCCCAGGATGCAGCATTTTTAAAAAATCAGGACATTTCCAGGCAAATTGGGACAAGTTGGTTACCTTATCCTGAACTCAGGAGGGACTTAATACCCAGGAGCAACCCTCAACATTGTGGGACTCAAGGAACAGGTGGTTGATGCTCCCCTTCTGTGGCCCTGGGCAGACCTTCCAGGGTGCACGCCACATGCACAGTTACTCAAAACGTAGCGGGAGGCTTAAACTCCAGTTGCCCACAGTGATTATTAATTTGAGAAGGCTTTTCTTCTTACCTATCTTTCTCTCCTTAATCCCCACACTCTTGTTTCTTGGGATCACTTCCCACAATAAACAACCAATGCACAAGAGCCCTCATCTCAGGCTCTACTTTGGGGAGGGACTGCAGGCTCCAGCAGGTACCTAGGAATTTTGGCTATTGAAAATGTCAGAGTTGCCCTCTTTAGTTACTGGACTTCTGGTTCTAAGGTCCAAATAGCATTCTACTAGGGTAGAGAACACCAAATATGTTCTTGATTTCTCTACAGCTTCTTAGTATTCTTCTTTGCACACTGACTCAGCCAGGTGATTGTGGCAAATCACTTTTCTAGTTGTTGGTTCATTTCCTCAAAAGATAGGATTTGGGTGTTGTGTCTGAGAACCACACAGGTGATCTTATCTCCGATCAAAATCAAATCAAAACACCTCCTGTGGAGACATAGCATACATTTTATTTCCTGACAATATTTCTCCCATCTGAATTCAATTTTGACAAATGAAAT
The DNA here is from genome assembly GCF_030020395.1 of Manis pentadactyla. NCBI lineage: Eukaryota > Metazoa > Chordata > Mammalia > Pholidota > Manidae > Manis > Manis pentadactyla. The sequence continues at coordinate 30,402,026 of NC_080033.1, forward strand.
TCAAGAAAATATAGGTGAAATAACTGAGACCTGAGAATAACCTGACTTGCATTCCTCAGTTTAAAAAATTAAGAAAAAAATTATCAATAGAAAAATAAGAGAAACTCACTGAATTCTTACACATATTCTGAATCAAATCAAGCTTACAAGGAAACAAGGTAATTGAGTATTTCTCAATGATCAATTGTTATAGTTTCTGCAGCACTTTACATATCTCATCCTGCTTAATTCCTTAGAACAGCCTAAAGAGTTGCCCATTTTATGATTGGAGAAATTGAGGCTCAGAAAGATTAAGTCACTTGACCAAGATCACACCACCAGCAATTTGCAGAGCTGAGGTTCAAACCCAGGCAGCCCAGTTCCAAAGTCTTATTCCTAGAACTCTAGAGAGGCAGAGAACAGACAGCCTCACATCACTCTTTATGGTACCCTACCACCAGCCTTCCTGCACTTTCAACCTGTATCATTTCTCGGGTCCCATCCTCTGCCAGGAATTCCCTTCCCACCCACCACCTCCAGCTCCACCTAGAGAAATCCTGCCAGTTCTTCTAGGCCTAGACCATACTTCACCTGCTAAAGCCTTTCTAAGCTACCTGCTGGATGCCATTGCACCTTCCACTGCATTTCCACACTTTTCATATATTCTCTGTAAAGTGCTTACTATGCACCAGGCCCTTTCACTAAACATTTTACATACATTTTCTCTATATCTCTATCTCAACTTACTATTATTTCCCTTATTTCATAGCTGAGAAAAGCAAAGTATAGAAAGGAGAACTATGATGGGGCCACTCTCTCACTCCCAGAACTCCAGGCTAGATAAAGTAGTTTCCAAAGTGACCAAGGATGCCAGTGCAGTGGGTCAAGGGTAATGGGCCCAGGGGGCTTTCAGATCAGCCCTCTTCTCCAGAGTTCCTCCCTAACCATGTAGCACTGAGACTTTTCCCCTGGATCTTCTTCCTGTGGCACCCAGCCTCAACCTTCACACAACAGATATGTATTGAGTGCTCACTACATTCCAGAGACTGTTTCCGATGCAAGGAAGCTTACCTCCTGTTGGAAGGTAGACATGGCAATAGGTATAAAAGTACAGAGAAACACATTACTAGCTTCCTCTCTGCTTAAGAAAATTATACAGAACTTAATAAGGGGCATCTGACTCTTTCCACAATTGACTAGGACCCAGATCATTTTATAATTCCATAAAATGGTTGACTTTCAGTAAGTTATTTTCTGTCCAATAGAGACAATGACCCAAAGGTTAGAATTTTATTGCCCTACAGGACATTAACCAGTTTTAATCTAATTTAGCAATCTTATCTTAGCATTTATTTTTTCCCAATGGAACTGACTATAAAATCCCCCTTTCTCATATTCCTCTTTTGAACTAACCTTGTCATTAATAAGGTAAATAAAATGATGACACATGCATAATAAATAACTATACAAGAATTATGTTTTCAACAGTTTTAGGACTATACTCTGACAATTATATTCATAAAATTAAAATGGCATATGTGATCATGAGTGAATGAGGGCTCCTCGCATTCTCATATAGAGCCAGTATGCAAAAATGACAGGGAGTTATTCCAAATGGAGGAAACAGCTGATCAAAGGACCTAAAGAGGAAAAGGAGTTGACTTATAGAGAGGTGTACTGGTAAATGTGTAATTGCTGGCTGGCTGGGAGTTGGGGGAGCATGAGGGAGAGATTCCTGATTTGCAGCTCTTGCCACTTGCCACAGAGTGAACACTCCCTCCATTTTGAGCTACTAACACAGGGTCACTGAACACATAATTGAGAGTCAACATACACAAGGAGCCAGATAAGCTGGTTCCAGCACACCACTAGGCAAATTCAGAAAAAGAACCAAGGCCAGAAAGGCAGGTGAGGAGAAAATGGAAGTTCCTATGGCCAGGATCCTCACCTGACCCTAAACTACTTGATGATATAATTGGCCTACTGCTAGGCTACTGCTTCCACCCCCACAGGCAATAAGCTATTATTGACTGAGTCACTATATAAAGTACTCTGTCTAGTGCTGTCGGTGAAGGCAAAGACGGAAGTGGATTGCAGCCCTGCAGACTGCTGGATGCAGATGTGATTCTAGTGTTCAACCTACTGCAGGGAGAATAAAACCGGGTATAAACCCTTTCATCTCAAGAAGGTTATTTTTTCATATTTAGGTCTCACTGAATCCATAGTGAACTTTCCCAGGGCTGAAACCCTCAGGAAAGACAGAAGGGAACACAAATTAGAGAGTTTTAGGACATGAGGTCAAAGGGGGCATGGGGAAGATCTTTGGAGGAGATCTTGAAAGTAGTTAGGTTGTATTCTAATTATAATTGGAAGCCATTTAGAGGATCTTAAGCCCAGGAATGACTCTCCCTCTTCCTTTATAGCTGCTTGATGTTTCTCTTGAGAGAAAGGGAGGGGAGAAATAAGGAGGAACATAGTTCCTTTCCTGGTTTTATGCATTAGCAATAAACATGCCCTAGTGTCTCACCTCCTACCTCCTGAGGCTTATCAACATATCCCATGCTGTATAATTTTCTCCATTTTCTCTCAGTAGCAAGCACCCATTTTTTTTGAAAGTGGGTAAGTAAATTCATTCTTTTAAGATGATACAGAATGGGAACTGTTAAGTAAAATTATTTAAAAATGTGTTGTACTGTTTCAAACTGTTAGAAATAAATGATCACAGGCAGTTTAATGCATTTTAAAGAGCAATTTCTATCAGGAACAGCTGGTGGCTGCTTGGCTATTGGAGCTCCTGGAAGAGAAAGACAGCTGCCATTGTGTTCTAACTGACCTGCCACTGGAAAGGGAACTTAGTCCACTCAGACCCAGAGCTGGAGGCACACACTGGGAAAGGGAGACGTGTTGCAAAAGCTGTTGGGGAGCCTGTTTGCCTTAATCATTCATCCCATTTGATCTGGAGGCTTATCGGCTCAAGAACTGGGGAGCGTAGGAGCAGCCATACCTTCTCTTTTGAGTTTCACTCGAAATTGGGATCTAGACATGTAGCCATAGAAAATTACCTTTTCTAGGTGCCTTATACTTCCTTTCTCGGACTATAAGCTCCTCAAGGAAAGGAACCACAAACATTCATTTCTGTATCTTCTACCATGCTCACTGAGTGTCTGGTAAATAATAGGTGTTCTTAAATACCCATTCACTAGAAAGCAAATTTTATTAGATGGTCCTTATGTGCCAGCACTAGATTAATTGTCAGGGACAATTAATATACAGAGACAAACAATATACAACACCATTATCAAAGGAACAGAAAAGAGAGTGAGAGCAAGAGTGAGAGAAAGACAAAGAGACAGAACTAAAGGGAGGAATTATACCCTGAAAGTTCTTCAAAAGGTTGACATGGCTGACAGTGCTGGGGGAAAAATTTTTCCCCTACCCTCCAAGGTTCTTTTGACTGCTGTAAGAATTAAATTTATAAGAGAAAGATTAATAGGAAAAAACTAATTTTAATGATGTATGCACATGTGGGGCCTCCACAATAATATGACGCCCACAAGCAGTTAGGCAGTTGTGGTTTGTATGCCATTCAGAGCTAAGGAGAAGTGGGCAGGGATTTAGGACTTCAAAGGGAAAAATGACAATTCACAGAAAAATGAAAAAGAGTGAATGTTTCTAAAAAAAATTTTGCTAGGCCACACAGAAACAACAGGACATAGGAATTTTAACAGACTTTGCTAAGTTCCTCCCTATTTACTTCCCTATAACTTAGGTAATATTATATTGTAGTTACCTATAGTGACAGCTCCCTTCTTGGAACAGAGTATCTACGTTTGTTTAGGCAGTTAGAGGAAAGGTCAAAGTTTCTTCCTGAGCCTTCTGTTTCTTAAAAATAATCAGCCTAAAGAATCCATACCGAAAGAGAAACATTTTGGATGGGAAATTTTACTCCCCTACAGTGGCATCTCAAAAAGACAAATGACCAAAGAAAGGGAGCCAAAGATAGACATGTAGAAAGAGTAAGGACTAAAATATAGTAGTTAATTAAAAGGTTATGGCCATGGTAAAGGAATAGTCATGACTGCCCTGAAATTCTTTCCAGGATAACTTCATCTTAGCTGTGCTTAATGGTATAGAAACTTAACAGCCTAAATCTTGGGTAGGAACAACCCCAGGACGACTTTCTGATGAGCTTCCTGGTCTTGTTTGCACATCTTGGGCAGCACCAGTATGGCCATCAACCTGTACAGAACCTGACGACCCCGAATGCCATCATGCCCCCATGTGATACAGAGTAGGGGTATATGAGATGAGGACTAAATGGAGTCCTTGTCCAAGTGTGTTTTGTAGTGGGTCCACATGGGGTCATTGCCCTTGTTGCTGAATTTATCATCAGAATGGCTGCAGAACCAGTGTCTGCACACAGCACAAACAGTGGCTGCAGAGCCCTTGGATTGGCTCCTTGACTTGTGGAATAAAAACTATTCTGGTAAGAAAGACCAAATAGAATCCCCTGAGATAGCCCTTTATCCCCCACTCTTAACCAAAAGAATAAATCAAAAACAAACTGTCACATCCTGAAGAGAAGAGTAGAGATTAGTGCCACTCAAAAGACTTCGAGGATACAGGAGTAGTGGTTTCCATTTAACTCCCAAGTCTGATTCCTGCAAAAACAAGCTGGGTCACAGCAGGGGACAGCAAACTACTACAAATTTAACCAAATAATAGTCCTAGTAAAAGCTATGCTGGATGTGGTGTCTTTACTAGAGCATGTTAATACACAAGATATGTATAATGCAGCTACTGGTTTGACAAATGTGTTTTTTCAACACTCGTCATTAAGGAGGCTCAGAAGCAGTTAGCATTCTTATGAGATGGACACCAGTATACATCCAGTGTTAACACAGGCAAGGCTATGCTAATCCTGCTTTCTGTTACAACATAGTCTGAAGGGACATTCCAAAGATAGACACATTGGCCCACTATATTGATGACATCATGTTATTTGGACCTAATGAGCAAGAAGGGCAAATATCCTAGATTCCTCATTAAGATATATTAAGATCTAGAAGGTAGGAGATAAAACTCACAGAAATTCAAGAGCCTACAATTTTGGTGAAGTTGTTTTTGGTCCAATTGTCTGGGATATTCTAGAATATCACCTCAAAAGTAAAGGACACATTATTGAACCTTGAACCTCCTACCGTTAAGAACAAAGAACAATAATTGGAGATCTCTTCAGGTTTTGGAATGACCTAAACCATGCTTATAAATACTACTTGGACCCATTTATTAGATAATAGGGAAGTCTACTGGTTTTAAGTGGGCCCAGAGCAAGAAATGGATCTGCAGAAGGTTTAGACTGTGGTATAAGCAGTCCTACTTGGACCATATTACCTGGTAGAATCTATGGTACTCAAGGTATCTGTGATAGGAAAAGATGACAGGTACAGTAGAATAGTTGCAGACCCTTGTAGCTGTAGAGCAAGGCATGCGATACACAGCAGAGAACCAGAGATTACTTGAAAAGAGCTCTTAGAACACAACTGGGTCCTGGTAGAGACTGAGTATCTGACAGTGGACATCAGTGACTTTCCAACCAAAACTTCCCATCGTCTGCTAGACTTCCAGGCTCACCAGGTCATACGTCAAGTGGGCCTGCATCAATTCATCATAAGATCCTGGTTGGGTAAGGGCTTGGAAAGAGAAGTATTGGAAGAGCAGGGATAAAGAGCACTTGGGAAGAGATCTGTGGATAAACATATGAGAGTGGGTACAGAGCACAATTGTAAGCTAACACCCACAGAAAGCACCCACTGCAGAAGAGACACCAAAGAATCAAATAAGATAATTCAGTCAGTAGGTCTCAGTCATCCTCCAGCCTTCCCTACACTGGTGTTTGTGCAATGGGCTCATGAGCAGAATAGCAGTGGAATATCCATCCACTGTGGCAGAAATGGAGGCTATGCATGATCCAACAGCATGGCATCTCTCTCCCCAAGGCTGATCTAGCTACATCACTGATTAACATCTAACTGCCAGTTGCAGAAACTAACACTAACCAGTAACTTGAAGACAAGTTGGTTACACTGAACTTCTCCTACCTGGGAAGAGAAAGTGATTCATCGTGACCAGAAATGACATATGTTATGGATATTGGTTTGCCTTTCCTGTCCACAGGGCCTCAACCAATACTGCATATCCAGGGGCTTCTAGAGCATATGATCTACTGACATGGGATTCCATATAACACCACCTGAAACCAAAAAAAACCACTGTTTAGTAAAGATGGTGCAGTGGTGGGCACTTGACCATGGCATCCACTGGTCCTGCCATTTGCCACACCACCCAAAATCACCATCCATTGCTGGGTGATAGGACAATCGAATGGCCTCTTGAAGGTACAGCTGAAGAATTGGCTTAGAGATGACATTCTGCAAAGAGCATGTCATCCTTTAAAATGTGATATACACTTTAAATCAATGGCTGTTCTATGATGCTCTGTCCCCAGGAGGTAGGGCACATGGGCCAGGAAATGAAGTAGGAGTGGCACCATTCAACATCACTTGTGGTGTTTGTGCTTTGGGCTGTACGTGCAACTTTGGGCTGTAGGTTAAGAGGCTATATTCCCTATAGGGGAAAAGCTTGTACCAAAGGGACACAGTTGGAGTCCCACTAAAATTAAATCTGTGGCTACCACCTGGTTACTTTGGGTTCCTCTTGCCAAGAGACCATACATCACAGAAGCAGTTAACTATGATAGCAGTCATGATTAACCCTGTGCATCCTGAGGCAGACGGACTCCTGCTACATAATCCTGGCATGGAGGAATATCTTTGGCATCCAGATGATATATTGGGTCATCTCTTATTACTCTCATACCTGTTTTTAACTGTAAATGTTCAAGCACAGCAACCATGGTCTACTAAAGGCACAGAAACCACTTCCCAGAGCCCTAAGGAATAAAGTTCTGAGGTACTTTCCTTCCAGACCCTGCCAGGAAAGTTACTACAACCAGCAGAAGTGCTAGCCTTGCCATAAACTAGGGGAATTTCGAAAATATGGGGAAGAGGTGAATTATGAGATCAGTCATGGACTCAGTAACTCCAACAGGGGAGCTTTTGTCCCACCAGTCCCCTCTTGTGAGTCTCCACAGAAATGACCAACCAGAATCCTGGAGACACTGTGTCCCAAGGAGAGAACTTAAAAAGATACATATTCTAGTAATTCTGATTTCCAAGGATTAAGATAAAAATCCCCAAAACTTTTATAAAAATAAAAATACAGGTTACCTTAAATGGGATAGAAATCTGACTGACCACAGACTGCTCATTAACAATATGAGATCCTGGAAATCATGACACCATACCCAGAAAGTTTCTAGAGGAAATTATTTTAAACCTAGAATTAAATATCCAATATCAAGTGTAAGTTTAAAAATTAAACATATTAAAGCTCATAAAATTCATCACTAATACACTAACTCAAAAAATATAACTTGAGGGTATTCTATAATAAAGCTAATCATGTAGTGTAAATCCTTTGAATACAATAAACAGTGGTGTTCTAGCTAGTTACTACTGCTTCGTAACAAGGCACCCCAAATTCAGAGCCATAAGCAACCATTCTCAGGAATTCTATGGGTCAGGAATTTGGATAAGACTCATCAAAGAGAGCTTGTCTCTGTGCCTCAATGTTTGAGGTCTCCACAGAGACACAAAGGCAGGAGGTGACTCAAAAATAAGAACTGGAATCATCTGGAGACATCTTCTCTCAAATATATGATGGATGATACTACTAGCTGTGGGCTGGGACCTCAGTAGGGCTATCAGCTGAAACATCTACTTGCGGACTCTGTGTGGTCTCTCCATGCAGGTTGGTTTGCTTTCAAGAGTGAACCTCCCAAGACAGTATTTCAGAAAGGCATCGTCTTTCTGTGCTCTGGGCTGGAAGTCACATACCATTACTTCCACTATCCTCTTGCCAGGACATTCACAAAGGTATAGCCAGGTTCAGGGAGAAGATGTAGGTCTAACTATATGAAGAGCAAAGTGGATGGGAGACTTAGCTGCCATTTTTGGAAAATACTGTCTGTCACACCAGTGAGCAAGAAAAGTAATAACATCCAAATCTAAGTAACTGATAGTGACATTCTGTGAGGCAGACTGCATTTGAGAAGAATGGAAATTTTTAGAGCAAGAGCATAATGTGGAAAAAATGAATAAAATATAGGACTAAAATTCCGGTTTATTTTAAAATAATATTGGTGTTAGGGATGGAGGCAGGAGAGAGAGCATAAATGTATGCTAAACTTTTTATTCATTTGAGGTGGTTAAAGGCAGAAATTAATTCTGGACATTGAAATAAGACTATGTTCACATGTATTAGTTAAGTGAATAAAAATCTTGTAAAATATGTCATTTAAAAAAACTCTAAGACCAACCATTAGATTAGAAATAAGATGTAATTTCAAACCACTTAAATAATAAAAGTAACAAAAAACAGAAAATGAGGCCATTGTAAGTTGGAAACAAAACAAGATAGTAGTAATAATCCAAATGCATCATTAATCAAAAAAATGTGAATTAAATACATTTAACGGCATATTTCAAAGAGATATTTCTGAATGGGAATATTTAAAATCCATTTTGTATGTTACTTACCAGAAAGCATGCCTAAATTTTTTTAAAACAGAGAGAGAGAAAAGTTGAAAATTAAAGGAGATAGATATACCTGGCAAATTCTAACAAAAAGCAAGCAGGAATAGCAATAGTAATAGCAGTTAAAATAGAATTCAAGGTGAAAAACATCAAACAGGAAGGAGACAGATATTTTATATGATAAAAATTACAATTTCCCAAGAAAATGTAATAGTCACAAACCTTTATGACCAGAGCAGCATAAAGTTCATATTTATAAAGTTAAACCCCTTGGAAATATGAAAGAAATTGGCAAACCACAATCTTGATAAGAGATTTAAAAACCTCTCTAAGAAATCGAGATGCCAAGCAGAATAAAAAGATTAGGTCATGAAAGATTTAAATAAGACAAGTAGTTAAATATCTCTCCTCTACTTTTTATATTAATTATCTGCCTCTAACCCAATTAACTATATAGTTGTATTGCTAATGTGAATTTCACCCAGTAAAGAGACCCATTATTTTCACATACCTATGAAACATTTTTAATTGGCTTTTTATTAGACCAAAGGAAATAAATCACCAATTTCCAAAAGGCAAAAAAATCATACAGGCCACATTGCCTCAAATGGTCCAATAAAACTAGATATCTCAAACACCTCTTTTAGAAATTAAAGCTCTTCTAAATAAATCTTGGTTTAAAGTGATTATCAAAACTAACATTATAATCTGATTAGAAATAATGACAGCGAGAGCACTAAAGAGAGTAATCTGTAAGATCTGGCCAAAGACATATTCAGTGACAGTTTTTATTATTTCATTTATTAGCACATAAGACCAAAAATAGGGTAAGGATTCAACTCAAGAAGGTACAAGCAAATAAATAAATCTAAAGAAAGACAATGTAGTTAATAAAAATAAAAGCAGAAACTAATGCACCAGAAATCATAAATTACTTTAAAAGAGTAATAAAGAATAACCATGTGTGTTTTAATGTAGGAATGCAAGAATATGGCAACATCAAGAAATTTATCAATGCAATACACTACATTAAAAAGGGGAAGCCATGTAGTCATCTCAAAAGATAAAAAGCATTCTGATTCCTTTTTAAAAACTATTTTACTGCCTATGAAAGTATTTAAACTTCCTTAATTTGATAAAGGGTAGCTTCCAAAAGTTACACTAAATTATAGAGTTAAAGTGGAAACATTAGAAATATTCCTATTAAGTCAGGCACAAGATGAATACTGCCTTGAACATCTAACATTATTCTAGAGAACCTAGAAAACACGAAAGTGAAAACAAGAAATGACTACTCATATTTGAAAGGAAGAGATGAAACATTTTAATTTATTGATGACAATGATTGCCTATGTAAAAAGTCCAAATTAATCAGCTAGAAATTATCAGAATCTATAAGAGTTAAGCAAAGTGGCCAAATAAAAGGACAACATTCCAAAACCACAGGGTTTCCTGTACACCAACAACAATCGGTTAGTAAAGGATGAGTGTTGGTGGTTTCTGGTTTTCAAGGAATTGGTCCATTTCTTCTAAGCTGAAGTTAAAACTGTAACATTATCCTTTTAACAACTAAAGGATCTGTAGAGATATCTCCTGTTTCATTCTTGATATTGGTGATTTGTGTCTTTTCTCTTTTTATCTTTATCAGTCTTGCTAGAAGCTGGTCAATTTTAATTTTTTTTTAAAGAATCAGCTTTTCTCCTCTCTGATTTTCTCTATTGTTTACCTGTTTTCAATTTCATGAGTTTCTGCTATTTATCATTTATTTTTGCTTGCTTTCGGTCTATTTTGCACTTCCTTTTCTAGATTCTTGAGGTAGAAACTTGGATGGCTCTAAAACATCTAAAATTACAGCTCTCATACAGTGTGACCTTCTGGAAGGAAAGCTCTGCCCTGGGGCTATAAATGTGGCATTTGTCAGCATGTATGATATTGAAAGCTGTGGGATGAGATAAGATGATGAAATACAATTGTGCAGACAGGGCCCAGAACACAGCTGCAATCTTTTGAAGTCTGAAGAAGTAGAAGATCCTGCAAAGGAGACAGAGGGATGCCCAGTGGGTAGGAGGAGAATCAGTTGAGAATGGTGTCAAGGGAGCAGCACTTTCAACATGAGAAAATGGCCTACTGTTAAATGCTGTCAAGAGATCAGATAAGACGAAATCCAAAATGTGTATTGGAGGCAGCAACATGGGAGTAACTGGGGACCTTGACAAGTGTAATGCTGCAGAGAGAAGCCAGATTGAAAAGGAGGATGCGATGGGAGAGTGGTGCTCAGCAGAGAGTGGCATCACATTTTTAGAGAAGAAAAATCTCTCTCATATGAATGAGATAAGGCATTTGAAGTGTTTAACAGTGTCTGGCTCATAATAGGAGCTTGCTAATACATCGCTTTTCCTCACTTCCTCACCTTTCATTCTTTGATTTAAAATGTTGTAGAAAGAGAGTCCTGGACTCCAGTGCAGCTTCTTTTAACATTATTTCTGTAAGAAAATCGGGTATGACTTACTGCTTTTGGAACAAGTAACTTACTTGTTTGGATGAACCCCTTTTCTAGAAAGGGAGTCAGCCAATACAGTGGTTAAAGTCACAGTTTCTAGAGTCAGATTGTTATAAATTAAATCCAAGTTCCACCCTCTATGAGCTGTGTGGCTATAAGAATGCTGAATAAACTTTTGAGCCTGTTTCCTCCACACTAATTGTTAATTAGAACAGTACCTGCCTCATCAGTGAACATAATGAATGCCTGGCACCTATACTCACTACCAGTTCAGTTCCAGAATTTCCCTATGCTGTTTTTTTTCAGAGAAGGGTACTTTTACAATAAAAGAGCTTACACCTCTCTAGCAGAATGTGGATGCTCTCAGTGTGTGGATGCAGGGGCTGGAAGCTTGCTTGGATAGCAAGGTCTGTCACAGGACTGACAATGCCAAGTCTACTTTGCCTTCAAAGTACCAGAGACACCTCAACTGGCAGCTCCCCAGCTGCCTGGAGCATAAGCATCTCCTCTAGTTTTTACTCTCCTCCAAGGACACCAGGAATTTAGGCTTAGGCTACCAAGGGCTCATGAGAAGGAGACATTCTTACTTTTTAGGTTATTTTTCTCTTCCCAGCCTCCAGCATGTGGTAAAAAACCATAATGATTGCTGCTTAGATGAATGACTTCACCAGGGGAAGAGCAACCAAGCACCAAAGTCCTCATGCCACCCACCAGACCCAGCATCACCATGATTAACATGGCAATTCCCAGCCAAGGAGCCGGACTGCTCTGCCTACCAGACACCCTGACTGGGTGACTTATGGCTTTATATTTTTTCATTGGCCTCTGTGGATAAACTGAGAGTTCCTGTGTCCAGGATTCTCACCTAGCCCTGGTTGACTGGCTCACTGCACACCTGTGGGCAATACATGGCTGTTGAGTCTATATAAAGAGCTCCACCCAGTGCTATGGGTGTGACACGGTGGCAGGGCTGCAAGTCTGCAGGAGAGCAGAGCAGAGGCTGGAGTGTTGGCAGGGCCGAGGACAGAGGCCCAGAGGACAGCTGTGCAGACAGAGGGGCCCAGAGGCAGAGACCAGCTTGCTGCATGCAGACTCGCTCTGAGTGAATGGGATTCTAGTGACTGATCTGCCACCTGGAAATAAAGTTTGGGTATAACCCTTTCATTGCAAGAACGTTTTGCTGTCGATTTCTTTGATCACGTTGAATCCATAGCGAACTTGCCCGGGGCTGAAACCTATTGGCAAGACAGCCTCTCCAGCACCATCTGATAAATCAACATACATGTCATTAAATGGTTCGTTATCTCAGTAATATGATTCATTATTTGTGCCAAGAAATGCAACAGATATCAGGAAACTTAGAAATATCCCATTTGAAGCCATGAGTGCCCATCCACAGAACAGATTAACTGGATGAGAGAAAGCAGTTGAACACAGAGGTCAAAGAGAAGGCTCAGCAGGTGGTGGCCTTCCCTCCAACAGTTCTTGACCTCCTGTTGGAAAACTAAGATTCTCACTAGGCAGGCTCCGTGACTTGCCATACTTCTCTCTTTCACATTCTCAGAGGAAATTAGGCTGATTGCAAGAGCCTGTGATAGAATTAACAACCAAACACACTCAGCTAGATCTCTTCTGTAGGAAGAGCATCAAGTCCAGGTGCTTTAGTGGAAGGAGCCATCCCTGTCCTGACATCTGGTATGGAATATTCTTGGCACACCTCTTGAAATCACAACACTTCAGTTTCATCGTTTGTCATACAAGAAAGTGATTCTCCATACTTTCCGACTTCTTCCTAGTTTTAAGATTCTATGATTCTAGTGTGCTGCAGAAGGAAAGAGGAAGGGATATTTCAGAGCTTGCTTACAGCTCAGGCTCAAATACGTCTGGTGAGTAGAATTAAACAAGAGACCTCTCCCCACCAGATCTATATCTACCATTTTGCATGACAGTCAGGGTCTTCTCTGCGTAGTTTATGTTGGTTGACTCAGTGATAACTATTTTCATGGAGAGAAATTTAAAAATCCAAACAAAACTGGTTTAAGCAACAAAGGCATTTATTTGTTCATGTATTGAGACTTTCAAATGTCTGTTTTGGTTCTACCCTGACACCAAGAACTGGAGCAAAGAATCTATAGTCATTGAACTTAATTCTAGTTGTGGAAGTAGACAATAAACAAAAAATATATAAATAAATAGCACAATGTCAGATAATGGTAAGTACAATGAAGACAAACAAAATAGAGTAAGTGGACAGAAGATGTTCTTTTGGGCAGAATAATGATAGAAAGTCTTTTAAATGAAATTAATAGCTGTGACAATTTTGATAAAGAAGCACATAACAGGAAGACTATGGGACCATCAGAGAAGATCACCTCTCAGGAAGCATTGGTACTGGATGGCAGTGTGATTGAGCAGGATGGAGAGGACTTGAGTTAGGCTTTTGAGAAGGATGGAATGTCCCAGCATGGCCTGCCCTGTGAAGAAACCCAGAAGGTATCTGATAGTTGGCTGGAAATCTTGGGAGGACTGCTGTGATGAGATCAAATGTCCCTGCAGCCAAGAGCCCAGTATCTGCCAAGGATTCACATTGAATCCCCCTTCAGACCTCTCTGGCCCCATATGTTCAGCTCCCTGTTCCTGGTAACCTCCCTCACAAATTTCAGCCACTTTCCAACAGTCTATAACTCTGGCCTCTGCCTCCTCAGCTGAGATCAGTGCATTTACTTGGGCCCACCTTGCTGTACTGCAACATGAAAGGGTCCTCAGAGAGAAGGCTGGGAAATCTTTGGGCTCATCTTGTTGTGTTTCCCTTCTCTCAATGACCACAGTTCTGTACTGTAAGTTGTTCAAACACTGAAAATAGTTGTTCTATACATTTTGTACAATTTTCTAATAGTTTTTGGTCTGAGGGCAAGTTATTACTGGTTACTCTATCATGGCCAGAAGTGCAGGTCCCTTGGGTACTTTAACCCTTAACCCTTATATCCTAATTAGATATTCAGCAACATAAAGAACAGCCCTGCTTCATGTATTCCAACCAACCTTAGGGAAAGGACAAACTTTGATTCAAATGCCATGTTAAAAGCAACATCTTGCCTACTTAAAACTCCAATGAAAACTGTAAAAAACACGATAGTAAAACCCTGGAGACCACCAATATGATACTGGGTGTATTGGTCAATATCCTCTAGAGAAACATAACTATAAATCTATTATAAATATACATGTGTATGTGTATGGCTTCACTGAGAAATTCTACCAAACATTCAAAGATTTGATACCAACCATTCTTAAACTCTACCACTTTTCTTTTTGTAACTGATTTCCAATTTCATACCATTGTTGTCAAAGAAGATGCTTGACATGATTTCAATCTTGAATTTATTGAGACTTTTTGTGGCCTAAGATGTGATCTATCATAGAGATTGTTTCATGAACATTGTGTATTCAGCTGTTTTTAGATGAAATGTTCTATTTATGTCTATTAAGTCCATCTCATCTAATATGTCATGTAAGGTTGAGTTTCCTTACTTATTTTATTTCTGGTTTATCTATCCATTGATGTATATGGGATGTTAATGGATAAAGTCCCTACTATTATTGTATTGATACCAATTTAGGTCTGTTAATATTTGCTTTATATATTTTGGTGCTCCTATGTTGGGTGCATATATATTTATAAATGCTTTATCTTCTTTTCGGATTGGGCCTTTTGTCATTATGCACTATGCTTCATTGTCTTTTACAAGAGTCTTTGTTTTAAAACTAAATTTTCTGAGTAGAGCTACCCCAGATTTCCTTTCACTCCCATTTGCATAGAGCATGTTTCTCTATCCCTTAGCTTTCAGTCTGTGTGAGTCTCTTGTAGGCAGCATATAGAGGGGTCTTGTTTTTTATTCACTCAGCTATTCTCTGTCTTTTGATTGGAGAGTTTAGTCCATTTACATTTAACATAATTCTTGATTTTTGTTGTCTTCTACTTTCCTAATTTCTCTCTATTCATGTTTCCTTTTTCTGTTTCTCTCCTCTTTTGTGGTTTGATGGGTTTCTTTAGCATTATGTTTAGAAACTTTGTAATTTTCTTTTTTGTATGTGCTATGAGTTTTTGCTTTGTGGTTACTGTGAGGTTATAGCATCCTATGCATATAACTGTCTGTTTTAAGATGATAGAAATTTAATTTGACACATTCTAAAACCTTATTTTTAAATTCCTTCTCCTGTTTTATATTTTTGATGTCACATTTTACATCTTTTTATTTTATTCATCCATTACCTAATTATTATAGTTTAACTTCACTACTTGTGTCTTTTAACCTTCATACTTGATTTATAAGTAGCATATAACTTCTACTATATATTTACATTTTCTAGTGGGATTTTTACTTTTGTATTTATTGTTATTAATTAATGCCATTTCTTTTCAGCTCAAAGAAGTCCCTTTAACATTTCTTATAAGGCTGGTTTAGTGGTGATAAACTTTAGCTCTTGCTTATCTGGAAAACTCTTGATCTCTCCTTTAACTCTGGTAGATAAACATTCTGGTTAGAGTATTTGGGTTGGAAGTTTTTTCCATTCAGCACTTTGAAAATGTCCTGCCACTCTTTTTTGTCCTATAAAGTTTCTGCTGATAAATCTGCTAATATCTCTATGGGGTTTTCCTTGTACATAAGAAGGTGCTTTTCTTTTCATGCTTTTAATGTTCTCTTTATCTTTCGCTTTTCCATTTAATTAGAATATATCTTGGTGTGAATCTCTTTGGGTTCATTTTATTTGGAACTCTCTATGATCCCTGGGCCTAGATGTCTGTTTCCTTCCCCAGATTAGGTAAGTTTTAAGCCATTATTTATTCAAATAAGTTTTCTGGCCCTTTCCCTCTCTATTCTCCCTCTCAGACCCCTATAATGTGAATGTCATTCCACTTGATTTTGTTACAAATATCCTTTAAGGAATATCCATCTTTTTAAATTAGTTTTTCTTTTCTGGGTGAGTTCCTTTGCTTTGTCTTCCAGGTCACTGACTCATTCTACCGCTTCATCCAGTCCATTGTTGAACCCCTTTAGTATACTTTTCAGTTCAGTTATTATATCCTTCACATCTGTAGCGTCTGTTTGGAACTTTCTTAAATTTTGTATCTCTTTGTTGAAGATCCCTCTGATTCCAGTAAGCATCTTTATGACTGTTACTTTGTACTCTTTGTCAGATAGATTGCGTATCTACATTTCATCTATACCTTTTCTTGAGTTTTTTTCCTGTTTTTTGGGGGGGCACATATTCCCCTGTCTCCACACTTTTCCTGACTCTCTGGATTGTTCCTGACTCTCTCAGGTTGTCTCTGAAACAGCTGTCTCTCCAAGTATTGCAGGAGTGATCACTTGAAGACGCAAGGTGTGTTCCAGTCTGTTATGGTGAGTTCCCTGGAGATGGTAGCCAGCCAAGTTCTGTCTCTCCAATTGTCTCAGTCCCTTGGGACCCAGAAATGCAAAATCCCACCCAGCAGTGCCAGGATGACCCCTACAGTGGTGAGTTCATACCTTCTGGGTTTGGCAGTGGAAAAGCACTCAACTGGGGCAAGTCCACATGCCAGGTTTGATGGGTGGGTCCCATGCTGGACAAGCTCCAAGCCAGGTCTGGCACGGTGGGGCTGCAGGGGAATACTGGAAGGGTCAAATGGCTCTAGCAAGGAGGAATAATACTGCCAAAAGTGGTACCCACCAGCACTAGGCTAGCAAGGAAAAAGAGTAAAAAATTGGCACCACCAGTGCCTCTGTCCCTAGTTAACAGACCACCTATCCCTCCAGTATTTTCCCTAAGACTAGTCAGTGAATCTCCATCACACATGCCCCAGATGCTTCTCAAGCTACTCCCTTTGTGTTGGGACTCTTAATGAGTGAATCTGTGTGCAAGCTCTTCAAAACAGAATCTCAGTTTCCTATAGCTCTCTGGCTTTCCTGGACATTAGTACCAGATTAGTTTTCAAGGCCAGTCATTTTGGAAGCTTGCCTTTCTGGTGCAAGTCCCATTAACTGGGGAGCCCAATGTGAGGCTTAAACCCCTCACTCTTAAAATGGGGGCTATGTGATTATGATATCCCTTCTTCTTGGAGTGGCCTCACTGGGGTAGGGGTCTTGGCAAGACAACTTCTCTACCCCACCCTCTCATCTTGATATGGCCTTTTGTGTGTGTACATGTGTGTGTGTGTGTGTGTGCGCTGTGTTCTGCTAGTCTTCAGGTCTTTTTTAAGATAATTTTTCTATCTGTAATTGTAATTTTGATTGACCCAAAACTTTGAAAACTAGAGACAAAGAAAGAAAGCAGCCAGAGAATAGTGATGCATCACTTAAAAGGGGAAAAACAATACAAGTGACAGTGAATTTCTCATCCAAAACCATTAAGGTGAAATAAAAGAACTGTCTCTGAGAATTCTATATCCAGGAAAAATATCCTTCAGAAATAAAGATGAACATGAAAAGATGTTCAGCATTATTAGTCACTAAGGAAATGAAGCAAGCATAAATGAAAGAACAGCAACAGAAATTCAAAGTACCAGAAAAAAATAGACTGATTCTCCTCTTGAGTTCTATTTATGGTGATAAATAAAAATTTACAATATTTAATAATGGAATTTTCAAAGTATGATATATATGAAATAGGGATCTTCATCTATGAAATAGGGATAAAATTTACTTAACTTGGAGCAGTAGGTCCTAGTGCAGAGGCAAATCTCTTCCTGAGTTTCCCCCAACTTCTTTTCCTGCTCCTGAACATGATGAGATCATTGCCTAATTTACTTGCCCCAGAATGTGTAAATAAATTAAGTCAGTGGAGAGAGATCGAGTCCCACCTTTAGTGTAATTATCTTTGATGGTGCAAATGGAGAGGTAGGTGCTAGTCCCCTGATGATATATGTAGGCAACTTTCCAATTTTGTAATGTAGAATTTTTCCTTCACATTGGAGCTTAAGACCATTTGATTTAACTAAACCTGAAATATATGTCTTGGCTATTTTGGAATATCTTGTACATTAAGACCCTTACAATTTTGAGAATCTAGTTCCACTAAACACACAAAATGTTATTTAGCACAAATAAAACTAACTCAATTTATGGCCTCCAAAACAAAACAAAATATAAGAAACATAGGAAAACTACAACATGCAAAGGGTGGAAGAAACCTATATAGAAGTAAGATTTCTACATTCCACATGAAATGGTAAAATATTGATTCTACATGGATTGCGGAAAGTTAAATATATATATCATAGCTCCTATAGCTACCACATAAAAAGCCATATAATGAGATAGAATAAAAATCAGAATAGATAAAATAGAATAAAAATTGTTTAAATAAATTAAAAGAAGGCAGGAAAGGGGGGAAACACAGGGATGATAAACAAAGGTAACACATAGAAACCAAAGAGTTAACATGACAGACCTAAATTCAAACATACCAAGAATTACATCAAAGATAAATGGTCCAAACATATAAAAGAAAAGACAGAGATAGAATACATTTTTTAAAAATATGGACAGAAGGATCATATGGTGGACCACAAAACAAGTTTTAATAAATTTAAGAGGATTGAAATCATATCAAGCATCTTTTCTAACCACAATGGTATGAAACCAGAAATTAATTAAACAAGGAAAACTGGAAAAAAATCAAAAAGACATGGAGATTAAAAAACGTGATACTGAACATTCTTTATACAACATGCTATTAGCCAATGGATCACAGAAGAAATAAAAAGAAAAAGCAAAAAAAGGACTTTGAAACAAATGAAAATGGATATGTTATGCACCAAAATTTATGGAATACAGCAAAAAAACAGTTCTAAGAGGGAAGTTGACAGTGATAAAGATATACTTCCAAAAAAAGGTCTCAAATATAGAGCTTTACACCCCAAGGAATGAGAAAAAGGACAACAAACAAAGGTCAAAGTTATAGAAAGAAGGGAATAACAAAGACCAGAGAGGAAATAAATGAAATAGAGATGAAAAAGCAATAGAAAAGATTAATGAAACAGAGCTAGTTCTTTGAAAAGATAATCAAACTGACAAATCTTTATCTAGACTAACCAAGAAAAAAAGAGAGGACTCACATAAGTAAAATGAGAAAATGACAGAGGAGAGGTCACAACTAAAACCACAAAAATATAAAGGATCATAAAAAACTATCACAAACAATTATGTGCCTACAAGTTGGAAAATTTAGAAGAAATATAAAAATTCTTAGAAACAACCAACCTACCAAGACTGACTCATGAATAAGTGGAAAATCTAAATAGACCAATTACTAGTAAGGAAGATGAGACAATAATTAAAAACCTCCCAACAAACAAAATTCCATAACCAGATGGCTTCATTTGTGAATTCTATCAAACATTCAAAAAGTATTTAATACAAACCCTTCTCAAACCCTTCCAAAAAACAGAAGAGGAAAAGACTCTTCCAAAATCATTTTATGAGGCAAGTATTAACCCTGATATCCAAAACCAGGCAACAATATCACAAGAAAAGAAAATTACAGACCAATATCCTTGATGAACTTAGATGCAAAAATCTCCAACAAAATACTAACAAACCAAATTCAACAATCCATTAAAAAGATTAAATGTGACTTATTCCAGGGATGCAAAGATGGTTCAAGGATGTGATACACCATTAACAAAAGGAAGGATAAATATCGTATAGTTATCTCAGTAGATACACAAAAGAATTCAACAAAAGTCAACATCTATTTATGATAAAAATTCAACAAAATGGATATACAGGGAATATACCTCATTATAATAAATGTTATATATGATAAACCTACAACTAACATCATCCTCAATGTTGAAAACTGAAGGCATTTTCTCTAAGATCAGGAACAAGATGAGGTTGTTCACTCTTACCACTTTTATTTAACAATTAGAGAAGAAAAATAAAAACCATCCAGATTAGAAAGAAAGAAGTAAAATTGTCACTATTTGCAGATGCAATACCTTATATAGAAACTCTAAAGATGCCACCAAAACACTGTTAGAACTAACAAATGAACTCAGTAAGGTTTTGGGATACAAAATTAATTTACACAAATGAGCAACAATTCTATACACTAAAAACAAAGTACTGAAATAGAAATTAAGAAAATAAGCCCATTTACAATTTCTTCAGAAAGAATAAAATAGCTAGGAATAAATATAATCATGGAGCTGAATGATCTGTACCCTGAAAACTATAAGATATTGATGAAGATAAAGGTAGAAAACATAACTTAGTGCTGTAAGAGGGCAAATGTAGATGATCAGGTCTGTGCCTATAGACTAAGTATTAATCCAAGCTAGACCAGGGCAACAAAACATCCATGGATGCAGAAGATTTCTCTCAAAACAGGGAGGGTGTGGTTCTAAGCCTCACTTCTGTTGACCCCCAACTTCTCATCTGATGTCCCCCCTGTGACTGTGCCTGTCTTACCACTTCAACACTTTATTTATAAATAAATAAATAAGGGAGAAATGTGGGATTCACATATAAATCAAGTATACAAATCAAATGAATAATCATATATGACTTGATTGTTTATAGTTCATGATGCATGATCAAAACCAAAAGTTTCTGTGATATGACTGCCCTTGCACTGTTCACCATGTAACAACTTATTCACTAGGTAAGAACTTGTTCACCATGTAAAAACTTGTTTGTTATGCCTCAGAAGATTGGAGACTGTTGAGAGTTAGGCTTGAGGTTGATTAATGATTGTGCATTGAGTCCCCTATACAGAATTTTATTGTTGTTAACAATCATTTGGTCAATAAATATGAGAGATGCCCTCTAAAAAAAAAGATATTGATGAAAGAAATGGAAGAATATACAAATAAACAGAAAGATATTTTGTGCTCATGGACTAGAAGAAGTAATATTATAAAAATGGACATACTACCCCAAAAAATCTAGATTAAATACAATCTCTATCAAAATTCTAAAGGCATTTTTTACATAAATAGAACAAACAATCCTAAAATTTGTATGGAACCATGAAAGATTCCCAAACAGCCAAAGTAATGCTAAGAAAGAACAAAACTGCGTCATGCTCCCTGATTCCAACCTATATTACAAAGCTACTATAAATAGAAATATGGCATTGGCACAAAAACAGAGACATAGATCAATGCGACAGGACAGAGAAGCCAGAAATAATCCTACACATGTATGATCAATTAATTTATGACAACGTAGGCAAGAACATGAAGTGTGGAAAAGACAGTCTCTTCAATAAATGGTATGGGGAAATTGGACAGCTACATGCAAAAGAATGAATCTGGATCACTACCTTACACCAAACACAAAAATTAACTCAAAATGGATTAAAGACCTGAAATCATAAAATTTCAAAAGAAAATATAGGAGGCAGGATAAAAGATGGTGGCATGAGAGGTGAGACAGGCTTCCTCCTAAAACTGCATATAATACAAAAATGTAATTAATATGACTAATGCTGAAAAAGCAACAGGAAAGAGGGCTGCGCCAAACTGCATCCACCTGGAGAAAAGAATAAACCTCATGGAACAGAGTAACATACCAAAGCCATGGCTCAGCTGGACCTAAGCCCTTCCCCAATGCTACCTCACTGGTGAGAGGAAGAGAAACAGAGTGGGGAGGGAGTGGAGCCTTGGGAATGCTGAATACCTAACTCTGGAGATCTTCTCTGGGAGCACAAACCTATATTTCATGGTGCTTGTGTGGTACTCTCATGAGTAGGGGGTTGGAAAACTAAGACAGAATATCTGGAGAGACTGAGATTTCAGTCACTTGTGGAAAGCAGGGATTCATAATCTGATGCTGGATGACAAAAGAAAGCTGGGGAGTCTGAGAAACTTCCTAACAGCAACAGAGTTGCTAAAGGGGTAAGGATTGCACAGAGCTTACTGCTCAGGAGAAAGGACAGGTAGACAAAATTGTCTGGGTGCACTGTGACCAGCAGGTTGGGAACTTTCTTGATAATCAGGCGCTCCAGCTCCCTTTCTGGCTACAGAGCTTGAAGGACACCGTTCATGATATGCAGCCTAGTGTGCCTTTCTCCCAACAAGCTATACCTGGCTCGCAAACTGGCAAAATCTACCCAGGGAATAGGCCAACCTGAAGGAAGCCCCGACTACAGCAACTACAAAGGCAAAGCATAGAGGCTTATACCTGTGTGCTCAGCCCACTGGTTCTGGCAGTTGAGGAAGGCATACCAGCCAGGAAGCAGGAAACAGCTCTTCCCATCCCCAAGGAACCAATACTGCACCCATGTGACCCTGAACATTGCTTCAGGGGCTGAGAAGCTCCAGAGAGTAGATCTTCAAGACACTAGAGGTTGTCATATACAAATATGAACCGCCAAAGAAACCTGGTTCAAAGTAAAATTATGAAAAAAACACCTGAGAAAGATTCAAATAAAAATGATCTCATGAATCTTCCTAAAAGGGAATTCAAAATAAAAATCATTAACATGCTCATGGATGTACAGAAAAATATTCAAGAAGTCAGGAACGAATTTTGGTCAGAGATCTGATCATTGAAGAGCACAATAGAGGGTATTAAAAGCAGACTAGATATGGTGGAGGAGATGATAAATGAAATGGAAATTAGAGAAGAGGAATACAAAGAAGCTGAGGCACAGAGAGATAAAGCAATCTCTAAGAATAAAAGAATATTGAGAAAACTGTGTGACCAATCCAAACAGAACAATATTCGCATTACAGGGGTACCAGAAGAAGAAGAGAGAGAAAAAGGGAAAGAAAGTGTCTTTGAGGATATAATTACTGAAAACTTACCCAATCTGGGGAAGGAGATATTCTCACAGGTCATGGAGGTGCACACACCTCCTAACACAAGGGTCCCAAGGAAGACAAAACCAAGACATATAGTAATTAAAATGGTAAAGATCAAGGATAAGGACAGACTGTTAAAAGAAGCCAGAGAGAGGAATAAGATCACATACAAATGAAAGCATATCAGACTATCAACAGACTTCTAAGAAAAAAATGTTACAGGCCAGAAGAGAGTGGCATGATATATTTAATGCAATGAAGCTGAAGGGCCTCGAACCAAGAATACTGCATCTGGCAAGATTATCATTTAAATTTGAAGGAAGGATTAAACAATTTCCAGAGAAGCAAAAGCTGAGAGAATTTACCTCCTACAACCTGACTCTACAGTGTATTCTGGAGGGACTGCTATTGAGGGAAGTGTTCCTAAGGTTTAATAGCTGTCACCAGAAATAATAAAACCATGGTATAGAAAGAACAACAGTTAATTATTAAGCAAGTGCA
Source organism: Manis pentadactyla (assembly GCF_030020395.1). Taxonomy (NCBI): domain Eukaryota; kingdom Metazoa; phylum Chordata; class Mammalia; order Pholidota; family Manidae; genus Manis; species Manis pentadactyla. The sequence goes on from NC_080033.1 coordinate 30,425,457, forward strand.
AAATTTAAATCAACTAACACAAAGTCATTCAAGGGATAGACAAAGAGTACAGAATATGATACCTAATATATAAAGAATGGATGAAGAAGAAAGAGGAGAAAAAAAGAAGCTTTAGAGTGTGTGTGTAATACATACTAAATGAGTTAAGTTAGACTCTTAAACAGTAAGGAAGTTAGCCTCAAACCTCTGGTAACCACAATCTAAAGCCTGCAATAACAATAAGTACTTACCTATTGATAATCACCCTGAATGTAAGTGATCTGAATGCACCAATCAAAAGATACAGAGTCACTGAATGGATTAAAAAAAGACCTGTATATATGCTGCCTACAAGAGACTCACTTCAAACTCAAAGACATTCACAGACTAAAAGTGAAGGGATGGAAAAAGGAACTTCACACAACTAATAGGGAGAAAAAAGCAGGAGTTGCAGTAATTGTATCAGACAAAATACACATCAAAACAAAGAAAGAAACAAGAGAGAAAGAAGGACATTACATAATGATAAAGAGGTCAATCTGACAAGAAGATATAACCATTATAAATATCTATGCGCCCAACACAGGAGAAACTACATATGTGAAACAAAACTAAAATAATTTAAAGGGGAAATAGAATGCAACGCATGCATTCTAGGAGACTTCAAAACTCTGGTCAGTCTGAATGACAGCTCAAACAGACAGAAAATAAGTAAGGAGACAGAGGCACTGAACAACACATTAGAACAGATGGACCTAACAGACATCTACAGAACTCTCCACCCAAAACCAGCAGAATACACATTTTTTTCAGGTGCACATGGAACATTTTCAAGAATAGATAATATGAGAGGTGGAGCCAAGATGGCGGCGTGAGTAGAGCAGCGGAAATCTCCTCCCAAAACCACATATATTTTTGAAAATACAACAAAGAAAACTCATCCTAAAAGAGAGACCAGAAGACACAGGACAACATCCAGACCACATTCACACCTGCGAGAACCCAGTGCCTCGTGAGGAGGTAAGATACAAGCCCCGGCCCAGCAGGACCTGAGCGCCCCAGACCCCAGCTCTGGGCGGGAGGAGAGCAGTCAGAGCGGGGAGGGAGAGTGAGCCCAGGACTGCTAAATAGCCAGAACTAGCCATCTGCACCAGAGCGCAGACACAGTGCATGCGTGAAGTTCTGGAAACTAGGGAAACAGGACAGTAAGACCTGTGAGCAGGTCCCTGCAGGCGGCGCACCTGGGACAAAGAAAAGCAAGTGCTTTTTGGAAGTCTTAAAGAGACAGGGACCCCAAAGCCGGACGGAAGTGTCCTGGGACACTTAGTCTAGCAGCAGAGAATCTGGGGAACTCTGGGCACTCTAACCCCCTGGGCAGCAGGGAGCACAGAGGCCCCTCACGGAGATAAAGAGCCTCCTGAATGTTCCCCCTCCAACGCGGCTCCACCATATCAGAGCAGCAGCCCGAGGCAGGCCACGCCCACAGCAACAGCAGAGATAAACTCCATAGCAGCCGGGCAAGAATCAGAAGACCTTTCTGAGTGCAGCTGCCGAGTACAAGCCACTAGAGGTCGCTGTTCTCCCAGGAGAGGAAGGCCACAAACCAACAAGAATGGAGGTTCTTCCAGCCATCACTCATGCCAGCTCTGTAAACTATCTCTATCACCATGAAAAGGCAAAATTACAGGCAGGCCAAGATCACAGAGACAACACCAGAGAAGGAGAGAGACCTAACCAGTCCTCCTGAAAAAGAATTTAAAATAAAAATCATAAACGTGCGAACGGAGATGCAGAGAAATATACAAGAGCTAAGGGATGAAGTCTGGAGGGAGATTATAGATGCCAGGAAGGAGATTACGGAAGTGAAACAAACTCTGGAAGGATTTATGAGCAGAATGGATAAGATGCAAGAGGCCATTGATGGAATAGAAACCAGAGAACAGGAAGGCACAGAAGCTGACAGAGAGAGAGATAAAAGGATCTCCAGGAATGAAACAATATTAAGAGAACTGTGTGAACAATCCAAAAGGAACAACATCCTTATGATAGGGGTACCAGAAGAAGAAGAGAGAGAAAAAGGGATAGAAAGTGTCTTTGAAGAAATAATTGCTGAAAACTTCCACAAACTAGGGGAGGAAATAATCGAACAGACCATGGAAATACACAGAACTCCCAACAGAAAGGACCAAAGGAGGACAACACCAAGACACATAATAATTAAAATGGCAAAGATCAAGGACAAGAAAGAGTTTTAAAGACAGCTAGAGATAAAAAGGTCACCTATAAAGGAAAACCCATCAGGCTATCATCAGACTTCTCAACAGAAACATTACAGGCCAGAAGAGAATCGCATGATATATTTAATGCAATGAAACAGAAGGGCCTTGAACCAAGGATACTGAATCCAGCACGATTATCATTTAAATAAGAAGGAGGGATCACACAATTCCCAGACAAGCAAAAGTGGAGGTAATTTGCTTCCCACAAACCACCTCTACAGGGTATTTTAGAGGGACTGTTCTAGACGGGAGCACTCCTAAGACCAAACAGATGTCACCAGAGAAAATAAAATCACAGCAAAGAAAGCAGACCAACCAAATACTAACTAAAGGCAAAAAATAAAATCAACTACCCACTAAAAACAGTTAAAGGAAACACGAAAGAGCACAGAATAAAACAACCAACATATAAAGAATGGAGCAGGAGGAAAAAGAAGGGAGAGAAGAGAAGAATCTCCAGACAGTGTATATAACAGCTCTCTAAGTGAGCTAAGTTAGGCAGTAAGATACTAAAGAAGCTAACCTTGAACCTTCGGTAACCACGAATCTAAAGCCTGCAATGGCAATAAGTAAATATCTTTCAATAGTCACCCTATATGTAAATGGACTTAATGCACCACTCAAAATTCACAGAGTAATAGAATGGATAAAAAAGCAAGACCCATCTATATGCTGCTTACAAGAGACTCACCTCAAACCCAAAGACATGCACAGTCTAAAAGTTAAGGGATGGAAATACATATTTAAGGCAAATAACAGAGAGAAGAAAGCAGGGTTTGCAGTACTAGTATCAGACAAAATAGACTTCAAAACAAAGAAAGTAACAAGAGATAAAGAAGGACATTGCATAATGATAAAGGGCTCAGTCCAACAAGAGGATATAACCATTCTAAATATATATGGACCCAACACTGGAGGACCAGCATATGTGAAACAAATACTATCAGAACTAAAGGGGGAAATAGAATGCAATGCATTCTTTTTAGGAGACTTCAACATGCCACTCACATCAAAGGATAGATCCACTGGGCAAAAAATAAGTAAGGACCCGGAGGCACTGAACAACACATTAAAACAGATGGACCTAATAGACATCTATAGAACTCTACATCCAAAAGCAACAGGATATACATTCTTCTCAAGTTCACATGGAATATTCTCCAGACTAGACCACATACTAGCTCACAAAAAGAGCCTCAGTAAATTCCAAAAGATTGAAATTCTACCAACCAACTTTTCAGACCACAAAGGTATAAAAATAGAAATAAATTCCACAAAGAAAACAAAAAGGCTCACAAACACATGGAGGCTTAACAACATGCTCCTAAATAATCAATGGATCAACGAACAAATTAAAGTAGAGATCAAGGAATATATGGAAACAAATGACAACAACAACACAAAGCCCCAACTTCTGTGGGACGCACCGAAAGCAGTCTTATGAGGAAAGTATATAGCAATCCAGGCACACTTAAAGAAGGAAGAACAATCCCAAATGAATAGTCTAACATCACAATTATCAAAACTGGAAAAAGAAGAACAAATGAGGCCTAAAGTCAGCAGAAGGAGGCACATAATAAAGATCAGAGATGAAATAAAGTAAATGGAGAAGAATAAAACAATAGAAAAAAATCAATGAAACCAAGAGCTGGTTCTTTGAGAAAATAAACAAAATAGATAAGCCTCTAGACAAAATTATTAAGAGAAAAAGAAAATCAACACACATCAATAGAATCAGAAATGAGAATGGAAAAATCACGACAGACTCCACAGAAATACAAAGAATTATTAAAGACTACTATGAAAACCTATATGCTAACAAGCTGGAAAACCTAGAAGAAATGGACAACTTTCTAGAAAAATACAACCTTCCAAGACTGACCAAGGAAGAAACACAAAAGTTAAACAAACCAATTACGAGCAAAGAAATTGAAATGGTAATCAAAAAACTACCCAAGAACAAAACCCCCAGGCCAGACAGATTTACCTTGGAATTTTATCAGCCACACAGAGAAGACATAATACCCATTCTCCTTAAAGTTTTCCAAAAAATAGAAGAGGAGGGAATACTCCCAAATTCACTCTATGAAGCCAACATCACCCTAATACCAAAACCAGGCAAAGACCTCACCAAAAATGAAAATTAAAGACCAATATCCCTGATGAATGTAGATGCAAAAATACTCAATAAAATATTAGCAAACCAAATTCAAAAATACATCAAAAGGATGTAACATCAAAAGGTTTACAACAGATTGTAAACCATGACCAAGTGGGATTCATCCCAGGGATGCAAGGATGGTACAACATTCGAAAATCCATCAACATCATTCACCACATCAACAAAAGGAAGAAGAAAAACCACACGATCATCTCCATAGATGCTGAAAAAGCATTTGACAAAATTCAACATCCATTCATGATAAAAACTCTCAGCAAAATGGGTATAGAGGGCAAGTACCTCAACATAATAAAGGCCATATATGATAAACCCACAGCCAACATCATACTGAACAGCAAGAAGCTGAAAGCTTTTCCTCTGAGATTGGGAACAAGACAGGATGCCCACTCTCCTCACTGTTATTTAACATACTACTGGAGGTCCTAGTCACGGCAATTAGACAAAACAAAGAAATACAAGGAATCCAGATGGTAAAGAAGTAGTTAAACTGTCACTATTTGCAGATGACATGATATTGTACAGAAAAGACCCTAAAGACTCCACTCCAAAACTACTAGAACTGATATTGGAATACAGCAAAGTTGCAGGATACAAAGTTAACACACAGAAATCTGTGGCTTTCCTATACACTAACAATGAACCAATAGAAAGAGAAATCAGGAAAACAACTCCATTCACAATTGCATCAAAAAGAATAAAATACCTAGGAATAAACCTAACCAAAGAAGTGAAAGACCTATACCCTAAAAACTATAAGAAATTCTTAAGAGAAATTAAAGCGGACACTAACAAATGGAAACTCATCCAATGCTATTGGCTAGGAAGTATTTATATCGTCAAAATGGCCATCCTGCCCAAAGCAATATACAGATTTGATGCAATCCCTATCAAATTACCAGTAACATTCTTCAACGAACTGGAACAAATAGTTCAAAAACTCATATGGAAACACCAAAGACCCCAAACAGCCAAAGCAATCCTGAGAAAGAAGAATAAAGTGGGGGGATCTCACTCCCCAACTTCAAGCTCTACTACAAAGCCATAGTAATCAAGATAATTTGGTACTGGCACAAGAATAGAGCCACAGAACAGTGGAACAGATTAGAGACTCCAGACATTAATCCAAACATATATAGCCAATTAATATACGATAAAGGAGCAACGGACATACAATGGGGAAATGACAGTCTCTTCAACAGATGGTGCTGGCAAAACTGGACAGCTACATGTGGGAGAATGAAACTGGACCATTGTCTAACCCCATATACAAAACTAAACTCACAATGGATCAAAGACCTGAATGTAAGTCATGAAACCATTAAACTCTTGGAAGAAAACATAGGCAAAAACCTCTTAGACATAAACATGACTGACCTCTTCTTGAACATGTCTCCCCGGGCAAGGAAAACAACAGCAAAAATGAACAAGTGGGACTATACTAAGATAAAAAGCTTCTGTACAGCAAAAGACACCATCAATAGAACAAAAAGGAACCCTACAGTATGGGAGAATATATTTGAAAATGACAGATCCGATAAAGGCTTGATGTCCAGAATATATAAAGAGCTCACACGCCTCAACAAACAAAAAACAAATAACCCAATTAAAAAATGGGCAGAAGAACTGAACAGACAGTTCTTCAAAACAGAAATACAGATGGCCAACAGACACATGAAAAGATGCTCCACATCGCTAATTATCAGAGAAATGCAAACTAAAACTACAATGAGTATCACCTCACACCAGTAAGGATGACTGCCATCGAAAAGACAAACAACAACAAATGTTGGCAAGGCTGTGGAGAAAGGGGAACCCTCCTACACTGCTGGTGGGAATGTAAATTAGTTCAACCATTGTGGAAAGCAGTATGGAGGTTCCTCAAAATGCTCAAAGTAGACTTACCATTTGATCCAGGAATTCCACTCCTAGGAGTTTACCCTAAGAATGGAGCACTCCAGTTTGAGAAAGACAGATACACCCCTATGTTTACTGCAGCACTATTTACAGTAGCCAAGAATTGGAAGCAACCTAAGTGTCCATCAGTAGATGAATGGATAAAGAAGATGTGGTACATATACACAATGGAATATTATTCAGCCATAAGAAGAAAACAAATCCTACCATTTGCAACAACATGGATGGAGCTAGAGGGTATTATGCTCAGTGAAATAAGCCAAGCGGAGAAAGAGAAATACCAAATGATTTCACTCATCTGTGGAGTATAAGAACAATGGAAAAACTGAAAGAACAAAACAGCAGCAGAATCACAGAACCCAAGAATGGACTAACAAGTACCAAAGGGAAAGGGACTGGGGAGGATGGGTGGGTAGGGAGGGACAAAGGGGGGGAGAAGAAAGGGGGGTGTTATGATTAGCATGCATAATGTTGGAGGGGTGTGGGGAGGGCTGTGAAACACAGAGAAGACAAGTTGTAACTCTACAGCATCTTACTAGGCTGATAGACAGTGACCGTAATGGGGTGTGGGGGGGGGACTTGGTGAAGGGGGAGCCTAGTAAACATAATGTTCTTCATGTAATTGTAGATTAATGATAACAAAAAAAGAGAGAGAGAAAAGGGGGATTACTCCCAAATAGGATAAAACTAACTGCAAATCAACGAGTAATGCATGTTTTACATATCCTTAATTTTGATCTTTTAAAGGGTATTAGATGATCAGCTATGCAAGTACATTTTTCTGATAATATTCCTTTCTCTTAAAAAAAATAAAAAAGCAGTTCCTGTGTGGTGGTCTCCAATAGGTTCTTCACAATGGTATAAAGGTCATATCAAAGTGTGTGCAAAGGGTTTGTTTGTGTCTATACAGAGGATCAAAGCCTAATTTGGCTACCCAGAAAATGAACTAAGATACGATATGAAGGACTTCCAACATCAACACATTCTGGAAGAGTCATTCCAGAAGATGATCATCAAAAAACTTCAACAAAGATCCTGGCGCGGCTGCAGTTTTAGCGGCATTAATCTCACCAGTTCCTGGACTTGCCATTGGAATGAAGAAGGAGATATCTAAGCTGGCCTGTGCATACAGTAAAACAACAAATTTGACTGGATCTATATTGTCGGAACTCAACCAAGAATTAGGAGAAGTGCAAGTTGCAGTGCTCCAAAATCGTGTGACTATAGACTATCTACTGTTAAAAGAACATATGGGATGTGAACAGTTCCCAGGAATGTGTTGTTTTAATTTGTCTTATTTTTCTCAAACTATTCAAATTCAGTTAGACAATATCCATCATATCATTGATAAGTTTTCCCAAATGCCTAGGGTACCTAACTGCTTTTCTTGGTTTCACTGGATATGGCTGGCAATTGTAGGTCTGCTTTTGTTATGTAGCTGTATTCCTATTATGTTAATGTGTGTGTGCAATTTAATTAGTAGTTTAAAACCTATACATTCTTATGTTACTCTAGAAGAAGATATGTCAAAGAAATAATCAATCTTCCCATGTTTTCTTCCCTCTGCTACTTGTATAGCTTTTCTTCCTCCTTCCTAACTACAACCCTTTAGTAGAATCCGTGCCTCATATGGAAAATTACTGAGTATCATTATTCTTCGAAGTGGTAAAGATACCTCAAGACAAATGCGAGGCATAGAAACCACAGGGCATAAATCTGCAAAGAAGTAAAAAGCTAACCTTTTCAAACAATATTGCTTCTCTTTCACTTACCAACTTTACATTTCCCTGTATGGCCCCGGATGATGACTGGTTAGCCAGAGACGGGTAAGATTCCTCAAGGGAGGAACAACCTATGACAGGCACAGTCGCAGGGGGGCCATCAGGAGAGAGATTGGGGATCAACAGAGTGGAGGCTTAGAACCTCAGCCCCACTGTTTTGAGAGAAATATTCTGCATCCGTGGATGTTTTGTTGCCCTTGTCTAGCTTGGATTAATACTTAGTCTATAGGCACAGACCTGATCATCTACATTTGCCCTCTTACAGCACTAAATTATGTTCTCTACCTTTATCTTGCATCTACCTACCACTTCAACATTTTATAAAAAAATAATAATAAAATAAGGGAGAAATGTGGGACTCACATATAAATCAAGTATAACAATCAAATGAATAATCATATCTGACTTGATTGTTTATAGTTCATGATGCGTGATCAAAACCGAAAATTTCTGTGATATGACTGCCCTTGCACTGTTCACCATGTAAGAACTTATTCACTATGTAAGAACTTGTTCGTTATGCTTCAGAAGATTGGGACAGTTGAGAAATAGGCTTGGGGTTGATTAATGACTGTGCATTGCGTCCCCTATACAGAATTTTATTGTTGTTAACAACCATTTGATCAATAAATATGAGAGAAGCCCTCTCAAAAAAAAATCCGCTACACTTGAAGATAATTTAACTCATTATATTACTATTGTATTGTCTATTTCCAATGAACCATATCTTTTTGTAAAAAACATATTTTGTAAAAACTTTTGTAGCAAGTATTAACATCTATCCTAATTATAATTATTTTATAATATTCTATATATCATACTATAATAGATACTAGCATTAATTGAATACCTATTTTGTCTCAAGATCTGTGATTCTACCAAGTGTATATTATCGCATGTTATCTTCCTCTCAACCCTGGCAAGATAAGTATTATTATCCTCATTTTTAGATCATAGGAAACAAACTCTTGGAGAAGACAACATACTTTATGGCAGGGATGGGCTTTAAATGAAGTTTGTTTGGCTTCAAAGCATAATGTAATAGAGTGATTAAAGGTCAGATTTTGGAATGACAAGTAATGACTTCAAATTCCAGTTCGGTCAAATTATTAGCTGTGTCAATCCTTCAGTTTTCTTATTTGTATGTTAATGTAATGTAATAAATACCATATAGGATTTCATAATAAATAAGACATGTAAAAATACCGCTTAGTAAATTGCTTGCCACATTGTAGTCTACAAAATATCACTACTAAAAACACTGATATTTAATCAGACACTTTAAAATAATGAATTACTATTAACAGTAACATTGATGAAATCTGTCTGCCACAGTTTTACATAACCAGGTGTTCATCTCCATATTGCTGGTTATTTTTAAAATTTAAACTACACTTTAAGAAAATAAAGAATAAAATAAACAATTTAAAATATTACCTAAAATCTGATCCAACTCTCTTCCCATTTTCTGGTTCTCCTGGATCTGGGCATAAATTGGGAGCTGTTTTAATACCACCCTCATTTACTCTAACAACAGAAAAAAAAAAAAGACAGGAAAAAGACATGCTATTAGAAAATTAGGGAAAATTTTGTGGCTGAGTCATTTTGTTGATTTTTAATAAAGTCACTTCTTTTTTTATGATCAGAATTTGACAAGACTCCAGGAATTTTGAATTTCATTCTGATATGCTTCTTCAAACACCATTATCTATATTAACAATGGAGCTGGTTAAAAAAAGTTCTGCATTTCTTTAGAAAATTATAACTACATTCAGACTGAAATCATATTACTGTTTTTACACTCCAAGTATACCAAGATATAACTTCAAGTATTCTCAAAAGATCCATGGGGACAAAATTTACATAGGTCTTTATCCTAAGAAATATCATTTTTCTTCTCAGGGATATTCTTTAGGGAAGCATTTGTTTTTCACACAAACAATATAAATAAGTAGATAGTGTAAATGTGTGATATATGTAACTACAATCATTATCAATATTTTAAAAATCTAATAAACCATGAATATTTTGTGAATGTTAAGTAAATTATCATTTAGAATTTTATAGTTAGATGTTTTGTATCTTTTATTTATAATATGCTACAGTCAGAAGACTACCTAAAATATTCAAGTTTTTAAAAAATATTATTTGATAGTTATGTAAATCAATGGCTACACAATATACTACATATGTCCTCTGTTATTAGTAGACATATTTCAAATTAATATGTACTAATTTTAAAATAAAGATAAAACATATTGAAGTTATGTTTACTTCTAAAAAAAATACACCGAAAGTGTTATAGAACATTTGCAGGAAGGATTCACAGGCAGTGCCTTATTTGCAACTCACCATTATTTGTGGCAGATCTGATTTAAATGTTAAAGAAAAGTAAACTCATGTAGACAGAATTTAGTGATTCATCTAAAATCAGATAACTAATAAGCAGAAGAATTTGAACTCAAACTCGTCTTTCAAATCCAAATCCCATGATTTTTCATTTAGTGCCTTACCAGAAATTAATCATGTAAACTCCAAAACATGTACTAAAGACACAGATATTTAATCAGACACTTTAAAATAATGAATTACTATTAACAGTAACATCGATGGAATCTGTCTGCCACAGTTTTACATAACCAGGTCTTCATCTCCATATTGCTGGTTATTTTTAAATTTTAAACTACACTTTAAGAAAATAAAGAATAAAATAAACAATTTAAAATATTACCTAAAATCTGATCCAACTCTCTTCCCATTTTCTGGTTCTCCTGGATCTGGGCATAAATTGGGAGCTGTTTTAATACCACCCTCATTTACTGTAACAACACAAAAAAAAAGACAGGAAAAAAACATGCTATTAGAAAATTAGGGATAACATTAATTTAAAAATTTACATAAAATATATCCTTGTATATTTTATTATAATCATTAGTTTATACACAGTTAAAATATAATTTTGCTACCTAAAAATGAAGACAAAAGATTTTTTCTATTTGTGGACTACAGGAAAATAAGTTTGATGTTCACATGAAATTACATGCTATTCTATTAACACATAAACAGGTAATGCCTTAGTTTTGATTACTATGTAAACTCTGAAATCTTGGGACAGGTGTTCCCAGGGTATCAGTACCAGAGTTTCTATTAATTACTAGCAGTACAGAAGTCACCAACAGTTACAACAGTGTCATTTGGGCACCTGTTATTTTTAAGTTGCAGTAGAAAAATTAGACCCTATGGAAATAGTTTAAAATTATTAGCACTTCTCATCTAGTATATAGTAGAACACCTTGGTCTGCTACTGTCAAAGTAAAACTATGGTGCAAATGCCAAACATTCCATTGAATTATGATATAATACTGAAAAGCAAAATAATGACTTTACCATTGAACAATTTCCATCACAATGTTTTACTTAGCCATTGCACATGTTTTCCACAATCTTTTAGGAATACACAGTTGATAAAAGATTTATTTGTTCCATGAATGTGAGCACAGTGGAAAACAAAATCCTCAAGGTCAATTTTTTTAGTGGGAAGATTATTAAACCAGATAGTTTTGAAATATCCGAGTGATATTGTTTCATAACTACAATGGAATAGTGAACTGGAGAATAATTCTATTTTGCTCCTCATCAACTCATCTACACTTAAGAAACAAATATACCTGAGTGGAGACTGTAGAGGATAAAATAAATAAATATTGCAATGGTTCGTGTCCTACACTGTGGATTAGAATCACTTCTGGAGTTTTCCTTAAAGAGCAAAGAGGCCTACTTCTACCACAGATATTCTAATGCAATTATGCTAGGGTTGGGCATGAGACATCAGGGTTTTTTAAAAATATGTTTGTTTTGTTTGTTAATAATCCTAAGGTTATTCTAATGTAAATCAACATTGATAACCACTGTATCCGAGCATCATTTAGTTCAGATTGGTCGATATTTATCGCATAGCAACAAAACTACCAGCGGATGGCCCAGGAGGCATGGCTCTGGTAAAGTTGTCATATTTTCATTTGGACATGAAACTTTGTATTTATGCCCCTCATTCTATAAAAACAACTTTCCTAAGTATTGCCAGCAATACTTTAATTGCTAATTTTATTACGTATTCACCATTCTGTACAAAACAAGTGAAAACTTTTCTTCTTTGGTCTGCCAACTTGCTATTTAATTCCTCTTTACCATGCTGTTTTTCGTATGCTTGTTTGTATCTTGGGCACTCTATTCCTTTGGCTGTTATGACACAGAGTGGACAAATTCAAAGGCACCGACCCACAGTTCTAGTTATTTTATATTTCCCTCAAGTCTTGAAAAATCACATCTTTGCTAATAACTTTTCATCTATGGTTTTTTCATCTTTTGTGAAGCTCCTTTCTTCTTCCTTTAATGAACTACTAGATAATCCCACCAAATTTCGCAGTGTTATCACATTGGGAAGCTTTGATATAACCTCATTACTGATGCTTTTTTGACTCTTTTATCATTCACCTCCAATCCATCTTGAGAACTAAAGGAGAACTAAACTTCCTCAAACACTATTTTAACTACTGTTCAAATCTCATACAATTCTAGATTTATAGTATAACAATTATCTTTTCTACTAGCATTTATAGTATAACAATTATCTTTTCTACTGGCCACCAAGATACACTTATTACTGAAGTCTGCAAGATTCCTCATCTTTCTGCATTTTCATGGGCTGCCATGCTCATTCCGGGCTTGCTTTATTTTCTCCATGATTCCAGGGTTTCTCTTTCTTCCCCTTTAGCTGTCAAAATCCCACCTAATTTTCAAGACCCAGCTCAAGTTCCACTTTTTGTAAAATATGATCTCTCATTTTCCCAGGTTATTCAAATCTCTCTTTTTACAGAAAATGGACAGTTTTATATTTAATTTTTAAATTAGTTTGTGTTATAAATTAATAGTTGCACATTCCTTGCTCATATATACAAAGAGATATATTTGATAAAGGGAAAACATAAATATTTTAATATGCCCACACGCATAGATAGGGGTTAATGATTTCTTAGCAAATATGTCCTAATTGTTTGAGAAACAACAATATCTGGTATAATGTTTTCAATGAATTGGGTATTTACTATGGCAAGTACTTTTTTTTACTATGTTTAAATAGATTTTTCATTATATTGTGGTGAATTTTAATAAAATGTGGCTTTTTTACATAGGATAGAGATAAGGAACAATGGCATGACCTAGGCTTACTTACTTTCTTATAATGTATACCACAGATTATAGGTTAAGATAGAAGTGGTCTTTCAATATATTAGAAAATGAAAATAATAAAATTTCGTTTTTTCCATTTTATCAGAGCCTCAAAAATCAAGCTAATGTTAATATGAATTTCAATAATAGCATACACTTATGTAGTACTATGTGCCAGGAACTATTCTAAATCCTTAACATGTACCCATTTTTAATTTTCACAACAATCTTAAAGTAGTTATTATTATTACACATTTCCTATAGGTGAGAAGACTGAGGACTAGAGAGGTTAAAAAGTGCTTCCAAAGTCATATTGCTAGTTAGTGCCTTTAGTCTAGGTTTAAACCTTGGGCAGCCTGGTTCAAGAAAGTCTACTCTTAACCCCTGAGCCTTACATCCTGTCCAGAAATCTCAGCCAGGGAAAAGAGCATCACTAGTTAATTCTCTTTTCCAAACATTTTGTCTTAAAATACAGAGCACATTCACAATGTCCACCATTTTCATTTACTTAATCCCAGTTCTTACAATTCTAATTGTGACATTACTTTTGTCTATTTGTACATGTCCTTTAAACCACTGTTGATGGACATTTACAAGAGAGGAAAGACCTCCCAAGTTGAAATGTAAAGATAACAGGATAGTATCTGTATATGTGCACTTAATGTTCCTTAATTGAAAACATTTAAATTAAAAATAAAGAACAAAGTGCATATAATCTCTTATTTTTCTAATGCTCAGATATTGCATAACTGCCCACAGCAAGTGATGTCAAGAAATACAAATGAAGTTAATATTCATTCAATCAGCTGCTCTCACTCCATAACATCATTCAAGCAAGTGGCTAGATTTATCACTTTATTTTTTAAAATTTGAATTTAACTTACAGAGTGGTAAGAACAGGAGTACTTTATAAACTTTAATTGCCTGGACAAGATGCTGCCTCTTGAATACCGTTTTTGCTCTAATATTTCAGGATATTTTATCATCATCATCATTATTATTTACTCATTCACTATTAGTCATTTTCCCCGCATACCTGTGGGAAAAAGAGAGAAGGGCAGTAGGTGTTGGATTTTAAAAATTAAATGAATTGTCCTTTCTTACAACATTGAGGTGCAGTATCTCTGTTATGTGTGTCTGTCAAATATGTTACCATAACCTTAATAAATTTACCATATTTTTGTATGTTCCAGCTTAAATACACTAGCTATATAAATACCCAACATCAAAATATAATTTTGTTATTATTAGCAAGTTTTCTGAGGCTTCTAGCTTTACACAGCATATAATCTAGTCTAAAAATAAAAATAAGTAGATTCTGACCAAAAGTCACATCCCTGTTACCTCATCCAGCTACCTTTCTTTGATTTTTTAATAGTGCATTAAAAAAATTTATTCCACCTTATAAAATAAAACACTTCTGGTCTTGAATTCAAACATCATGGATGTTGACAGAATGTTACTTTATACTAACTTTATATTCTTCACAGGGTTGCCTTGTTTGTTTTGCTTCCCAATAAAATGCTGGAGTCTTGCAGGCTGAGATTGCATTTTATTCACTCTTTTACCTGCTTAGTTTAGCACGGTGCTCCCATGGAGATGTAGCTCAAACGGAATTGTGAAATGGATGGATAATAATGAATGAATGAAAGTATGAATTTGAAGAAGGTGAAATAAAAAATACATAATGGGAAGCTCATTTTTTATAATTCCATCTTTATATTCAAAAAGAGTCTAGTAGAAAACTTGGCAAGTTCACTAATTCACTGAATTCAACATTTTAAATATAAAATATTCCTTTTATTTTTAAAATAAAAAACCCTCATTTTTTTCCTTTCATGGAAAACTTATTCCTTTATGTAGAATAAGATAGGATGAATACAGGCTATTTATAATTCAGGGATGAAAGTTGGAAAAATAATCTGAATTAGCCATTTAAACAACCAAACGCTGTCCATGGACACTACTGCAACATCCTGAATCTCTTATTAACGTTTCTTAGTTAAACTGTAAAATTGCTGTTGAGGGAAGACATGCTTTAGCAATGTGTGTGCTTTATATCATCTGTGCTTATGTTAATTTCTGGCAATTCTGATAATAGTATTGATCATTTTTTCACAGAAGATGAACTCCGTTTATTTCTTTACATTTGAAAGGTGAATGTGAGATAACAAATGTCTCCTTTTAAAACTGGTTCTGTGTTAAATTATATCAAAGAGATCAAAGCTGAATACTTACTTGGTAATAGGTATATAATATTGACATAATTAAAACAATGTAACCCTTTTCCATAAACAACCATAAAGAATATATTTTTGAAACTAGTGAATAAATGTTTGAGAAAAAATTGGAGGAAAATAAAATTTCAAATGCTTTTGATTTATTATTCCTGACAATAAAAAATTGGCCTATATAATTTGCTTAGATTGAAGCGGGGATATTACATTCAGAAATAAAACAAGATCAAAAGTATTTTTATTTCTTACATAAAATGAGTGCAAAATTTGTTTTAATATTATGAAGTAAATTTACATTTTTCCTTTATGACTTTTATTGTCTTATTAATTTTTGTCCTGACAGTTTTAAAGCAAACATAAAAGATTTAAAAATAAAATATTTGTATTTTAAAATGTCAGGTTTCCCTCTCCACACCCAGACACACTGTTGTCTAAATTTCCTTTTTTTATTGAGCTTCATAACTCCTGTACATGAACAATGAAAATAACATATATTTGCACTAAGGCAATATGCCAAGTATAGAGAGTTACGTATATCTTAGTGCTATGATAAATCTTAGATAGTTTTATATAAACAGACTGAATTTCCGTGGGCATGTGAAAGTTTGAAGCATGTACCATAGGAAATAACATTTGAGTAGCCAAAATAAGAAAAGGGTGAAACAGTAGCAGCTTCTAATTCTACTTAGAATTCAAAAATAACTGTATTAGACAAAATATTAGGAAATAAAGGTAGTAACCCTAATATTTAAGTCTGAAAATATTTTCATTTCTTGTTGACATGATGAAATTTGATGTGTCCAAGTAATTTCATATGGCTTTTTGTTTATCTTTTCTATTATAAGAAAAATGTATTTCAAAATAAAATAACTAATCAAATTATTAGTATATGAGAAACGTACAGTAGCATTATTTATTTTCCCTAAAATCTGTCGTTATCAATTAGAAAATATGTTTTAACCAACAAAATATAACAAGAAATTTTAATTTGCAATTAAGTACTTTGAAGTTAACTGTTCAAGTGCTATCCAAAAAGGTAACTGTATTTGACCAATAATTTCCAATTGACAAGTGCTGATTTTAGTTTAGTAGTCTCAGAATATACCAAAATGTAAGTATCACATTTTAAAATTAATTATTATACTTTAGAAGATTTGATAGTATACATGCCCCAGGTTTTTTTCTTGATAATTGATGTAACTTCTCAATTTCTTTCATGTACTTTTTTATATATAAATATTAACATATAATCCTTTCCTTATGTAGTTATGATAAAATGATTTTTGTTAAATAGTTATAAGCTCATCTCATCAGATGATTCGGAATTGACTAAAAATAACATTGCTAAACACATTCCTGTAAAATCTAATAACATATCATTTATAACAAATAAACTTACTTTCTATCAACATGCTATTTTAGAAGTCAGATGTATGTCATGAATGGCTTCTCTCAAAATTATTATATGTATGTGTATGAGCAGTAAGGCATGGGATTTTTACAAAGTGCTATTGACTTAATCTACAAAAATGCATAACTCTCATAAATTTATTCTATATCTATTTATGGTAATATATATGAATTTTCTAATTTAGTGATTCTTAATCTGAGATTCATGGATGAATTTCTGATGATCTATAAATCCCTGAATGTTGAGCAAAATTGTATATTGAGACAATACATAAACATATGTATTTCAAGCCATTTTGTGAGATTTTCAAAAGAAAGCAAAAATTAATTAACTTATAAAAGACTATTGATT
Organism: Manis pentadactyla; assembly: GCF_030020395.1. Classification (NCBI taxonomy): domain Eukaryota; kingdom Metazoa; phylum Chordata; class Mammalia; order Pholidota; family Manidae; genus Manis; species Manis pentadactyla. The sequence continues at coordinate 30,442,820 of NC_080033.1, forward strand.
TAAAGGGTTCAGATAAATTAACTCAAATTAAGAATACCTTTTTCCTCTAAATGAATAGATGCTATTAAAATTTTCCTCAGAAAAATACTTGTTGAAAGTTAGATATGTTCACACAAAAATTCCTGTAAGAAACCACCAATTTGTGTAATTTTACTCACTTTTTTATCTCACATCCTAGAGTTATAAAACTAAACTATTACCAACACTCTAGATTAAAAGTTTATTACTGTTGTTTTTAATTTGTCGAAACAATCTGAGTTTGGGAGCTTTCTGCATCAATCCATTAACTAAGTGCACATTTAAATAAAAGAAAATACTGAATAATAATCATGCATGTTATATAGATATTAATGCAGTTAATTTGGTAAGTACACGAACATTCTTAATAAGACACACACAGCCAACACAGACACCACAAACTTCACTCTTGTACCAGAGAGAGTAACAAAAAAGGAGTACACTCACAGACAGAAAACTTGTTGCTGCTGTCTTTCCCTGGAAACCATTTAAACCTCTAGATTTAAAATCTATGGCTTTTTTCACTAGTTAAGAAAACAAACAAAATCTTGTATCAGAATATACAATTTTAAAATGAAATTTAAGTTAATAAATTTTGTTAGCATGTAATTATGCAAGTTAAAAAAAAACTGCTTTCTTAAGCAAGATATAGGGTACCCAGAAGAAAAGAAATGAAAATGCAATATAACATAACTAGTAAAGCACCAAACAGTATAGAAGGATTTTAAGTTTTCTTTAAGGGAGAATCCTGCACATGCGTGCACGCGTGTGTGTGTGTGCATGTGTGTGTAGATATTTTAAATACTATCCAAGTTTTTAACATAAGAGCAAAAAATTAACCTTTTATTATAAACAACTTGAATTTATCAAATTTTAATGGAATAAATTAAAGTAGAAAAATGAAAATACCGAGATGTGGTAAAAATGGTTGATGTCAGTACATACTGTATAAAAATATTTTTGAAGGAATGCAATTCACTTTAGGGTTCATCTATATCTTGCAACTATATTTGCCATTATGAAATTAAAACTCAATATATTTTATTGTGCACTAAATTAAAACAGATATGACTGGATTTTCCTAGATTATATAAATTCCACGATATAACTTTAAACATTTAAAAACCTTTTAAAAATTATTTTAGATCAAAGAAAAGTATTATTTCTTTTTAAGTATAAATTATTTGATTAACTACAGTCATTACATAATTTTTAAGAGAAACAGTAGTTCAAAGGAGTACTTTAAATTTTTGATGACACCAAGTGAAATAAAGAAAATCTATTTAATTAAAAACTCACTACTTAAAAAAGGTTATGCAATATAATCTAATGAGATAAACTGTTTCTTTAGTAAGCCAATATGAACAAGAATGTTAATTAATTCTTGTATATATATATATATGTGTGTGTGTGTGTATATTCTTGCATGCATGTGTATTTTTATATATACATTATATATAAAACTTTCTCAATTATAACTTACAATCTTTTTCATATTGGTTTTTATGAAATTTATAGGAAGAAATGATAGTCCAAAACTAGGCTTTGTTAATGCTAGGAGTTTGAAAAAGGCAAACTGGATTTTGTTAGATAACTTAAAATGATAATTTAACTGACATAATTTAGGCACTTTGGCCAATTTGTTCAAATTATGAGTATTTTATTGGTTTTGAAAACATTTTAAGGTGATTTTTTCTTGTTAATAACTTCAAAAGTAGAAAGGTAGAGACAGGGTCTGATGGTTTGTTGGAATATGCAGTTATGAGCCCCCTATACACACATACTACATACAAAAAGAGGAATGTGATCACTGGAGTAAGATTTCAGAGACTTTATTCTCAGCAATTACTAATTGTGTGATTTTGGGCAAGAATCTGCCTTTTTACTTCAGTCTCTCCTCTTGAGATAAGGAGCTAGGACAAGACGACTTTTCAGCCTCTTTACAGTTCTGAGATTCTTTATCAGTGACCCTTTATTTACAGTTAAAGAATGGCCACATCTCTCTAAATTTATGCTTTTTGTTTTAATTCTCTTCCACATCCACACCCCCATGGTAAGCTAACATATAGTTCTACTGGAGTATTCAACTGTTCTAAATTTAATTTTCCACTTGTGAATTTTCCTACTGTCTTAAAATTCTTTTTAACAAAAATTTTCATTTTGCATTTTGCAGCATAATTCTGGATTCTCCCAAGCTAAACATGAATTATAAGAATTCTGCCTTTACTTCTCTCTGCACTGTAAGATTGAACTTTAAATATTACAAATAGGTCAGAAGATTTCACAGGAGTTTTAACATATCTGGAATTTTTAAAGACTAAAGAAAAATCAATGAAAAGATATAAACCCAAAGGAGAAAATTAAAGTAGAAAAGTCCAGAGGATCACTTTGTGTTACTAGGAATAAAGGATGTGTTTATAACCAATGTGTTACAAGGAATAAAGGACACTGAAAACTACAAATGAGGTGTGTGTTTGTGTGCATGTAAACTGAATTATTTGGGGGGGAGAGGTAGTCAAGGGTAATACCTAGCTAAGAAAGTGTCAACGCAGACCAAGAGGCTTTAAATAGTTTCATGGTCCTAACAGAAACTATCCTTATTTTTGTTTTTTCTAAAGCATCTGTTTGTGAATTTCAATTGAAGATAAAAGATCTGTATTCTTAGCATAGAAAGTGTATTAATTGCAATACAGATGCAGAACATGGAAGGCCAGGAAAATAGCCATTTTAGGAGATAAGAAAGAGTGAATAGAAAATAATATAAATTCAAAAAATCTTTGAAATATGTGAAAAAGTAAACAGACATTAGGTGTGTTTGTTATTTCAGTAGGAGGAATCATACTGTATATCTCTTTATGAAAAATTGGAAGGACAAATATTCTAAGGACCAATTGCAAGACCGTGTTCTAAATTATGTACCAGTGAAATTTTCAATTTCAAATATCTGTCACAAAAATATAAATTTATGTGTTATACAACATATGCATTAAATATCAACATCTACCAAGCAATGAGAACTTCTAGTAACCATATTTAGTTTACAACATTAAACTGACATTTCTAACAGGTGTATTTCAGTATTACACCTGTAAACTTAATTTTATCCTAGAGATAAGTGAAAATATGCTACGGTTTCTCATATAGATAAAGAAAATGTTAAAAGACTGTATGTCATTTGTATCAGTTACTTCCACTGCTCTGTGAGCTCCTCAAAGTCAGGAATATTACCTTAGTCATGTGGTACTTGTATGAGTTTACAACTGAAAGAATCAGGGCAGTATTTAAATTCTGGCTCACTTAACTAAAGGCATTTTGTTGGGATGATTTCCCTTATTAATCTTGAAATAAGAAGGGAGGAAGTGATAAAAGTGAATGCTCGAGAAGAATCACTTTCAAATGTAAATTTACTTTTACATACATATAAACTATGTGTTAATAAATTTTCAATAAATTTCATTAAGTACATGACATGTAGACATTATGCACAAAGATTGCCTTTGTTTTTTTCCTGCTTTTCAGATGCGAAAAGTTTTTTTTGTATTTATGTACTGCTGTTTTGCTTTGACACACGCTTTTCATTTTTTAGCATACTGGAAATATTTCATAATATGGGAAAGGTCTAGCAGAAAGGAGTAGAGTAATCCAAACAATCAAATTAATTTTTATTGAATGGTAGTCCCTGGATTCTAAAAAACAAAATTTGTTTTTGTAATCTTGGTTTAAGTAATTTTAAGCACCTGTAGGGGATGATCACTGTAGTATTTTCCAGATTATTCTTCTGTTATCTTCAAAATCCATTTGAATTAAAAATGCATTTAAAAATTATTTAAAAATGATGGTCACTGAGGTTACTTAAGCAGGAGTACAGAGATACTGAGGCAGAGAGAGATAAAAGGTTCTCCAGGAATGAACGAATATTAAGAGAACTGTGTGACCAATCCAAATGGAACTACGTTTGCATTATAGGGGTACCAGAAGAAAAAGAGGGAGAAAAATATATAGGAAGTGTCTGTGCAGCTGAGGAGGCAAACAGTGAATCGGTGGCATTTTACTACACCGATGGTCAGTGACTGCAATAGGTAAGGGGGTGTCCCGATAATATGGGTGAATTAGTAATCACATTGTTTCTTCATGTGAAACCTTCTTAAGAGTGCATATTAATAATACCTTAACTAAAAAATTTTTTTTTAATTATAGAAAAGCAAAAGGGAATGAACAAAGACATCATTGACTATGTGGTAAATGCTTTGAACGACTACATGAAACAGTAACAATGCCTCATGGGTGGGATTTAAGATACAGTTACAACAAAAATAAGAGAAAATAATAGCATATAAATGGGGAAGAGAATGATCAAAGTTTAAGAACGCTTTGTTTTTGTGAAGGAAGTTAAAGCATCACGATAACCTGAGATATTGTTGAGAATGCATGTTAAAATATCTATGATGCTGAATGGAGCTGGAGGGTATTATGCTCAGTGAAATAAGCCAGGCTGAGAATGACAAGTATCATGTGATTTCACTCATCTGTGGAGTAAGAGAACAAAGGAAAAACTGTAGGAACAGGAGAGCAGTAGTCTCACGGAACCCAAGAATGGACTATAGCAGTTACCAAAGGGCAAGGGGCTTGGGAGCATGGGTGCGAAGGGAGTGAAAAGGGGCGAAAAGGGGCAATACAATAGCCTATATAATATGGCCAGGGATGGGGGCACGGAGAGGGCAGGATACCTCACAGAAGAGAAGTAGTGATTCTACAGCATATGACTGGGCTGAAAAACAGTGACTCTTATTGGGGTATGTGGTGGGGACTTGATGATGGGGGGGGTCTAGTAACCATAATGTTGCTCATGTAATTGTACATTAATCATACCAAAATAAAAAATTGAAAAAATAAAAAATAAAAGTATCTATGGTGACCTCTTAAAAAATATACATACTGAATAGAACTTGCAAACTGAGACATGGAGAAAAGTGGAATGAGGAAAGAGAAAAAGAATATTAATCTGAAAGAAAAGAATTTTTTTCAAATAATATGACATAATAAGCACAAAATTATGTGATTAAAAATAAATCCAGTTAAGTTGGTAATGAGTACAAGAAATTAAATAAATGCATAACATAAAAAAGGTTGTCAGACAAGGGAACAAAAACAAACTTCAGCTCTGTATTGTTTACAAGGGACACAAGAAAAGTTAAAGGGCAAAGAAGCTACTACTTCATGCCCACAAAGACAGTTGATAGTTTAGAAAAACATCAGGAACAGAAAAAATAAGTGTTGATATAGATGTGGAGAATTTAGAAACCGCATACATTTCTGGTGGGAATGTAAAATGGGACAGCGTCTTTGGAAAACAATTTGGCAGTTTCTCATAAAGTTAGACATAGCATACCATTATGACCCAGAAATTCCATTACTTCCTAGATTTGAAAACACTTATGTGTAGTGTGTTCATAGAAGCATTATTTATAACAGCCAAAAAGTGAAAACAACCGCATCAACTGATGAATGGATACACCACAACGATGTTATATCCATAGCGTGAAATATTGTTCAGTCATAAAAAGGAATGAAGCATTGATACATCCTACAATATGGATAAACCTTGAAAACATTGTAAGTGAAAGAAGCAGACACAGAGGGTCACATATTGTATAATTTCTTTATATGAAATGTCTAGAAGAGATAAATACATAGAGACAGAAAATAGATTTAATTTTTTTCCTTCTATTTTCCATCGTCTAACTGTTGCGGACAGTCGGGGGCGGGGCTGCGCCCGGGCTACTCGCGCACATTGGCCGGGAGGGCCGTCAGTCGATGGCGGGCAGCCATTGGGCGCAGATCGCTCAAGTCCTGCCGGCTGCGTAGTAGCTGCAGGCGCCGCCGCCGCCTTATCCCCCAGTCAGTAGTGTCGCGAGCGCCGCCGGGAAAGGTAGCTTCCGCTGTTCCGTCCGTGCTTTGGTCCGGTCAGGAGCAGCCTGCACCGTCCAGTCCACGCAGCTGATGCGGACGGACCAGCGCCGTGCTCGGTTGAGCCATCCTCCCGGCGAGCATTTGGGGGCGGTACCGAACTCGCCCCCCACTGAGGGCGGCGCCTGAGGGCGGCGATCGGCTCGTACTTGAGCCGCTGGCCTGGCCGTACTTCAGAGAGCTCAGCTGATAAACGGCTCCCGCTGCGACAGACCTGCGGTGGAGGGTCCAGAGCGGGCCCTGCTTCAGGGTGGAGCCGACAGCGACGTATCTGCGGGCCAGAATGTACGTGTCCGCGGGGCGCGGCGGGACCCGGACTTGGCCCGGTAACCCCTGCTTCCGCCTGAGGGCGCGGCGGAGCCGGACGCGTGGGAGCTCCAGCGAGTGAGTCAGTGGGCAGCGCGTGGCCCGCGGGGTCGGGAAGCGGCCGACGCGGGTTGTGAGCTCACGGGGTCCAGCCGGGGTCCGGGAGTCGACGCACTCCGACGGAGGAGCTGCCCGGGAAGGGAGGGAGCGGAGCACGTGCGCCCGGGGTAGACGTTCGAGCGGCCGGTGAAGTTCTCCGTGGCATTTGGGGAGGAGCTCGCCGGAGCCGCTGCTCTTCTGTCCGGTCGGGTGGTGAGGGTGGCTACTCTCCACCCCGCGCCTCGCTTTGGCCTGGCCCAGTGCCGCGACGCCAACCCGCTCCTGCCGCCCGGGCCCGAGACCCAGGTGGAGGGGCCGCGCCGTGCTGCGCAGAAGGGGAGGCCGGTGGGCGGTTTGCCGTATGTGGATTTTCTCGGCGGGGGCCTCGAGGGTGAGGGCGGGCGAGCTGAGGTTCAAGTGTGACCCGGGGCGGGGCGGCGGGCGAGGGGCCGCCTGGAGGCAGCGCCTTCATAATTAAAATTTTTCGTGAGGTACCTCCCGTATTTTTTATTTGGGAATCAAGTTTCTTTACTTGGTATGGGAACTGACAGTGCATTTTCTTGTATTTAGAAATTCATATCTTACCGTCATTTCGGTTCGTTGTCTGCCACAGGGATTCTGAGAAAGGGACCGTGGGTGTAGTCAGAGTAGGGTGAGGGCCTCTGGAAAAAGACCCTTACCAAAACTCCGAATTAAACAATTCAGCAAAGTCAGAGTGACATTAATTCTCTCAAGTAAAATACCAAACTAGGAGTAGAAGCATTCTTCCGTGAAGGTTAGTTAAAACTAAAAAGCCAGGAGTAGCCTGGCCTGGAATGTTCGAACATTTCCCAGATAAGAAAGTACCTCAGCATGGCCCAAGTCTGCACTGTGTCAATTAAATGAGGCTATTCTAAAATTTACTTTAGCCTGAGAAAAGGCCTAGTTTATCTTTAACTTTGCCCAGATGCTGCTTTTGCTCCTTCAGCCCCTAGGCAATTAATATATAACCTGGGCGATTAATATGTCAAGTAAACCCAGTCACAAACAACATAGTAAAAGGCAGGAAGCATCCCATCTTAAAGATAAGATTGCATTTGAACATCCAGGATGTTAACAGGTAGGATTCTTTTTTTTGATTTATTAAGGTATTATTAATACACACGCTTATGAAGGTTTCACATGAAAAAACAATGTGGTTACTACATTCACCCATGTTATCGGGTCCCCCTCTTACCTACTGCAGTCACTGTCCGTCAGTGTAGTAAGATGCCATAGATTCTCTATTTGGCAAGAAGTAAGATTCTTACCTTATTCTTTTTTTATTACTTATTTTCTTTCTTTCTTTTTAATTTTGATATCATCAATGTACAATTACTTGAACATTATGGGTACTAGACTACCCCCATTATCAAGTTCCCCCCATGTACCCCATGACAGTCACTGTCCATCAGCGTACTGAGAAGCTGTAGAATCATTACTTGTATATACTGCCTTTCCCCAGTCCCCTCCGCACTACATTATGTGTGCTAATTGTAATGCCCTATTTTCCCCTCCCTTCCCACCCATCCTCACCAGTCCCTTTCCCTTTGGAAATTATTTGATATATATATGTATGTTGCCGGAACCATTGATGTCTGCTAAGATGATGAAGCCTGCCGTGGATGGGTAGTGCCGCACTCCGGGGGGTGCTTTGCAAGAGCTGCACTGTTGCCTGGAGATTCCATGACGTCACAGTGGTGCACGTTTCCTAGGGACAGAATGTGTATGGTGAGAGGTGCAGGTACCCACTTAAGAGCCTGCTGCCCTAGCCAGGTGTGTGATTTCGGTGAGGTGGTCGCTGACCTCCTTGACAGCATCAGGGAAAATGGAAACCAGATCCAAGGTACTGTGTGTTTCTTTTTATTTTTGAGTCAGTACTAAACAGTTACATGACCAATATTATGGTTACCAGACACACCCCATTATCAAGACCCCCCACATACGCCATTACAGTCACAGTCCATCAGTGTAGTAAGATGCTATAGAATCATTACTTGTCTTCTCTCTATATACTGCCTTTCCCGTGTCCCATCCCCGCTACAGTATGTGTGCTAAACATAATGCCCCATTTTCCCTTCATCACTCCATTCCCTTCCATCTTCCCCAGACCCTTTCCCTTGGGAAATGTTTGGCCGTTCTTGGGTTCTGTGAGGATGCTGCTGTGTTGCTCCTTCTGTTTTTTCTTTGTTCTTATACTCCCCAGATGAGTGAAATCATTTGATACTCATCCTTCTCTGCCTGGCTTATTTTACTGATCATAGTACACTCTAGCTCCATCCATCTTATGGCTGAATACTATTCTATGGTCTATATGTACACATCTTGTTTATCTCTTCATCTCCTAATGGACACTTGTCTATTGTGAATAGTGCTGTGATAAACAAAGGGGTGCCTCTTTTTCAAACTGAGTTGCAGAATTCTATTTTTTTCTTATTTATTTATTTACTTCTTTATATTTTTATTTGTATGTACATATATATATGTATATTTTTGGGGTCATTAATCTACTTTTACATGGAGAAATTATGTTTACTAGACTCCTCCTTCACCAATTTGCCCCCACATATCCACTCCAGTCACTGTCTGTCAAAGGAATAGGAGGCTGTAGAATCACTACTTGTCTCTGCTGGGTTGTACAGCCCTCCCTGGGCCAAACACAGATTATACATGCTAATCATAATGCCTGCTTTCTCCCCCACCATTATCCCTACATTCCAACCCATCCACCCCAGTCTTTCTCCCTTTTGTAACTATTAGTGTATTCTTGGGTTTCGTGAGTCGGCTACTATTTGCTCCTTCAATTTTCTCTTTGTTCTTATATTCCCCAGATGAGTAAAATCATTAGATATTGTCTTTCCCTGCCTGGCTCGTTACACCGAGCATAATACTCTCTAGCACCATCAACGTTTTTGGAAATGGTAGTATTTATTTTCCTCTTATGGCTGAATTATATTGTATAGTGCATATGTACCACATTTAGTTTTTTCTATTCATCACCTTTTGGACGGTAAACTTGGCTATTGCGAATACTGCTGTGATAAACATAGGGTTTCATAGGTCTTTTCCAAACTGGGTTGCTACTTTTTTTTTTTTACTTATTTATTTCATATTTTGGTATCATTAATTGTTTTTCTATTTTTGCTTGTTTATTTATATTTTGGTATCATTAATCTACTAGTCCACGAAGAACATTATGGTAACTAGACTCCCCGCATCACCAAGATCTCCCCAGATACCCCATTGCACTCACTGTCCATCAGCGTGGCAAGATGCTGTGGAATGACTACTAATCTTCTCTGTGTTGTACAGCCTTCCCTGTGCCCCCACACACATTATACATGCTAAACAATGCACCCTTTCTTTCCCCTTCCCTTATCCCTCCATTCCCACCCTTCCACCCCAGTCCCTTTTCCTTTGGTTACTGGTTAGGCCATTCTTGGGTTTTATAAGACTGCTACACTTTAGCTCCTTCAGTTTATTCTTTGTTCTTGTAGTCCACAGATGGGAGATATCATTTGATATATATATGTGTGTGTGTGTGTGTGTGTATATGTATATATACACATATATGTATATGTATGACAGAACCACTAATGTTTGCTAAGATGATGCAGCTTGCTACAGCTGGGTAGTGCCCACCATCAGGGGCTGCACTTTGCAAGAGCAGCACTGTTGCCTGGAGATTCCATGACATCACAGTGGTGCCTCGTTCCTAGGGACAGAGTTTCTATGGTGATTGTAGCAGGTTCCCACTTCAGAGCCTAGTGCCCTGACTGGGGTTATGATTTCAGTGACGTGTGTGCCGACCACCTTGACAGCATCAGGAATATGGAAAACATAACCAAGGTAATGTGTGTTTCTTTTAATTTTGCTGTCAGTACTAAACAGTTACATGAGGAACATTATGGCTACTAGACTCCCACCATTATCAAGTCACCACCATATACCCCATGAGTGCCACTGTCTTTCAGCCCAGTAATATGCTGTAGAATCACTGCTGGTCTTTGTGTTATACTGCCATCCTCGTGCTCCCATCCCCGCCCACATTATGTGTGCCTCTCGTAGTGCCCAGTTTTCACCCTTATCCCTCCCTTCCCACCCATCCTCCACAGTCAATTTCCCTTTGGTAACCGGTAGTCCATTCTTAGTTTGGCGAGGCTGCTACTGTCTTGTTCTTTCAGTTTTCTCTTTGTTCTGATACTCCACAGGTGACTGAAATCATTTGATACATTTCTCTCTCTGTCTGCTAAATCTCACTGAGCGTAGTAGCCTGTAGCTTCATCCATGTTGTTGTAAACTGTAGCATTTGTTTTCTTTTATGGCGAATAATATTCCATTGTGTATATGTGCCACATCTTATTGATATGTTAGTCGAATTATGGACACATCAGTTGTTTCCTTTTGTTTTCTACTGTAAATAGTGCTGTAATAAACGTAGGGTTGCATATGTCATTTTCAGACTGTGTTTAAGCATGGCTTATTTGTTTCTTTATGTATTTATTTATTTGTTTTCATATGATTAACCTAAAGTTACATGCCAAAAGTTATGTTTACTAGACTCCTCCATCACCAAGTTGCCCCCACATATCCCATTGCAGTCATTGTGAATCAACGTAGTAAGATGCTGTAGATTCACTACTTGTCTCTGCTGTGTTGTCCAGCCTTCCCTGTGCCAATCCCACATTATACATGCTAATCATAATGCCTGCTTTCTCCCCACCATTATCCCTACATTCCAACCCATCCACCCCAGTCTTTCTCTCTTTTGTAACTATTTGTGTATTCTTGGGTTTTGTGATTCTGCTACTGTCTGCACCTTCAGTTTTCTCTTTCTTCTTATGTCCCCAGATGAGTGAAATCATTAGATACTTGTCTTTCTCTGCCTGACTCGTTACACCGAGCATAATACTCTCTAGCTTCTTCCATGTTTTTGGAAATGGTAGTAGTTATTTCCCTCTTATGGCTGAATTATGTTGTATTTCCCATATGTACCAGATTTAGTTTTTTCTATTCATCTCCTTTTGGACAGTAAACTTGGCTATTGTGAATACTGCTGTGATAAACATAGGGGTTCATAGGTCTTTTCCAAACTGGGTTGCTGCTTTTTATTTTTTTACTTATTTATTTCATCTTTTGGTATCATTAATTGTTTTTCTATTTTTACTTGTTTATTTATATTTCGGTATCATTCATATAGTATTCCACGAAGAACATTATGGTAACTAGACTCCCCGCATCACCAAGTTCTCCCCAGATACCCCATTGCACTCACTGTCCATCAGCGTGGCAAGATGCTGTGGAATCTTCTCTGTGTTGTACAGCCTTCCCTGTGTCCCCACACACATTATACATGCTAAACAATGCGCCCTTTCTTTCCCCTTCCCTTATCCTTCCATTCCCACCCTTCCACCCGAGTCCCTTTTCCTTCTTTACTGGTTAAGCCATTCTGGGATTTTGTAAGTCGGCTGCCCTTTTGCTCCTTCAGTTTTTTCTTTCTTCTTGTAGTCCACAGATGGCAGATATCATTTTATGTGTGTGTGTGTGTGTGTGTGTGTGTGTATGTATAAATGCACATATATGTATATGTAGGCCAGAACCACTAATGTTTGCTAAGATGATGTAGCATGCTACAGCTGGGAACTGCCCACCATCTGGGGCTGCACTTTGCAAGAGCAGCACTGTTGCCTGGAGATTCCATGACATCACAGTGTTGTCTCTTTCCTAGGGTCAGAGTGTCTCTGGTGATTGGAGCAGCCTCTGACTTCAGAGCCTGGTGCCCTAGCCGGGGGTATGATTTCGGCGAGGTGTGCGCTGACCACCTTGACAGCATCTGGAATATAGAAACCATATGCAATGTACTGTGTGTTTCTTTTAATTTTGGTGTCAGTACTAAACATTTACATAAGGAACATTATGGTTACTAGACTCCCCCATTATGAAGTCCCCAACACATACCCCATGAGAGTCACTGTCTTTCCTCCCAGTAATATGCTCTAGAATCTCTAGTGGTCTTTGTGTTTTACTGCCTTCCCTGTGCTCCCCTCGCAGCCCACATAATGTGTGCTACTTGTAATGCCCAATTTTCCCTATTATCCCTCCCTTCCCAACCATCCTCCACAGTCACTTTCCGTTTGGTAACCGTAAGTCCATTCTCGGGTTTGGCAAGGCGGCTTCTGTCTTGTTCCTTCAGGTTTTTTTTTGTACTAATAATCCACAGGAGAGTGAAATCATTTGATGCATTTCTCACTCAGTCTGGCTAATCACACTGAGCATAATACCCTCTATTTTCATCCATGAGGTTGTAAATTGCAGCATTTGTTTTCTTCTTATGGCTTAATAATATTCCATTGCATATATGTACCGCATCTTCTTTATCCATTTGTCAAATAATGGACACATCAGTTTCTTCCATTACTTTTCTTCTCTAAATAGTGCTGTGATAAACATAGGGTGCTTGTGTCTTTTTAAAGGTGGGCTACCGTCTTCTATTTTTTTTCCTATTTATTTATTATTTATCGGTATATAGAGAGATATTTATGTATGTGTGTATATATATATATATATATATATATATTTATTTTGTTGTCATTTATCTACTATTACATGAGGAAAATTATGGTTACTGAAATCCCACCATAACCAAGTTGCCCCCAAATACCCATTGCCCTCACTGTCCTTAAGCGTGGCAAGATGCTGTGGAAAGACTACTAGACATTTGTGTGTTCTATAGTCTTCCTTTGCCCCCCCCCCACCAAATTATACATGGTAAGCAATGCCCCCTTCCTTAGCCCTTTCCTTATCCCTTCATTCCCACCCATGCAAACCAGTCCCTTTCCGTTTGGTTACTCTTAGTCCATTCGTGGGTTGTGTGAGGCTGCTGCCGTTTTGCTCCTTCAGTTTTTTTTTTTGTTTTAGTCCTCAGATGAGAGAAATCTTTGATATGTATATGTGTGTGTGTGTGTGTGTGTGTGTGTGTGTTACACACATATATATATATATGTATAGGCTAGAACCACTACTGTTTGCTAAGATGATGCAGCTTGCCACGGCTGGGCAGTGCCTACCATCTGGGGTGGACTTTGCAACAGAAGCACTGTTGCCTGGAGATTCCATGACATCACAGTGGTGCCTCTTTCCTAGGGACAGAGTTTCTATGGTGATTGTAGCAGGTTCCCACTTCAGAGCCTAGTGCCCTGACCGCGGTTATGATTTCAATGATGTGTGTACTGAGCACCTTGACAGCATCAGGAATATGGAAAACATAACCAAGGTAATGTGTGTTTCTTTTAATTTTGCTGTCAGTACTAAACAGTTACATGAGGAACATTATGGTTACTAGACTCCCGCCATTATCAAGTCACCACCATATACCCCATGAGTGCCACTGTCTTTCAGCCCAGTAATATGCTGTAGAATCACTGCTGGTCTTTGTGTTATACTGCCATCCTCGTGCTCCCATCCCCGCCCACATTATGTGTGCCTCTCGTAGTGCCCAGTTTTCACCCTTATCCCTCCCTTCCCACCCATCCTCCACAGTCAATTTCCCTTTGGTAACCGGTAGTCCATTCTTAGTTTGGCGAGGCTGCTACTGTCTTGTTCCTTCAGTTTTCTCTTTGTTCTGATACTCCACAGGTGACTGAAATCATTTGATACATTTCTCTCTCTGTCTGCTAAATCTCACTGAGCGTAGTAGCCTGTAGCTTCATCCATGTTGTTGTAAACTGTAGCATTTGTTTTCTTTTATGGCGAATAATATTCCATTGTGTATATGTGCCACATCTTATTGATATGTTAGTCGAATTATGGACACATCAGTTGTTTCCTTTTGTTTTCTACTGTAAATAGTGCTGTAATAAACGTAGGGTTGCATATGTCATTTTCAGACTGTGTTTAAGCATGGCTTATTTGTTTCTTTATGTATTTATTTATTTGTTTTCATATGATTAACCTAAAGTTACATGCCAAAAATTATGTTTACTAGACTCCTCCATCACCAAGTTGCCCCCACATATCCCATTGCAGTCATTGTGAATCAACGTAGTAAGATGCTGTAGATTCACTACTTGTCTCTGCTGTGTTGTCCAGCCTTCCCTGTGCCAATCCCACATTATACATGCTAATCATAATGCCTGCTTTCTCCCCACCATTATCCCTACATTCCAACCCATCCACCCCAGTCTTTCTCTCTTTTGTAACTATTTGTGTATTCTTGGGTTTTGTGATTCTGCTACTGTCTGCACCTTCAGTTTTCTCTTTCTTCTTATGTCCCCAGATGAGTGAAATCATTAGATACTTGTCTTTCTCTGCCTGACTCGTTACACCGAGCATAATACTCTCTAGCTTCTTCCATGTTTTTGGAAATGGTAGTAGTTATTTCCCTCTTATGGCTGAATTATGTTGTATTTCCCATATGTACCAGATTTAGTTTTTTCTATTCATCTCCTTTTGCACAGTAAACTTGGCTATTGTGAATACTGCTGTGATAAACATAGGGGTTCATAGGTCTTTTCCCAACTGGGTTGCTGCTTTTTATTTTTTTACTTATTTATTTCATCTTTTGGTATCATTAATTGTTTTTCTATTTTTACTTGTTTATTTATATTTCGGTATCATTCATATAGTATTCCACGAAGAACATTATGGTAACTAGACTCCCCGCATCACCAAGTTCTCCCCAGATACCCCATTGCACTCACTGTCCATCAGCGTGGCAAGATGCTGTGGAATCTTCTCTGTGTTGTACAGCCTTCCCTGTGTCCCCACACACATTATACATGCTAAACAATGCGCCCTTTCTTTCCCCTTCCCTTATCCTTCCATTCCCACCCTTCCACCCGAGTCCCTTTTCCTTCTTTACTGGTTAAGCCATTCTGGGATTTTGTAAGTCGGCTGCCCTTTTGCTCCTTCAGTTTTTTCTTTCTTCTTGTAGTCCACAGATGGCAGATATCATTTTATGTGTGTGTGTGTGTGTGTGTGTGTGTGTGTATGTATAAATGCACATATATGTATATGTAGGCCAGAACCACTAATGTTTGCTAAGATGATGTAGCATGCTACAGCTGGGAACTGCCCACCATCTGGGGCTGCACTTTGCAAGAGCAGCACTGTTGCCTGGAGATTCCATGACATCACAGTGTTGTCTCTTTCCTAGGGTCAGAGTGTCTCTGGTGATTGGAGCAGCCTCTGACTTCAGAGCCTGGTGCCCTAGCCGGGGGTATGATTTCGGCGAGGTGTGCGCTGACCACCTTGACAGCATCTGGAATATAGAAACCATATGCAATGTACTGTGTGTTTCTTTTAATTTTGGTGTCAGTACTAAACATTTACATAAGGAACATTATGGTTACTAGACTCCCCCATTATGAAGTCCCCAACACATACCCCATGAGAGTCACTGTCTTTCCTCCCAGTAATATGCTCTAGAATCTCTAGTGGTCTTTGTGTTTTACTGCCTTCCCTGTGCTCCCCTCGCAGCCCACATAATGTGTGCTACTTGTAATGCCCAATTTTCCCTATTATCCCTCCCTTCCCAACCATCCTCCACAGTCACTTTCCGTTTGGTAACCGTAAGTCCATTCTCGGGTTTGGCAAGGCGGCTTCTGTCTTGTTCCTTCAGGTTTTTTTTTGTACTAATAATCCACAGGAGAGTGAAATCATTTGATGCATTTCTCACTCAGTCTGGCTAATCACACTGAGCATAATACCCTCTATTTTCATCCATGAGGTTGTAAATTGCAGCATTTGTTTTCTTCTTATGGCTTAATAATATTCCATTGCATATATGTACCGCATCTTCTTTATCCATTTGTCAAATAATGGACACATCAGTTTCTTCCATTACTTTTCTTCTCTAAATAGTGCTGTGATAAACATAGGGTGCTTGTGTCTTTTTAAAGGTGGGCTACCGTCTTCTATTTTTTTTCCTATTTATTTATTATTTATCGGTATATAGAGAGATATTTATGTATGTGTGTATATATATATATATATATATATATATATATATTTATTTTGTTGTCATTTATCTACTATTACATGAGGAAAATTATGGTTACTGAAATCCCACCATAACCAAGTTGCCCCCAAATACCCATTGCCCTCACTGTCCTTAAGCGTGGCAAGATGCTGTGGAAAGACTACTAGACATTTGTGTGTTCTATAGTCTTCCTTTGCCCCCCCCCCCACCAAATTATACATGGTAAGCAATGCCCCCTTCCTTAGCCCTTTCCTTATCCCTTCATTCCCACCCATGCAAACCAGTCCCTTTCCGTTTGGTTACTTTTAGTCCATTCGTGGGTTGTGTGAGGCTGCTGCCGTTTTGCTCCTTCAGTTTTTTTTTTTGTTTTAGTCCTCAGATGAGAGAAATCTTTGATATGTATATGTGTGTGTGTGTGTGTGTGTGTGTGTGTGTGTTACACACATATATATATATATGTATAGGCTAGAACCACTACTGTTTGCTAAGATGATGCAGCTTGCCACGGCTGGACAGTGCCTACCATCTGGGGTGGACTTTGCAACAGAAGCACTGTTGCCTGGAGATTCCATGACATCACAGTGGTGCCTCTTTCCTAGGGACAGAGTTTCTATGGTGATTGTAGCAGGTTCCCACTTCAGAGCCTAGTGCCCTGACCGCGGTTATGATTTCAATGATGTGTGTACTGAGCACCTTGACAGCATCAGGAATATGGAAAACATAACCAAGGTAATGTGTGTTTCTTTTAATTTTGCTGTCAGTACTAAACAGTTACATGAGGAACATTATGGTTACTAGACTCCCGCCATTATCAAGTCACCACCATATACCCCATGAGTGCCACTGTCTTTCAGCCCAGTAATATGCTGTAGAATCACTGCTGGTCTTTGTGTTATACTGCCATCCTCGTGCTCCCATCCCCGCCCACATTATGTGTGCCTCTCGTAGTGCCCAGTTTTCACCCTTATCCCTCCCTTCCCACCCATCCTCCACAGTCAATTTCCCTTTGGTAACCGGTAGTCCATTCTTAGTTTGGCGAGGCTGCTACTGTCTTGTTCCTTCAGTTTTCTCTTTGTTCTGATACTCCACAGGTGACTGAAATCATTTGATACATTTCTCTCTCTGTCTGCTAAATCTCACTGAGCGTAGTACCCTGTACCTTCATCCATGTTGTTGTAAACTGTAGCATTTGTATTCTTTTATGGCGAATAATATTCCATTGTGTATATGTGCCACATCTTATTGATATGTTAGTCGAATTATGGACACATCAGTTGTTTCCTTTTGTTTTCTACTGTAAATAGTGCTGTAATAAACGTAGGGTTGCATATGTCATTTTCAGACTGTGTTTAAGCATGGTTTATTTGTTTCTTTATGTATTTATTTATTTGTTTTCATATGATTAACCTAAAGTTACATGCCAAAAATTATGTTTACTAGACTCCTCCATCACCAAGTTGCCCCCACATATCCCATTGCAGTCATTGTGAATCAACGTAGTAAGATGCTGTAGATTCACTACTTGTCTCTGCTGTGTTGTCCAGCCTTCCCTGTGCCAATCCCACATTATACATGCTAATCATAATGCCTGCTTTCTCCCCACCATTATCCCTACATTCCAACCCATCCACCCCAGTCTTTCTCTCTTTTGTAACTATTTGTGTATTCTTGGGTTTTGTGATTCTGCTACTGTCTGCACCTTCAGTTTTCTCTTTCTTCTTATGTCCCCAGATGAGTGAAATCATTAGATACTTGTCTTTCTCTGCCTGACTCGTTACACCGAGCATAATACTCTCTAGCTTCTTCCATGTTTTTGGAAATGGTAGTAGTTATTTCCCTCTTATGGCTGAATTATGTTGTATTTCCCATATGTACCAGATTTAGTTTTTTCTATTCATCTCCTTTTGGACAGTAAACTTGGCTATTGTGAATACTGCTGTGATAAACATAGGGGTTCATAGGTCTTTTCCCAACTGGGTTGCTGCTTTTTATTTTTTTACTTATTTATTTCATCTTTTGGTATCATTAATTGTTTTTCTATTTTTACTTGTTTATTTATATTTCGGTATCATTCATATAGTATTCCACGAAGAACATTATGGTAACTAGACTCCCCGCATCACCAAGTTCTCCCCAGATACCCCATTGCACTCACTGTCCATCAGCGTGGCAAGATGCTGTGGAATCTTCTCTGTGTTGTACAGCCTTCCCTGTGTCCCCACACACATTATACATGCTAAACAATGCGCCCTTTCTTTCCCCTTCCCTTATCCTTCCATTCCCACCCTTCCACCCCAGTCCCTTTTCCTTCTTTACTGGTTAAGCCATTCTGGGATTTTGTAAGTCGGCTGCCCTTTTGCTCCTTCAGTTTTTTCTTTCTTCTTGTAGTCCACAGATGGCAGATATCATTTTATGTGTGTGTGTGTGTGTGTGTGTGTGTGTATGTATAAATGCACATATATGTATATGTAGGCCAGAACCACTAATGTTTGCTAAGATGATGTAGCTTGCTACAGCTGGGAACTGCCCACCATCTGGGGCTGCACTTTGCAAGAGCAGCACTGTTGCCTGGAGATTCCATGACATCACAGTGTTGTCTCTTTCCTAGGGTCAGAGTGTCTCTGGTGATTGGAGCAGCCTCTGACTTCAGAGCCTGGTGCCCTAGCCGGGGGTATGATTTCGGCGAGGTGTGCGCTGACCACCTTGACAGCATCTGGAATATAGAAACCATATGCAATGTACTGTGTGTTTCTTTTAATTTTGCTGTCAGTACTAAACAGTTACATGAGGAACATTATGGTTACTAGACTCCCGCCATTATCAAGTCACCACCATATACCCCATGAGTGCCACTGTCTTTCAGCCCAGTAATATGCTGTAGAATCACTGCTGGTCTTTGTGTTATACTGCCATCCTCGTGCTCCCATCCCCGCCCACATTATGTGTGCCTCTCGTAGTGCCCAGTTTTCACCCTTATCCCTCCCTTCCCACCCATCCTCCACAGTCAATTTCCCTTTGGTAACCGGTAGTCCATTCTTAGTTTGGCGAGGCTGCTACTGTCTTGTTCCTTCAGTTTTCTCTTTGTTCTGATACTCCACAGGTGACTAAAATCATTTGATACATTTCTCTCTCTGTCTGCTAAATCTCACTGAGCGTAGTACCCTGTACCTTCATCCATGTTGTTGTAAACTGTAGCATTTGTTTTCTTTTATGGCGAATAATATTCCATTGTGTATATGTGCCACATCTTATTGATATGTTAGTCGAATTATGGACACATCAGTTGTTTCCTTTTGTTTTCTACTGTAAATAGTGCTGTAATAAACGTAGGGTTGCATATGTCATTTTCAGACTGTGTTTAAGCATGGCTTATTTGTTTCTTTATGTATTTATTTATTTGTTTTCATATGATTAACCTAAAGTTACATGCCAAAAGTTATGTTTACTAGACTCCTCCATCACCAAGTTGCCCCCACATATCCCATTGCAGTCATTGTGAATCAACGTAGTAAGATGCTGTAGATTCACTACTTGTCTCTGCTGTGTTGTCCAGCCTTCCCTGTGCCAATCCCACATTATACATGCTAATCATAATGCCTGCTTTCTCCCCACCATTATCCCTACATTCCAACCCATCCACCCCAGTCTTTCTCTCTTTTGTAACTATTTGTGTATTCTTGGGTTTTGTGATTCTGCTACTGTCTGCACCTTCAGTTTTCTCTTTCTTCTTATGTCCCCAGATGAGTGAAATCATTAGATACTTGTCTTTCTCTGCCTGACTCGTTACACCGAGCATAATACTCTCTAGCTTCTTCCATGTTTTTGGAAATGGTAGTAGTTATTTCCCTCTTATGGCTGAATTATGTTGTATTTCCCATATGTACCAGATTTAGTTTTTTCTATTCATCTCCTTTTGGACAGTAAACTTGGCTATTGTGAATACTGCTGTGATAAACATAGGGGTTCATAGGTCTTTTCCAAACTGGGTTGCTGCTTTTTATTTTTTTACTTATTTATTTCATCTTTTGGTATCATTAATTGTTTTTCTATTTTTACTTGTTTATTTATATTTCGGTATCATTCATATAGTATTCCACGAAGAACATTATGGTAACTAGACTCCCCGCATCACCAAGTTCTCCCCAGATACCCCATTGCACTCACTGTCCATCAGCGTGGCAAGATGCTGTGGAATCTTCTCTGTGTTGTACAGCCTTCCCTGTGTCCCCACACACATTATACATGCTAAACAATGCGCCCTTTCTTTCCCCTTCCCTTATCCTTCCATTCCCACCCTTCCACCCGAGTCCCTTTTCCTTCTTTACTGGTTAAGCCATTCTGGGATTTTGTAAGTCGGCTGCCCTTTTGCTCCTTCAGTTTTTTCTTTCTTCTTGTAGTCCACAGATGGCAGATATCATTTTATGTGTGTGTGTGTGTGTGTGTGTGTGTGTGTATGTATAAATGCACATATATGTATATGTAGGCCAGAACCACTAATGTTTGCTAAGATGATGTAGCATGCTACAGCTGGGAACTGCCCACCATCTGGGGCTGCACTTTGCAAGAGCAGCACTGTTGCCTGGAGATTCCATGACATCACAGTGTTGTCTCTTTCCTAGGGTCAGAGTGTCTCTGGTGATTGGAGCAGCCTCTGACTTCAGAGCCTGGTGCCCTAGCCGGGGGTATGATTTCGGCGAGGTGTGCGCTGACCACCTTGACAGCATCTGGAATATAGAAACCATATGCAATGTACTGTGTGTTTCTTTTAATTTTGGTGTCAGTACTAAACATTTACATAAGGAACATTATGGTTACTAGACTCCCCCATTATGAAGTCCCCAACACATACCCCATGAGAGTCACTGTCTTTCCTCCCAGTAATATGCTCTAGAATCTCTAGTGGTCTTTGTGTTTTACTGCCTTCCCTGTGCTCCCCTCGCAGCCCACATAATGTGTGCTACTTGTAATGCCCAATTTTCCCTATTATCCCTCCCTTCCCAACCATCCTCCACAGTCACTTTCCGTTTGGTAACCGTAAGTCCATTCTCGGGTTTGGCAAGGCGGCTTCTGTCTTGTTCCTTCAGGTTTTTTTTTGTACTAATAATCCACAGGAGAGTGAAATCATTTGATGCATTTCTCACTCAGTCTGGCTAATCACACTGAGCATAATACCCTCTATTTTCATCCATGAGGTTGTAAATTGCAGCATTTGTTTTCTTCTTATGGCTTAATAATATTCCATTGCATATATGTACCGCATCTTCTTTATCCATTTGTCAAATAATGGACACATCAGTTTCTTCCATTACTTTTCTTCTCTAAATAGTGCTGTGATAAACATAGGGTGCTTGTGTCTTTTTAAAGGTGGGCTACCGTCTTCTATTTTTTTTCCTATTTATTTATTATTTATCGGTATATAGAGAGATATTTATGTATGTGTGTATATATATATATATATATATATATTTATTTTGTTGTCATTTATCTACTATTACATGAGGAAAATTATGGTTACTGAAATCCCACCATAACCAAGTTGCCCCCAAATACCCATTGCCCTCACTGTCCTTAAGCGTGGCAAGATGCTGTGGAAAGACTACTAGACATTTGTGTGTTCTATAGTCTTCCTTTGCCCCCCCCCCACCAAATTATACATGGTAAGCAATGCCCCCTTCCTTAGCCCTTTCCTTATCCCTTCATTCCCACCCATGCAAACCAGTCCCTTTCCGTTTGGTTACTCTTAGTCCATTCGTGGGTTGTGTGAGGCTGCTGCCGTTTTGCTCCTTCAGTTTTTTTTTTTGTTTTAGTCCTCAGATGAGAGAAATCTTTGATATGTATATGTGTGTGTGTGTGTGTGTGTGTGTGTGTTACACACATATATATATATATGTATAGGCTAGAACCACTACTGTTTGCTAAGATGATGCAGCTTGCCACGGCTGGGCAGTGCCTACCATCTGGGGTGGACTTTGCAACAGAAGCACTGTTGCCTGGAGATTCCATGACATCACAGTGGTGCCTCTTTCCTAGGGACAGAGTTTCTATGGTGATTGTAGCAGGTTCCCACTTCAGAGCCTAGTGCCCTGACCGCGGTTATGATTTCAATGATGTGTGTACTGAGCACCTTGACAGCATCAGGAATATGGAAAACATAACCAAGGTAATGTGTGTTTCTTTTAATTTTGCTGTCAGTACTAAACAGTTACATGAGGAACATTATGGTTACTAGACTCCCGCCATTATCAAGTCACCACCATATACCCCATGAGTGCCACTGTCTTTCAGCCCAGTAATATGCTGTAGAATCACTGCTGGTCTTTGTGTTATACTGCCATCCTCGTGCTCCCATCCCCGCCCACATTATGTGTGCCTCTCGTAGTGCCCAGTTTTCACCCTTATCCCTCCCTTCCCACCCATCCTCCACAGTCAATTTCCCTTTGGTAACCGGTAGTCCATTCTTAGTTTGGCGAGGCTGCTACTGTCTTGTTCCTTCAGTTTTCTCTTTGTTCTGATACTCCACAGGTGACTGAAATCATTTGATACATTTCTCTCTCTGTCTGCTAAATCTCACTGAGCGTAGTAGCCTGTAGCTTCATCCATGTTGTTGTAAACTGTAGCATTTGTTTTCTTTTATGGCGAATAATATTCCATTGTGTATATGTGCCACATCTTATTGATATGTTAGTCGAATTATGGACACATCAGTTGTTTCCTTTTGTTTTCTACTGTAAATAGTGCTGTAATAAACGTAGGGTTGCATATGTCATTTTCAGACTGTGTTTAAGCATGGCTTATTTGTTTCTTTATGTATTTATTTATTTGTTTTCATATGATTAACCTAAAGTTACATGCCAAAAATTATGTTTACTAGACTCCTCCATCACCAAGTTGCCCCCACATATCCCATTGCAGTCATTGTGAATCAACGTAGTAAGATGCTGTAGATTCACTACTTGTCTCTGCTGTGTTGTCCAGCCTTCCCTGTGCCAATCCCACATTATACATGCTAATCATAATGCCTGCTTTCTCCCCACCATTATCCCTACATTCCAACCCATCCACCCCAGTCTTTCTCTCTTTTGTAACTATTTGTGTATTCTTGGGTTTTGTGATTCTGCTACTGTCTGCACCTTCAGTTTTCTCTTTCTTCTTATGTCCCCAGATGAGTGAAATCATTAGATACTTGTCTTTCTCTGCCTGACTCGTTACACCGAGCATAATACTCTCTAGCTTCTTCCATGTTTTTGGAAATGGTAGTAGTTATTTCCCTCTTATGGCTGAATTATGTTGTATTTCCCATATGTACCAGATTTAGTTTTTTCTATTCATCTCCTTTTGCACAGTAAACTTGGCTATTGTGAATACTGCTGTGATAAACATAGGGGTTCATAGGTCTTTTCCCAACTGGGTTGCTGCTTTTTATTTTTTTACTTATTTATTTCATCTTTTGGTATCATTAATTGTTTTTCTATTTTTACTTGTTTATTTATATTTCGGTATCATTCATATAGTATTCCACGAAGAACATTATGGTAACTAGACTCCCCGCATCACCAAGTTCTCCCCAGATACCCCATTGCACTCACTGTCCATCAGCGTGGCAAGATGCTGTGGAATCTTCTCTGTGTTGTACAGCCTTCCCTGTGTCCCCACACACATTATACATGCTAAACAATGCGCCCTGTCTTTCCCCTTCCCTTATCCTTCCATTCCCACCCTTCCACCCGAGTCCCTTTTCCTTCTTTACTGGTTAAGCCATTCTGGGATTTTGTAAGTCGGCTGCCCTTTTGCTCCTTCAGTTTTTTCTTTCTTCTTGTAGTCCACAGATGGCAGATATCATTTTATGTGTGTGTGTGTGTGTGTGTGTGTGTGTGTATGTATAAATGCACATATATGTATATGTAGGCCAGAACCACTAATGTTTGCTAAGATGATGTAGCATGCTACAGCTGGGAACTGCCCACCATCTGGGGCTGCACTTTGCAAGAGCAGCACTGTTGCCTGGAGATTCCATGACATCACAGTGTTGTCTCTTTCCTAGGGTCAGAGTGTCTCTGGTGATTGGAGCAGCCTCTGACTTCAGAGCCTGGTGCCCTAGCCGGGGGTATGATTTCGGCGAGGTGTGCGCTGACCACCTTGACAGCATCTGGAATATAGAAACCATATGCAATGTACTGTGTGTTTCTTTTAATTTTGGTGTCAGTACTAAACATTTACATAAGGAACATTATGGTTACTAGACTCCCCCATTATGAAGTCCCCAACACATACCCCATGAGAGTCACTGTCTTTCCTCCCAGTAATATGCTCTAGAATCTCTAGTGGTCTTTGTGTTTTACTGCCTTCCCTGTGCTCCCCTCGCAGCCCACATAATGTGTGCTACTTGTAATGCCCAATTTTCCCTATTATCCCTCCCTTCCCAACCATCCTCCACAGTCACTTTCCGTTTGGTAACCGTAAGTCCATTCTCGGGTTTGGCAAGGCGGCTTCTGTCTTGTTCCTTCAGGTTTTTTTTTGTACTAATAATCCACAGGAGAGTGAAATCATTTGATGCATTTCTCACTCAGTCTGGCTAATCACACTGAGCATAATACCCTCTATTTTCATCCATGAGGTTGTAAATTGCAGCATTTGTTTTCTTCTTATGGCTTAATAATATTCCATTGCATATATGTACCGCATCTTCTTTATCCATTTGTCAAATAATGGACACATCAGTTTCTTCCATTACTTTTCTTCTCTAAATAGTGCTGTGATAAACATAGGGTGCTTGTGTCTTTTTAAAGGTGGGCTACCGTCTTCTATTTTTTTTCCTATTTATTTATTATTTATCGGTATATAGAGAGATATTTATGTATGTGTGTATATATATATATATATATATATATATATATATTTATTTTGTTGTCATTTATCTACTATTACATGAGGAAAATTATGGTTACTGAAATCCCACCATAACCAAGTTGCCCCCAAATACCCATTGCCCTCACTGTCCTTAAGCGTGGCAAGATGCTGTGGAAAGACTACTAGACATTTGTGTGTTCTATAGTCTTCCTTTGCCCCCCCCCCACCAAATTATACATGGTAAGCAATGCCCCCTTCCTTAGCCCTTTCCTTATCCCTTCATTCCCACCCATGCAAACCAGTCCCTTTCCGTTTGGTTACTCTTAGTCCATTCGTGGGTTGTGTGAGGCTGCTGCCGTTTTGCTCCTTCAGTTTTTTTTTTTGTTTTAGTCCTCAGATGAGAGAAATCTTTGATATGTATATGTGTGTGTGTGTGTGTGTGTGTGTGTGTGTGTTACACACATATATATATATATGTATAGGCTAGAACCACTACTGTTTGCTAAGATGATGCAGCTTGCCACGGCTGGACAGTGCCTACCATCTGGGGTGGACTTTGCAACAGAAGCACTGTTGCCTGGAGATTCCATGACATCACAGTGGTGCCTCTTTCCTAGGGACAGAGTTTCTATGGTGATTGTAGCAGGTTCCCACTTCAGAGCCTAGTGCCCTGACCGCGGTTATGATTTCAATGATGTGTGTACTGAGCACCTTGACAGCATCAGGAATATGGAAAACATAACCAAGGTAATGTGTGTTTCTTTTAATTTTGCTGTCAGTACTAAACAGTTACATGAGGAACATTATGGTTACTAGACTCCCGCCATTATCAAGTCACCACCATATACCCCATGAGTGCCACTGTCTTTCAGCCCAGTAATATGCTGTAGAATCACTGCTGGTCTTTGTGTTATACTGCCATCCTCGTGCTCCCATCCCCGCCCACATTATGTGTGCCTCTCGTAGTGCCCAGTTTTCACCCTTATCCCTCCCTTCCCACCCATCCTCCACAGTCAATTTCCCTTTGGTAACCGGTAGTCCATTCTTAGTTTGGCGAGGCTGCTACTGTCTTGTTCCTTCAGTTTTCTCTTTGTTCTGATACTCCACAGGTGACTGAAATCATTTGATACATTTCTCTCTCTGTCTGCTAAATCTCACTGAGCGTAGTACCCTGTACCTTCATCCATGTTGTTGTAAACTGTAGCATTTGTATTCTTTTATGGCGAATAATATTCCATTGTGTATATGTGCCACATCTTATTGATATGTTAGTCGAATTATGGACACATCAGTTGTTTCCTTTTGTTTTCTACTGTAAATAGTGCTGTAATAAACGTAGGGTTGCATATGTCATTTTCAGACTGTGTTTAAGCATGGTTTATTTGTTTCTTTATGTATTTATTTATTTGTTTTCATATGATTAACCTAAAGTTACATGCCAAAAATTATGTTTACTAGACTCCTCCATCACCAAGTTGCCCCCACATATCCCATTGCAGTCATTGTGAATCAACGTAGTAAGATGCTGTAGATTCACTACTTGTCTCTGCTGTGTTGTCCAGCCTTCCCTGTGCCAATCCCACATTATACATGCTAATCATAATGCCTGCTTTCTCCCCACCATTATCCCTACATTCCAACCCATCCACCCCAGTCTTTCTCTCTTTTGTAACTATTTGTGTATTCTTGGGTTTTGTGATTCTGCTACTGTCTGCACCTTCAGTTTTCTCTTTCTTCTTATGTCCCCAGATGAGTGAAATCATTAGATACTTGTCTTTCTCTGCCTGACTCGTTACACCGAGCATAATACTCTCTAGCTTCTTCCATGTTTTTGGAAATGGTAGTAGTTATTTCCCTCTTATGGCTGAATTATGTTGTATTTCCCATATGTACCAGATTTAGTTTTTTCTATTCATCTCCTTTTGGACAGTAAACTTGGCTATTGTGAATACTGCTGTGATAAACATAGGGGTTCATAGGTCTTTTCCCAACTGGGTTGCTGCTTTTTATTTTTTTACTTATTTATTTCATCTTTTGGTATCATTAATTGTTTTTCTATTTTTACTTGTTTATTTATATTTCGGTATCATTCATATAGTATTCCACGAAGAACATTATGGTAACTAGACTCCCCGCATCACCAAGTTCTCCCCAGATACCCCATTGCACTCACTGTCCATCAGCGTGGCAAGATGCTGTGGAATCTTCTCTGTGTTGTACAGCCTTCCCTGTGTCCCCACACACATTATACATGCTAAACAATGCGCCCTTTCTTTCCCCTTCCCTTATCCTTCCATTCCCACCCTTCCACCCCAGTCCCTTTTCCTTCTTTACTGGTTAAGCCATTCTGGGATTTTGTAAGTCGGCTGCCCTTTTGCTCCTTCAGTTTTTTCTTTCTTCTTGTAGTCCACAGATGGCAGATATCATTTTATGTGTGTGTGTGTGTGTGTGTGTGTGTGTATGTATAAATGCACATATATGTATATGTAGGCCAGAACCACTAATGTTTGCTAAGATGATGTAGCTTGCTACAGCTGGGAACTGCCCACCATCTGGGGCTGCACTTTGCAAGAGCAGCACTGTTGCCTGGAGATTCCATGACATCACAGTGTTGTCTCTTTCCTAGGGTCAGAGTGTCTCTGGTGATTGGAGCAGCCTCTGACTTCAGAGCCTGGTGCCCTAGCCGGGGGTATGATTTCGGCGAGGTGTGCGCTGACCACCTTGACAGCATCTGGAATATAGAAACCATATGCAATGTACTGTGTGTTTCTTTTAATTTTGCTGTCAGTACTAAACAGTTACATGAGGAACATTATGGTTACTAGACTCCCGCCATTATCAAGTCACCACCATATACCCCATGAGTGCCACTGTCTTTCAGCCCAGTAATATGCTGTAGAATCACTGCTGGTCTTTGTGTTATACTGCCATCCTCGTGCTCCCATCCCCGCCCACATTATGTGTGCCTCTCGTAGTGCCCAGTTTTCACCCTTATCCCTCCCTTCCCACCCATCCTCCACAGTCAATTTCCCTTTGGTAACCGGTAGTCCATTCTTAGTTTGGCGAGGCTGCTACTGTCTTGTTCCTTCAGTTTTCTCTTTGTTCTGATACTCCACAGGTGACTGAAATCATTTGATACATTTCTCTCTCTGTCTGCTAAATCTCACTGAGCGTAGTAGCCTGTAGCTTCATCCATGTTGTTGTGAACTGTAGCATTTGTTTTCTTTTATGGCGAATAATATTCCATTGTGTATATGTGCCACATCTTATTGATATGTTAGTCGAATTATGGACACATCAGTTGTTTCCTTTTGTTTTCTACTGTAAATAGTGCTGTAATAAACGTAGGGTTGCATATGTCATTTTCAGACTGTGTTTAAGCATGGCTTATTTGTTTCTTTATGTATTTATTTATTTGTTTTCATATGATTAACCTAAAGTTACATGCCAAAAGTTATGTTTACTAGACTCCTCCATCACCAAGTTGCCCCCACATATCCCATTGCAGTCATTGTGAATCAACGTAGTAAGATGCTGTAGATTCACTACTTGTCTCTGCTGTGTTGTCCAGCCTTCCCTGTGCCAATCCCACATTATACATGCTAATCATAATGCCTGCTTTCTCCCCACCATTATCCCTACATTCCAACCCATCCACCCCAGTCTTTCTCTCTTTTGTAACTATTTGTGTATTCTTGGGTTTTGTGATTCTGCTACTGTCTGCACCTTCAGTTTTCTCTTTCTTCTTATGTCCCCAGATGAGTGAAATCATTAGATACTTGTCTTTCTCTGCCTGACTCGTTACACCGAGCATAATACTCTCTAGCTTCTTCCATGTTTTTGGAAATGGTAGTAGTTATTTCCCTCTTATGGCTGAATTATGTTGTATTTCCCATATGTACCAGATTTAGTTTTTTCTATTCATCTCCTTTTGGACAGTAAACTTGGCTATTGTGAATACTGCTGTGATAAACATAGGGGTTCATAGGTCTTTTCCAAACTGGGTTGCTGCTTTTTATTTTTTTACTTATTTATTTCATCTTTTGGTATCATTAATTGTTTTTCTATTTTTACTTGTTTATTTATATTTCGGTATCATTCATATAGTATTCCACGAAGAACATTATGGTAACTAGACTCCCCGCATCACCAAGTTCTCCCCAGATACCCCATTGCACTCACTGTCCATCAGCGTGGCAAGATGCTGTGGAATCTTCTCTGTGTTGTACAGCCTTCCCTGTGTCCCCACACACATTATACATGCTAAACAATGCGCCCTTTCTTTCCCCTTCCCTTATCCTTCCATTCCCACCCTTCCACCCGAGTCCCTTTTCCTTCTTTACTGGTTAAGCCATTCTGGGATTTTGTAAGTCGGCTGCCCTTTTGCTCCTTCAGTTTTTTCTTTCTTCTTGTAGTCCACAGATGGCAGATATCATTTTATGTGTGTGTGTGTGTGTGTGTGTGTGTGTGTATGTATAAATGCACATATATGTATATGTAGGCCAGAACCACTAATGTTTGCTAAGATGATGTAGCATGCTACAGCTGGGAACTGCCCACCATCTGGGGCTGCACTTTGCAAGAGCAGCACTGTTGCCTGGAGATTCCATGACATCACAGTGTTGTCTCTTTCCTAGGGTCAGAGTGTCTCTGGTGATTGGAGCAGCCTCTGACTTCAGAGCCTGCTGCCCTAGCCGGGGGTATGATTTCGGCGAGGTGTGCGCTGACCACCTTGACAGCATCTGGAATATAGAAACCATATGCAATGTACTATGTGTTTCTTTTAATTTTGGTGTCAGTACTAAACATTTACATAAGGAACATTATGGTTACTAGACTTCCCCATTATGAAGTCCCCACCACATACCCCATGAGAGTCACTGTCTTTCCTCCCAGTAATATGCTCTAGAATCTCTAGTGGTCTTTGTGTTTTACTGCCTTCCCTGTGCTCCCCTCGCAGCCCACATAATGTGTGCTACTTGTAATGCCCAATTTTCCCTATTATCCCTCCCTTCCCAACCATCCTCCACAGTCACTTTCCGTTTGGTAACGGTAAGTCGATTCTTGGGTTTGGCAAGGCGGCTTCTGTCTTGTTCCTTCAGGTTTTTTTTTGTACTAATACTCCACAGGAGAGTGAAATCATTTGATGCATTTCTCTCTCAGTCTGGCTAATCACACTGAGCATAATACCCTCTATTTTCATCCATGAGGTTGTAAATTGCAGCATTTGTTTTCTTCTTATGGCTTAATAATATTCCATTGCATATATGTACCGCATCTTCTTTATCCATTTGTCAAATAATGGACACATCAGTTTCTTCCATTACTTTTCTTCTCTAAATAGTGCTGTGATAAACATAGGGTGCTTGTGTCTTTTTAAAGGTGGGCTACCGTCTTCTATTTTTTTTCCTATTTATTTATTATTTATCAGTATATAGAGAGATATTTATGTATGTGTGTATATATATATATATATATATTTATTTTGTTGTCATTTATCTACTATACCATGAGGAAAATTATGGTTACTAAAATCCCACCATAACCAAGTTGCCCCCAAATACCCCATTGCCCTCACGGTCCCTAAGCGTGGCAAGATGCTGTGGAAAGACTACTAGACTTTTGTGTGTTCTATAGTCTTCCTTTGCTCCCCCCCACCAAATTATACATGGTAAGCAATGCCCCCTTCCTTACCCCTTTCCTTATCCCTTCATTCCCACCCATGCAAACCAGTCCCTTTCCGTTTGGTTACTCTTAGTCCATTCGTGGGTTGTGGGAGGCTGCTGCCGTTTTGCTCCTTCAGTTTTTTTTTTTGTTTTAGTCCTCAGATGAGAGAAATCTTTGATATGTATATGTGTGTGTGTGTATGTTACACACATATATATATATATGTATAGGCTAGAACCACTACTGTTTGCTAAGATGATGCAGCTTGCCACGGCTGGGCAGTGCCTACCATCTGGGGTGGACTTTGCAACAGAAGCACTGTTGCCTGGAGATTCCATGACATCACAGTGGTGCCTCTTTCCTAGGGACAGAGTTTCTATGGTGATTGTAGCAGGTTCCCACTTCAGAGCCTAGTGCCCTGACCGGGGTTATGATTTCAGTGACGTGTGCGCTGAGCACCTTGACAGCATCAGGAATATGGAAAACATAACCAAGGCAATGTGTGTTTCTTTTAATTTTGCTGTCAGTACTAAACAGTTACATGAGGAACATTATGGTTACTAGACTCCCGCCATTATCAAGTCACTACCATATACCCCATGAGTGCCACTGTCTTTCAGCCCAGTAATATGCTGTAGAATCACTGCTGGTCTTTGTGTTAAACTGCCATCCTCGTGCTCCCCTCCCCGCCCACATTATGTGTGCCTCTCGTAGTGCCCAGTTTTCTCCCTTATCCCTCCCTTCCCACCCATCCACAGTCACTTTCCCTTTGGTAACCGGTAGTCCATTCTTAGTTTGGCGAGGCTGCTACTGTCTTGTTCTTTCAGTTTTCTCTTTGTTCTGATACTCCACAGGTGACTAAAATCATTTGATACATTTCTCTCTCTGTCTGCTAAATCTCACTGAGCGTAGTACCCTGTACCTTCATCCATGTTGTTGTAAACTGTAGCATTTGTATTCTTTTATGGCGAATAATATTCCATTGTGTATATGTGCCACATCTTATTGATATGTTAGTCGAATTATGGACACATCAGTTGTTTCCTTTTGTTTTCTACTGTAAATAGTGCTGTAATAAACGTAGGGTTGCATATGTCATTTTCAGACTGTGTTTAAGCATGGTTTATTTGTTTCTTTATGTATTTATTTATTTTTTTCATATGATTAACCTAAAGTTACATGCCAAAAATTATGTTTACTAGACTCCTCCATCACCAAGTTGCCCCCACATATCCCATTGCAGTCATTGTGAATCAACGTAGTAAGATGCTGTAGATTCACTACTTGTCTCTGCTGTGTTGTCCAGCCTTCCCTGTGCCAATCCCACATTATACATGCTAATCATAATGCCTGCTTTCTCCCCACCATTATCCCTACATTCCAACCCATCCACCCCAGTCTTTCTCTCTTTTGTAACTATTTGTGTATTCTTGGGTTTTGTGATTCTGCTACTGTCTGCACCTTCAGTTTTCTCTTTCTTCTTATGTCCCCAGATGAGTGAAATCATTAGATACTTGTCTTTCTCTGCCTGACTCGTTACACCGAGCATAATACTCTCTAGCTTCTTCCATGTTTTTGGAAATGGTAGTAGTTATTTCCCTCTTATGGCTGAATTATGTTGTATTTCCCATATGTACCAGATTTAGTTTTTTCTATTCATCTCCTTTTGCACAGTAAACTTGGCTATTGTGAATACTGCTGTGATAAACATAGGGGTACATAGGTCTTTTCCAAACTGGGTTGCTGCTTTTTATTTTTTTACTTATTTATTTCATCTTTTGGTATCATTAATTGTTTTTCTATTTTTACTTGTTTATTTATATTTCGGTATCATTCATATAGTATTCCACGAAGAACATTATGGTAACTAGACTCCCCGCATCACCAAGTTCTCCCCAGATACCCCATTGCACTCACTGTCCATCAGCGTGGCAAGATGCTGTGGAATCTTCTCTGTGTTGTACAGCCTTCCCTGTGCCCCCACACACATTATACATGCTAAACAATGCGCCCTTTCTTTCCCCTTCCCTTATCCTTCCATTCCCACCCTTCCACCCGAGTCCCTTTTCCTTCTTTACTGGTTAAGCCATTCTGGGGTTTTGTAAGTCGGCTGCCCTTTTGCTCCTTCAGTTTTTTCTTTCTTCTTGTAGTCCACAGATGGCAGATATCATTTTATGTGTGTGTGTGTGTATGTATAAATGCACATATATGTATATGTAGGCCAGAACCACTAATGTTTGCTAAGATGATGTAGCTTGCTACAGCTGGGAACTGCCCACCATCTGGGGATGCACTTTGCAAGAGCAGCACTGTTGCCTGGAGATTCCATGACATCACAGTGTTGTCTCTTTCCTAGGGTCAGAGTGTCTCTGGTGATTGGAGCAGCCTCTGACTTCAGAGCCTGCTGCCCTAGCCGGGGGTATGATTTCGGCGAGGTGTGCGCTGACCACCTTGACAGCATCTGGAATATAGAAACCATATGCAATGTACTGTGTGTTTCTTTTAATTTTGCTGTCAGTACTAAACATTTACATAAGGAACATTATGGTTACTAGACTCCCCCATTATGAAGTCCCCACCACATACCCCATGAGAGTCACTGTCTTTCCTCCCAGTAATATGCTCTAGAATCTCTAGTGGTCTTTGTGTTTTACTGCCTTCCCTGTGCTCCCCTCTCAGCCCACATAATGTGTGCTACTCGTAATGCCCAATTTTCCCTATTATCCCTCCCTTCCCAACCATCCTCCACAGTCACTTTCCGTTTGGTAACCGTAAGTCCATTCTTGGGTTTGGCAAGGCGGCTTCTGTCTTGTTCCTTCAGGTTTTTTTTTGTACTAATACTCCACAGGAGAGTGAAATCATTTGATGCATTTCTCTCTCAGTCTGGCTAATCGCACTGAGCATAATACCCTCTTATTTTCATCCATGAGGTTGTAAATTGCAGAATTTGTTTTCTTCTTATGGCTTAATAATATTCCATTACATATATGTACCGCATCTTCTTTATCCATTTGTCAAATAATGGACACATCAGTTTCTTCCATTTCTTTTCTTCTCTAAATAGTGCTGTGATAAACATAGGGTGCTTGTGTCTTTTTAAAGGTGGGCTACCGTCTTCTATTGTTTTTCCTATTTATTTATTATTTATCGGTATATAGAGAGATATTTATGTATGTGTGTATATATATATATATATTTTATTTTGTTGTCATTTATCTACTATTACATGAGGAAAATTATGGTTACTAAAATCACACCATAACCAAGTTGCCCCCAAATACCCCATTGCCCTCACTGTCCTTAAGCGTGGTAAGATGCTGTGGAAAGAATACTAGTCTTTTGTGTGTTCTACAGTCTTCCTTTGCTCCCCCCCACCAAATTATACATGGTAAGCAATGCCCCTTTCCTTACCCCTTTCCTTATCCCTTCATTCCCACCCATGCAAACCAGTCCCTTTCCGTGTGGTTACTCTTAGTCCATTCGTGGGTTGTGGGAGGCTGCTGCCGTTTTGCTCCTTCATTTTTTTTTTTCTTTTAGTCCTCAGATGAGAGAAATCTTTGATATGTATATGTGTGTGTGTGTTACACACACACATATATATATATATGTATAGGCTAGAACCACTACTGTTTGCTAAGATGATGCAGCTTGCCACGGCTGGGCAGTGCCTACCATCTGGGGTGGACTTTGCAACAGAAGCACTGTTGCCTGGAGATTCCATGACATCACAGTGGTGCCTCTTTCCTAGGGACAGAGTTTCTATGGTGATTGTAGCAGGTTCCCACTTCAGAGCCTAGTGCCCTGACCGGGGTTATGATTTCAGTGACGTGTGCGCTGAGCACCTTGACAGCATCAGGAATATGGAAAACATAACCAAGGCAATGTGTGTTTCTTTTAATTTTGCTGTCAGTACTAAACAGTTACATGAGGAACATTATGGTTACTAGACTCCCGCCATTATCAAGTCACCACCATATACCCCATGAGTGCCACTGTCTTTCAGCCCAGTAATATGCTGTAGAATCACTGCTGGTCTTTGTGTTATACTGCCATCCTCGTGCTCCCCTCCCCGCCCACATTATGTGTGCCTCTCGTAGTGCCCAGTTTTCTCCCTTATCCCTCCCTTCCCACCCATCCACAGTCACTTTCCCTTTGGTAACCGGTTGTCCATTCTTAGTCTGGCGAGGCTGCTACTGTCTTGTTCTTTCAGTTTTCTCTTTGTTCTGATACTCCACAGGTGACTAAAATCATTTGATACATTTCTCTCTCTGTCTGCTAAATCTCACTGAGCGTAGTACCCTGTAGCTTCATCCATGTTGTTGTAAACTGTAGCCTTTTTTTTTTTATGGCGAATAACATCCCATTGTGTATATGTGCCACATCTTATTGATCTATTAGTCTAATTATGGACACATCAGTTATTTCCTTTTGTTTTCTACTGTAAATAGTGCTGTAATAAACGTAGGGTTGCATATGTCATTTTCAGACTGTGTTTAAGCATGGTTTATTTGTTTCTTATGTATTTATTTATTTGTTTTCATATGATTAACCCAAAGTTACATGCCACAGATTATGTTTACTAGACTCCTCCATCACCAAGTTGCCCCCACATATCCCATTGCAGTCATTGTGAATCAACGTAGTAAGATGCTGTAGATTCACTACTTGTCTCTGCTGTGTTGTCCAGCCTTCCCTGTGCCAATCCCACATTATACATGCTAATCATAATGCCTGCTTTCTCCCCACCATTATCCCTACATTCCAACCCATCCACCCCAGTCTTTCTCTCTTTTGTAACTATTTGTGTATTCTTGGGTTTTGTGATTCTGCTACTGTCTGCACCTTCAGTTTTCTCTTTCTTCTTATGTCCCCAGAAGAGTGAAATCATTAGATACTTGTCTTCCTCTGCCTGACTCGTTACACCGAGCATAATACTCTCTAGCTTCTTCCATGTTTTTGGAAATGGTAGTAGTTATTTCCCTCTTATGGCTGAATTATGTTGTATTTCCCATATGTACCAGATTTAGTTTTTTCTATTCATCTCCTTTTGGACAGTAAAGTTGGGTATTGTGAATACTGCTGTGATAAACATAGGGGTTCATAGGTCTTTTCCCAACTGGGTTGCTGCTTTTTATTTTTTTACTTATTTATTTCATCTTTTGGTATCATTAATTGTTTTTCTATTTTTACTTGTTTATTTATATTTCGGTATCATTCATATAGTATTCCACGAAGAACATTATGGTAACTAGACTCCCCGCATCACCAAGTTCTCTCCAGATACCCCATTGCACTCACTGTCCATCAGCGTGGCAAGATGCTGTGGAATCTTCTCTGTGTTGTACAGCCTTCCCTGTGCCGCCACGCACATTATACCTGCTAAACAATGCGCCCTTTCTTTCCCCTTCCCTTATCCTTCCATTCCCACCCTTCCACCCGAGTCCCTTTTCCTTCTTTACTGGTTAAGCCATTCTGGGATTTTGTAAGTCGGCTGTCCTTTTGCTCCTTCAGTTTTTTCTTTCTTCTTGTAGTCCACAGATGGCAGATATCATTTTATATGTGTGTGTGTGTTTGTGTGTATGTATAAATGCACATATATGTATATGTAGGCCAGAACCACTAATGTTTGCTAAGATGATGTAGCTTGCTACAGCTGGGAACTGCCCACCATCTGGGGCTGCACTTTGCAAGAGCAGCACTGTTGCCTGGAGATTCCATGACATCACAGTGTTGTCTCTTTCCTAGGGTCAGAGTGTCTCTGGTGATTGGAGCAGCCTCTGACTTCAGAGCCTGCTGCCCTAGCCGGGGGTATGATTTCGGCGACGTGTGCGCTGACTACCTTGATAGCATCTGGAATATAGAAACCATATGCAATGTACTGTGTGTTTCTTTTAATTTTGGTGTCAGTACTAAACATTTACATAAGGAACGTTATGGTTACTAGACTCCCCCATTATGAAGTCCCCACCACATACCCCATGAGAGTCACTGTCTTTCCTCCCAGTAATATGCTCTAGAATCTCTAGTGGTCTTTGTGTTTTACTGCCTTCCCTGTGCTCCCCTCGCAGCCCACATAATGTGTGCTACTTGTAATGCCCAATTTTCCCTATTATCCCTCCCTTCCCAATCATCCTCCACAGTCACTTTCTGTTTGGTAACGGTAAGTCGATTCTTGGGTTTGGCAAGGCGGCTTCTGTCTTGTTCCTTCAGGTTTTT
This sequence comes from Manis pentadactyla, assembly GCF_030020395.1. Lineage (NCBI taxonomy): Eukaryota > Metazoa > Chordata > Mammalia > Pholidota > Manidae > Manis > Manis pentadactyla. The sequence continues at coordinate 30,479,937 of NC_080033.1, forward strand.
TTTTGTACTAATACTCCACAGGAGAGTGAAATCATTTGATGCATTTCTCTCTCAGTCTGGCTAATCACACTGAGCATAATACCCTCTATTTTCATCCATGAGGTTGTAAATTGCAGCATTTGTTTTCTTCTTATGGCTTAATAATATTCCATTGAATATATGTACCGCATCTTCTTTATCCATTTGTCAAATAATGGACACATCAGTTTCTTCCATTACTTTTCTTCTCTAAATAGTGCTGTGATAAACATAGGGTGCTTGTGTCTTTTTAAAGGTGGGCTACCGTCTTCTATTTTTTTTTCGTATTTATTTATTATTTATCGGTATATAGAGAGATATGTATGTGTGTGTATATATATATATATTTTTATTTTGTTGTCATTTATCTAATATTACATGAGGAAAATTATGGTTACTAAAATCCCACCATAACCAAGTTGCCCCCAAATACCCCATTGCCCTCACGGTCCTTAAGCGTGGCAAGATGCTGTGGAAAGACTACTAGACTTTTGTGTGTTCTATAGTCTTCCTTTGCTCCCCCCCACCAAATTATACATGGTAAGCAATGCCCCCTTCCTTACCCCTTTCCTTATCCCTTCATTCCCACCCATGCAAACCAGTCCCTTTCCGTTTGGTTACTCTAGTCCATTCGTGGGTTGTGGGAGGCTGCTGCCGTTTTGCTCCTTCAGTTTTTTTTTGTTTTAGTCCTCAGATGAGAGAAATCTTTGATATGTATATGTGTGTGTGTGTGTGTGTGTGTGTATGTGTTACACACATATATATATATATGTATAGGCTAGAACCACTACTGTTTGCTAAGATGATGCAGCTTGCCACGGCTGGGCAGTGCCTACCATCTGGGGTGGACTTTGCAACAGAAGCACTGTTGCCTGGAGATTCCATGACATCACTGTGGTGCCTCTTTCCTAGGGACAGAGTTTCTATGGTGATTGTAGCAGGTTCCCACTTCAGAGCCTAGTGCCCTGACCGCGGTTATGATTTCAATGATGTGTGCACTGAGCACCTTGACAGCATCAGGAATATGGAAAACATAACCAAGGTAATGTGTGTTTCTTTTAATTTTGCTGTCAGTACTAAACAGTTACATGAGGAACATTATGGTTACTAGACTCCCGCCATTATCAAGTCACCACCATATACCCCATGAGTGCCACTGTCTTTCAGCCCAGTAATATGCTGTAGAATCACTGCTGGTCTTTGTGTTATACTGCCATCCTCGCGCTCCCCTCCCCACCCACATTATGTGTGCTACTCGTAGTGCCCAGTTTTCACCCTTATCCCTCCCTTCCCACCCATCCTCCACAGTCACTTTCCCTTTGGTAACCGGTAGTCCATTCTTAGTTTGGCGAGGCTGCTACTGTCTTGTTCCTTCAGTTTTCTCTTTGTTCTGATACTCCACAGGTGACTAAAATCATTTGATACATTTCTCTCTCTGTCTGCTAAATCTCACTGAGCGTAGTACCCTGTACCTTCATCCATGTTGTTGTAAACTGTAGCATTTGTATTCTTTTATGGCGAATAATATTCCATTGTGTATATGTGCCACATCTTATTGATATGTTAGTCGAATTATGGACACATCAGTTGTTTCCTTTTGTTTTCTACTGTAAATAGTGCTGTAATAAACGTAGGGTTGCATATGTCATTTTCAGACTGTGTTTAAGCATGGTTTATTTGTTTCTTATGTATTTATTTATTTGTTTTCATATGATTAACCCAACGTTACATGCCACAGATTATGTTTACTAGACTCCTCCATCACCAAGTTGCCCCCACATATCCCATTGCAGTCATTGTGAATCAACGTAGTAAGATGCTGTAGATTCACTACTTGTCTCTGCTGTGTTGTCCAGCCTTCCCTGTGCCAATCCCACATTATACATGCTAATCATAATGCCTGCTTTCTCCCCACCATTATCCCTACATTCCAACCCATCCACCCCAGTCTTTCTCTCTTTTGTAACTATTTGTGTATTCTTGGGTTTTGTGATTCTGCTACTGTCTGCACCTTCAGTTTTCTCTTTCTTCTTATGTCCCCAGAAGAGTGAAATCATTAGATACTTGTCTTCCTCTGCCTGACTCGTTACACCGAGCATAATACTCTCTAGCTTCTTCCATGTTTTTGGAAATGGTAGTAGTTATTTCCCTCTTATGGCTGAATTATGTTGTATTTCCCATATGTACCAGATTTAGTTTTTTCTATTCATCTCCTTTTGGACAGTAAAGTTGGGTATTGTGAATACTGCTGTGATAAACATAGGGGTTCATAGGTCTTTTCCCAACTGGGTTGCTGCTTTTTATTTTTTTACTTATTTATTTCATCTTTTGGTATCATTAATTGTTTTTCTATTTTTACTTGTTTATTTATATTTCGGTATCATTCATATAGTATTCCACGAAGAACATTATGGTAACTAGACTCCCCGCATCACCAAGTTCTCTCCAGATACCCCATTGCACTCACTGTCCATCAGCGTGGCAAGATGCTGTGGAATCTTCTCTGTGTTGTACAGCCTTCCCTGTGCCCCCACGCACATTATACCTGCTAAACAATGCGCCCTTTCTTTCCCCTTCCCTTATCCTTCCATTCCCACCCTTCCACCCGAGTCCCTTTTCCTTCTTTACTGGTTAAGCCATTCTGGGATTTTGTAAGTCGGCTGTCCTTTTGCTCCTTCAGTTTTTTCTTTCTTCTTGTAGTCCACAGATGGCAGATATCATTTTATATGTGTGTGTGTGTTTGTGTGTATGTATAAATGCACATATATGTATATGTAGGCCAGAACCACTAATGTTTGCTAAGATGATGTAGCTTGCTACAGCTGGGAACTGCCCACCATCTGGGGCTGCACTTTGCAAGAGCAGCACTGTTGCCTGGAGATTCCATGACATCACAGTGTTGTCTCTTTCCTAGGGTCAGAGTGTCTCTGGTGATTGGAGCAGCCTCTGACTTCAGAGCCTGCTGCCCTAGCCGGGGGTATGATTTCGGCGACGTGTGCGCTGACTACCTTGATAGCATCTGGAATATAGAAACCATATGCAATGTACTGTGTGTTTCTTTTAATTTTGGTGTCAGTACTAAACATTTACATAAGGAACGTTATGGTTACTAGACTCCCCCATTATGAAGTCCCCACCACATACCCCATGAGAGTCACTGTCTTTCCTCCCAGTAATATGCTCTAGAATCTCTAGTGGTCTTTGTGTTTTACTGCCTTCCCTGTGCTCCCCTCGCAGCCCACATAATGTGTGCTACTTGTAATGCCCAATTTTCCCTATTATCCCTCCCTTCCCAACCATCCTCCACAGTCACTTTCCGTTTGGTAACCGTAAGTCCATTCTTGGGTTTGGCAAGGCGGCTTCTGTCTTGTTCCTTCAGTTTTTTTTTTGTACTAATACTCCACAGGAGAGTGAAATCATTTGATGCATTTCTCTCTCAGTCTGGCTAATCACACTGAGCATAATACCCTCTATTTTCATCCATGAGGTTGTAAATTGCAGCATTTGTTTTCTTCTTATGGCTTAATAATATTCCATTGCATATATGTACCGCATCTTCTTTATCCATTTGTCAAATAATGGACACATCAGTTTCTTCCATTACTTTTCTTCTCTAAATAGTGCTGTGATAAACATAGGGTGCTTGTGTCTTTTTAAAGGTGGGCTACCGTCTTCTATTTTTTTTCCTATTTATTTATTATTTATCGGTATATAGAGAGATATTTATGTATGTGTGTATATATATATATATTTATTTTGTTGTCATTTATCTACTATTATATGAGGAAAATTATGGTTACTAAAATCCCACCATAACCAAGTTGCCCCCAAATACCCATTGCCCTCACTGTCCTTAAGCGTGGCAAGATGCTGTGGAAAGACTATTAGACTTTTGTGTGTTCTATAGTCTTCCTTTGCTCCCCCCCACCAAATTATACATGGTAAGCAATGCCCCCTTCCTTGCCCCTTTCCTTATCCCTTCATTCCCACCCATGCAAACCAGTCCCTTTCCATTTGGTTATTCTAAGTCCATTCGTGGGTTGTGGGAGGCTGCTGCCGTTTTGCTCCTTCAGTTTTTTTTTTTGTTTTAGTCCTCAGATGAGAGAAATCTTTGATATGTATATGTGTGTGTGTGTGTGTTACACACATATATATATATATGTATAGGCTAGAACCACTACTGTTTGCTAAGATGATGCAGCTTGCCACGGCTGGGCAGTGCCTACCATCTGGAGTGGACTTTGCAAAAGAAGCACTGTTGCCTGGAGATTCCATGACATCACTGTGGTGCCTCTTTCCTAGGGACAGAGTTTCTATGGTGATTGTAGCAGGTTCCCACTTCAGAGCCTAGTGCCCTGACCGCGGTTATGATTTCAATGATGTGTGCACTGAGCACCTTGACAGCATCAGGAATATGGAAAACATAACCAAGGTAATGTGTGTTTCTTATAATTTTGCTGTCAGTACTAAACAGTTACATGAGTAACATTATGGTTACTAGACTCCCGCCATTATCAAGTCACCACCATATACCCCATGAGTGCCACTGTCTTTCAGCCCAGTAATATGCTGTAGAATCACTGCTGGTCTTTGTGTTATACTGCCATCCTCGCGCTCCCCTCCCCACCCACATTATGTGTGCTACTCGTAGTGCCCAGTTTTCACCCTTATCCCTCCCTTCCCACCCATCCTCCACAGTCACTTTCCCTTTGGTAACCGGTAGTCCATTCTTAGTTTGGCGAGGCTGCTACTGTCTTGTTTCTTCAGTTTTCTCTTTGTTCTGATACTCCACAGGTGACTAAAATCATTTGATACATTTCTCTCTCTGTCTGCTAAATCTCACTGAGCGTAGTACCCTGTACCTTCATCCATGTTGTTGTAAACTGTAGCATTTGTATTCTTTTATGGCGAATAATATTCCATTGTGTATATGTGCCACATCTTATTGATATGTTAGTCGAATTATGGACACATCAGTTGTTTCCTTTTGTTTTCTACTGTAAATAGTGCTGTAATAAACGTAGGGTTGCATATGTCATTTTCAGACTGTGTTTAAGCATGGTTTATTTGTTTCTTTATGTATTTATTTATTTGTTTTCATATGATTAACCTAAAGTTACATGCCAAAAATTATGTTTACTAGACTCCTCCATCACCAAGTTGCCCCCACATATCCCATTGCAGTCATTGTGAATCAACGTAGTAAGATGCTGTAGATTCACTACTTGTCTCTGCTGTGTTGTCCAGCCTTCCCTGTGCCAATCCCACATTATACATGCTAATCATAATGCCTGCTTTCTCCCCACCATTATCCCTACATTCCAACCCATCCACCCCAGTCTTTCTCTCTTTTGTAACTATTTGTGTATTCTTGGGTTTTGTGATTCTGCTACTGTCTGCACCTTCAGTTTTCTCTTTCTTCTTATGTCCCCAGATGAGTGAAATCATTAGATACTTGTCTTTCTCTGCCTGACTCGTTACACCGAGCATAATACTCTCTAGCTTCTTCCATGTTTTTGGAAATGGTAGTAGTTATTTCCCTCTTATGGCTGAATTATGTTGTATTTCCCATATGTACCAGATTTAGTTTTTTCTATTCATCTCCTTTTGCACAGTAAACTTGGCTATTGTGAATACTGCTGTGATAAACATAGGGGTACATAGGTCTTTTCCAAACTGGGTTGCTGCTTTTTATTTTTTTACTTATTTATTTCATCTTTTGGTATCATTAATTGTTTTTCTATTTTTACTTGTTTATTTATATTTCGGTATCATTCATATAGTATTCCACGAAGAACATTATGGTAACTAGACTCCCCGCATCACCAAGTTCTCCCCAGATACCCCATTGCACTCACTGTCCATCAGCGTGGCAAGATGCTGTGGAATCTTCTCTGTGTTGTACAGCCTTCCCTGTGCCCCCACACACATTATACATGCTAAACAATGCGCCCTTTCTTTCCCCTTCCCTTATCCTTCCATTCCCACCCTTCCACCCGAGTCCCTTTTCCTTCTTTACTGGTTAAGCCATTCTGGGGTTTTGTAAGTCGGCTGCCCTTTTGCTCCTTCAGTTTTTTCTTTCTTCTTGTAGTCCACAGATGGCAGATATCATTTTATGTGTGTGTGTGTGTATGTATAAATGCACATATATGTATATGTAGGCCAGAACCACTAATGTTTGCTAAGATGATGTAGCTTGCTACAGCTGGGAACTGCCCACCATCTGGGGATGCACTTTGCAAGAGCAGCACTGTTGCCTGGAGATTCCATGACATCACAGTGTTGTCTCTTTCCTAGGGTCAGAGTGTCTCTGGTGATTGGAGCAGCCTCTGACTTCAGAGCCTGCTGCCCTAGCCGGGGGTATGATTTCGGCGAGGTGTGCGCTGACCACCTTGACAGCATCTGGAATATAGAAACCATATGCAATGTACTGTGTGTTTCTTTTAATTTTGGTGTCAGTACTAAACATTTACATAAGGAACATTATGGTTACTAGACTCCCCCATTATGAAGTCCCCACCACATACCCCATGAGAGTCACTGTCTTTCCTCCCAGTAATATGCTCTAGAATCTCTAGTGGTCTTTGTGTTTTACTGCCTTCCCTGTGCTCCCCTCGCAGCCCACATAATGTGTGCTACTTGTAATGCCCAATTTTCCCTATTATCCCTCCCTTCCCAACCATCCTCCACAGTCACTTTCCGTTTGGTAACCGTAAGTCCATTCTTGGGTTTGGCAAGGCGGCTTCTGTCTTGTTCCTTCAGTTTTTTTTTTGTACTAATACTCCACAGGAGAGTGAAATCATTTGATGCATTTCTCTCTCAGTCTGGCTAATCACACTGAGCATAATACCCTCTATTTTCATCCATGAGGTTGTAAATTGCAGCATTTGTTTTCTTCTTATGGCTTAATAATATTCCATTGCATATATGTACCGCATCTTCTTTATCCATTTGTCAAATAATGGACACATCAGTTTCTTCCATTACTTTTCTTCTCTAAATAGTGCTGTGATAAACATAGGGTGCTTGTGTCTTTTTAAAGGTGGGCTACCGTCTTCTATTTTTTTTCCTATTTATTTATTATTTATCGGTATATAGAGAGATATTTATGTATGTTTGTATATATATATATATTTATTTTGTTGTCATTTATCTACTATTATATGAGGAAAATTATGGTTACTAAAATCCCACCATAACCAAGTTGCCCCCAAATACCCATTGCCCTCACTGTCCTTAAGCGTGGCAAGATGCTGTGGAAAGACTATTAGACTTTTGTGTGTTCTATAGTCTTCCTTTGCTCCCCCCCACCAAATTATACATGGTAAGCAATGCCCCCTTCCTTGCCCCTTTCCTTATCCCTTCATTCCCACCCATGCAAACCAGTCCCTTTCCATTTGGTTATTCTAAGTCCATTCGTGGGTTGTGGGAGGCTGCTGCCGTTTTGCTCCTTCAGTTTTTTTTTTTGTTTTAGTCCTCAGATGAGAGAAATCTTTGATATGTATATGTGTGTGTGTGTGTGTTACACACATATATATATATATGTATAGGCTAGAACCACTACTGTTTGCTAAGATGATGCAGCTTGCCACGGCTGGGCAGTGCCTACCATCTGGAGTGGACTTTGCAAAAGAAGCACTGTTGCCTGGAGATTCCATGACATCACTGTGGTGCCTCTTTCCTAGGGACAGAGTTTCTATGGTGATTGTAGCAGGTTCCCACTTCAGAGCCTAGTGCCCTGACCGCGGTTATGATTTCAATGATGTGTGCACTGAGCACCTTGACAGCATCAGGAATATGGAAAACATAACCAAGGTAATGTGTGTTTCTTATAATTTTGCTGTCAGTACTAAACAGTTACATGAGTAACATTATGGTTACTAGACTCCCGCCATTATCAAGTCACCACCATATACCCCATGAGTGCCACTGTCTTTCAGCCCAGTAATATGCTGTAGAATCACTGCTGGTCTTTGTGTTATACTGCCATCCTCGCGCTCCCCTCCCCACCCACATTATGTGTGCTACTCGTAGTGCCCAGTTTTCACCCTTATCCCTCCCTTCCCACCCATCCTCCACAGTCACTTTCCCTTTGGTAACCGGTAGTCCATTCTTAGTTTGGCGAGGCTGCTACTGTCTTGTTCCTTCAGTTTTCTCTTTGTTCTGATACTCCACAGGTGACTAAAATCATTTGATACATTTCTCTCTCTGTCTGCTAAATCTCACTGAGCGTAGTACCCTGTACCTTCATCCATGTTGTTGTAAACTGTAGCATTTGTATTCTTTTATGGCGAATAATATTCCATTGTGTATATGTGCCACATCTTATTGATATGTTAGTCGAATTATGGACACATCAGTTGTTTCCTTTTGTTTTCTACTGTAAATAGTGCTGTAATAAACGTAGGGTTGCATATGTCATTTTCAGACTGTGTTTAAGCATGGTTTATTTGTTTCTTTATGTATTTATTTATTTGTTTTCATATGATTAACCTAAAGTTACATGCCAAAAATTATGTTTACTAGACTCCTCCATCACCAAGTTGCCCCCACATATCCCATTGCAGTCATTGTGAATCAACGTAGTAAGATGCTGTAGATTCACTACTTGTCTCTGCTGTGTTGTCCAGCCTTCCCTGTGCCAATCCCACATTATACATGCTAATCATAATGCCTGCTTTCTCCCCACCATTATCCCTACATTCCAACCCATCCACCCCAGTCTTTCTCTCTTTTGTAACTATTTGTGTATTCTTGGGTTTTGTGATTCTGCTACTGTCTGCACCTTCAGTTTTCTCTTTCTTCTTATGTCCCCAGATGAGTGAAATCATTAGATACTTGTCTTTCTCTGCCTGACTCGTTACACCGAGCATAATACTCTCTAGCTTCTTCCATGTTTTTGGAAATGGTAGTAGTTATTTCCCTCTTATGGCTGAATTATGTTGTATTTCCCATATGTACCAGATTTAGTTTTTTCTATTCATCTCCTTTTGCACAGTAAACTTGGCTATTGTGAATACTGCTGTGATAAACATAGGGGTACATAGGTCTTTTCCAAACTGGGTTGCTGCTTTTTATTTTTTTACTTATTTATTTCATCTTTTGGTATCATTAATTGTTTTTCTATTTTTACTTGTTTATTTATATTTCGGTATCATTCATATAGTATTCCACGAAGAACATTATGGTAACTAGACTCCCCGCATCACCAAGTTCTCCCCAGATACCCCATTGCACTCACTGTCCATCAGCGTGGCAAGATGCTGTGGAATCTTCTCTGTGTTGTACAGCCTTCCCTGTGCCCCCACACACATTATACATGCTAAACAATGCGCCCTTTCTTTCCCCTTCCCTTATCCTTCCATTCCCACCCTTCCACCCGAGTCCCTTTTCCTTCTTTACTGGTTAAGCCATTCTGGGGTTTTGTAAGTCGGCTGCCCTTTTGCTCCTTCAGTTTTTTCTTTCTTCTTGTAGTCCACAGATGGCAGATATCATTTTATGTGTGTGTGTGTGTATGTATATATGCACATATATGTATATGTAGGCCAGAACCACTAATGTTTGCTAAGATGATGTAGCTTGCTACAGCTGGGTACTGCCCACCATCTGTGGCTGCACTTTGCAAGAGCAGCACTGTTGCCTGGAGATTCCATGACATCACAGTGTTGTCTCTTTCCTAGGGTCAGAGTGTCTCTGGTGATTGGAGCAGCCTCTGACTTCAGAGCCTGCTGCCCTAGCCGGGGGTATGATTTCGGCGAGGTGTGCGCTGACCACCTTGACAGCATCTGGAATATAGAAACCATATGCAATTTACTGTGTGTTTCTTTTAATTTTGGTGTCAGTACTAAACATTTACATAAGGAACATTATGGTTACTAGACTCCCCCATTATCAAGTCCCCACCACATACCCCATGGGAGTCACTGTCTTTCATCCCAGTAATATGCTCTAGAATCTCTAGTGGTCTTTGTGTTTTACTGCCTTCCCTGTGCTCCCCTCGCAGCCCACATAATGTGTGCTACTTGTAATGCCCAATTTTCCCTATTATCCCTCCCTTCCCAACCATCCTCCACAGTCACTTTCTGTTTGGTAACCGTAAGTCCATTGTTGAGTTTGGCAAGGCGGCTTCTGTCTTTTTTCTTCAGTTTTTTTTTGTACTAATACTCCACAGGAGAGTCAAATCATTTGATGCATTTCTCTCTCAGTCTGGCTAATCGCACTGAGCATAATACCCTCTATTTTCATCCATGAGGTTGTAAATTGCAGCATTTGTTTTCTTCTTATGGCTTAATAATATTCCATTGCATATATGTACCGCATCTTCTTTATCCATTTGTCAAATAATGGACACATCAGTTTCTTCCATTTCTTTTCTTCTCTAAATAGTGCTGTGATAAACATAGGGTGCTTGTGTCTTTTTAAAGGTGGGCTACCGTCTTCTATTTTTTTTTCCTATTTATTTATTATTTATCGGTATATAGAGAGATATTTATGTATGTGTGTATATATATACATATATATTTTTTTATTTTGTTGTCATTTATCTACTATTACATGAGGAAAATTATGGTTACTAAAATCCCACCATAACCAAGTTGCCCCCAAATACCCCATTGCCCTCACTGTCCTTAAGCGTGGCAAGATGCTGTGGAAAGACTACTAGACTTTTGTGTGTTCTATAGTCTTCCTTTGCTCCCCCCCACCAAATTATACATGGTAAGCAATGCCCCCTTCCTTACCCCTTTCCTTATCCCTTCATTCCCACCCATGCAAACCAGACCCTTTCCGTTTGGTTACTCTTAGTCCATTCGTGGGTTGTGGGAGGCTGCTTCCATTTTGCTCCTTCAGTTTTTTTTTTTGTTTTAGTCCTCAGATGAGAGAAATCTTTGATATGTATATGTGTGTGTGTGTGTGTGTGTGTGTGTGTGTTACACACATATAAATATATGTATAGGCTAGAACCACTACTGTTTGCTAAGATGATGCAGCTTGCCACGGCTGGGCAGTGCCTACCATCTGGGGTGGACTTTGCAACAGAAGCTCTGTTGCCTGGAGATTCCATGACATCACAGTGGTGCCTCTTTCGTATGGACAGAGTTTCTATGGTGATTGTAGCAGGTTCCCACTTCATTGCCTAGTGCCCTGACCGGGGTTATGATTTCAGTGACGTGTGCACTGAGCACCTTGACAGCATCAGGAATATGGAAAACATAACCAAGGTAATGTGTGTTTCTTTTAATTTTGCTGTCAGTACTAAACAGTTACATGAGGAACATTATGGTTACTAGACTCCCGCCATTATCAAGTCACCACCATATACCCCATGAGTGCCACTGTCTTTCAGCCCAGTAATATGCTGTAGAATCAGTGCTGGTCTTTGTGTTATACTGCCATCCTCATGCTCCCCTCCCCGCCCACATTATGTGTGCCTCTCGTAGTGCCCAGTTTTCTCCCTTATCCCTCCCTTCCCACCCATCCTCCACAGTCACTTTCCCTTTGGTAACCGGTAGTCCATTCTTAGTTTGGCGAGGCTGCTACTGTCTTGTTCCTTCAGTTTTCTCTTTGTTCTCATACTCCACAGGTGACTGAATTCATTTGATACATTTCTCTCTCTGTCTGCTAAATCTCACTGAGCGTAGTACCCTGTAGCTTCATCCATGTTGTTGTAAACTGTAGCATTTGTTTTCTTTTATGGCGAATAATATTCCATTGTGTATATGTGCCACATCTTATTGATATGTTAGTCGGATTATGGACACATCAGTTGTTTCCTTTTCTTTTCTACTGTAAATAGTGCTGTAATAAACGTAGGGTTGCATATGTCATTTTCACACTGTGCTTAATTATGGTTTATTTGTTTCTTTATGCATTTATTTATTTGTTTTCATATGATTAACCCAAAGTTACATGCCACAAATTATGTTCACTAGACTCCTCCATCACCAAGTTGCCCCCACATATCCCATTGCAGTCATTGTGAATCAACGTAGTAAGATGCTGTAGATTCACTACTTGTCTCTGCTGTGTTGTCCAGCCTTCCCTGTGCCAATCCCACATTATACATGCTAATCATAATGTCTGCTTTCTCCCCACCATTATCCCTACATTCCAACCCATCCACCCCAGTCTTTCTCTCTTTTGTAACTATTTGTGTATTCTTGGGTTTTGTGATTCTGCTACTGTCTGCACCTTCAGTTTTCTCTTTCTTCTTATGTCCCCAGATGAGTGAAATCATTAGATACTTGTCTTTCTCTGCCTGACTCGTTACACCGAGCATAATACTCTCTAGCTTCTTCCATGTTTTTGGAAATGGTAGTAGTTATTTCCCTCTTATGGCTGAATTATGTTGTATTTCCCATATGTACCAGATTTAGTTTTTTCTATTCATCTCCTTTTGCACAGTAAACTTGGCTATTGTGAATACTGCTGTGATAAACATAGGGGTACATAGGTCTTTTCCAAACTGGGTTGCTGCTTTTTATTTTTTTACTTATTTATTTCATCTTTTGGTATCATTAATTGTTTTTCTATTTTTACTTGTTTATTTATATTTCGGTATCATTCATATAGTATTCCACGAAGAACATTATGGTAACTAGACTCCCCGCATCACCAAGTTCTCCCCAGATACCCCATTGCACTCACTGTCCATCAGCGTGGCAAGATGCTGTGGAATCTTCTCTGTGTTGTACAGCCTTCCCTGTGCCCCCACACACATTATACATGCTAAACAATGCGCCCTTTCTTTCCCCTTCCCTTATCCTTCCATTCCCACCCTTCCACCCGAGTCCCTTTTCCTTCTTTACTGGTTAAGCCATTCTGGGGTTTTGTAAGTCGGCTGCCCTTTTGCTCCTTCAGTTTTTTCTTTCTTCTTGTAGTCCACAGATGGCAGATATCATTTTATGTGTGTGTGTGTGTATGTATATATGCACATATATGTATATGTAGGCCAGAACCACTAATGTTTGCTAAGATGATGTAGCTTGCTACAGCTGGGTACTGCCCACCATCTGTGGCTGCACTTTGCAAGAGCAGCACTGTTGCCTGGAGATTCCATGACATCACAGTGTTGTCTCTTTCCTAGGGTCAGAGTGTCTCTGGTGATTGGAGCAGCCTCTGACTTCAGAGCCTGCTGCCCTAGCCGGGGGTATGATTTCGGCGAGGTGTGCGCTGACCACCTTGACAGCATCTGGAATATAGAAACCATATGCAATGTACTGTGTGTTTCTTTTAATTTTGGTGTCAGTACTAAACATTTACATAAGGAACATTATGGTTACTAGACTCCCCCATTATGAAGTCCCCACCACATACCCCATGAGAGTCACTGTCTTTCATCCCAGTAATATGCTCTAGAATCTCTAGTGGTCTTTGTGTTTTACTGCCTTCCCTGTGCTCCCCTTGCAGCCCACATAATGTGTGCTACTTGTAATGCCCAATTTTCCCTATTATCCCTCCCTTCCCAACCATCCTCCACAGTCACTTTCTGTTTGGTAACCGTAAGTCCATTGTTGAGTTTGGCAAGGCGTCTTCTGTCTTTTTTCTTCAGTTTTTTTTTGTACTAATACTCCACAGGAGAGTCAAATCATTTGATGCATTTCTCTCTCAGTCTGGCTAATCGCACTGAGCATAATACCCTCTATTTTCATCCATGAGGTTGTAAATTGCAGCATTTGTTTTCTTCTTATGGCTTAATAATATTCCATTGCATATATGTACCGCATCTTCTTTATCCATTTGTCAAATAATGGACACATCAGTTTCTTCCATTTCTTTTCTTCTCTAAATAGTGCTGCGATAAACATAGAGGTGGTTATGTCTTTTTAAAGATGGGGTGACGCTTTCTATTTTTTTCCTATTTATTTATTATTTATTGGTATATACAGAGATATGTATGTATGTATATATGAATACATTTTTTTTTTGGTTTCATTTATCTACTATTACATGAGGAAAATTATGGTTACTAAACTCCCACCATCACCAAGTTGCTGCCAAATACCCCACAGCCCTCAATGTCCTTCAGTGTGTTAAGATGCTGTACAAAGACTACTAGTCTTTTCTGTGTTCTACAGTCTTCTCTTTGCTCCCCCCCAAATTATACATGCTAAACAATGTCCCCTTTCTTGCCCCTTTCCTTATCCCTTCATTCCCACCCATCCAACCCAGTCCCTTTCCATTTGGTTGCTGTTAGTCCGTTCGTGATTTCTGGGAGGCTGCTGCTGTTTTGCTCCTTCAGTTTTTTTTTTCTTTTAGTCCTCAGATGAGAAAAATCTTTGATACGTATATTTGTATATATATGTGTGTGTGTGTTTGTGTCACACACATATATGTATATAGGCTAGAACTACTACTTTGTTCTAAGATGATGCAGCTTACCACGGCTGGGCAGTGCCTACCATCTGGGGTGGACTTTGCAAGGGAAGCACTGTTGCCTGGAGATTCCATGACATCGCAGTGGTGCCTCTTTCCTAGGGACAGAGTGTCTATGGTGATTTCCCTAGGAATGAGGCACCACTGCGATGTCATGGACTCTCCAGGCAACAGTGCTGCCCTTGCAAAGTCCAGCCCCAGATGCTGGGCACTGCTCAGCCGAGGCAAGCTGCATAATCTTACCAAACATTAGTTGTTCTGGCCTACATATATATATGTACATATATATACATATCAAATATTTCTCACATCTGGACACTATAAGAACAATGCAAAAACTGAAGGAGCAAAAGGGCAGCAGCCTTGCAAAACCCAAGAATGGACTAACATTAAACAAAGGAAAATGGAGTGGGTGGGAGGGTGGGAATGGAGGAATAAGAGATGGGGAAGAAATGGTGCATTGTTTAGCATGTATAATGTGGGGGGGTGGGCACAGGGAAGGCTGTACAACACAGAGTAGACTAGTAGTCATTCCACAGCCTCTTGGCACAATGATGGACAGAGAGTGCAATGTTGTATCTGAGGTTAACTTGGTGATGGGGGTAGTCGAGATACCATAATGTTCCTCGTGGAATAGTAGAATAATGATACCAAATTAAGAATAAACAAGAAAAACAGAAAAACAATTAATGATACCAAAATATAAAATAAAGGTAAAAATAAAATGAATGAAGCAACCCAGTTTGGAAAAGACCTATGCACCCCTACGTTTATCATAGCACTATTCACAATAGCCAAGCTAAGTGTCCATAAGGAGATGAATAGATAAAGATGTGGTACAAATACACAGCGGAATATTATTCAGCCGTAAGGACAAAACAAATCCTACCATTTCCAACAGTATGGAAGGAGCTAGAGGGTACAATACTCACGGCAGTAAGCCAGGTGGAGAAACACAACTAGGAAATGATTTCACTCATCTGCGGAGTATAAGAACAGAGAAAAACCTGAAGTGGCAAAACATCAGCAGACTCACAGAAGACAAGAATGGACTAAAAGTACAAATGGGAAATGGGCTGGGGTGGAAGGGTTGGACTGTAGGGTAAGAGTACGGTAAGAAGCAAGCATTGTGATTACCATGTATAATGTGTGTTTCGCACCGGGAGGGCAGTACAACACAACTGAGACAAGTATTGATTCAACAGCATATTACTACATTGATGGATGATGACTGCAATGGAATATGTGGGGGAAATGTGGTGATGGGGGAGTATAGTAAACATAATTTTCCTCATGTAATACTAGACTAATGACATCAAATATATACATATATATGTATATGTATATATATATAATCACAGATATACACATTTGTATGTATAAACCAATACATAGGTAAATAAGAAGGAAAATAGTATGAGTTAACGCAGTTTGAAAAACTCATATGCACCCCTTTGTTTATCACAGCACTATTCACAACAGCCAACTTTACTGTTCAACATGATGACATGAATAGAAAAAACAAGATGTGGTACATATGAACAATACAATATAATTCAGCCATAGGAGGGAAACAAATACTACCATTTCCAAAAACATGGATGGAGCTAGAGAGTATTATGCACGGTGTAACGAGCCAGCCAGAGAAAGACAAGTATCTAATGATTTCACTCATCTGGGGACTATAACAACAAAGAAAAAAACGGAAGGAGCAAACAGTAGCAGACTCACAAAACCCACGAATGCACTAATAGTTACCAAAGGGAAACAGACTGGGGAGGAGGGGTTGGAATGTAGGGATGAAGGTGCGGGACAAAGCACACATTATGATTACCATGTATAATGTGTGTTTGGAATGGGGAGGGTTGTACCACCCAGTGGAGAGAAGTAGTGATTCTATAGCCCCTTACACCTTTGATGGACAGTGACTGCAGTGGGATATGTGGGGGCAACTTGGTGATGGAGGAGTCTAGTTAACATAATTTCATTCATGAAGTCATTTAATGACCTTCAAAATATTCATATATATCTATATATATGTATGTACAATTAACAATACAAAAAGAAGTAAATAAGCAAGCAAATAAATGAATATGAAAAAAATGGAATGCGGCAACTCAGTTTGGAAAAGAGGCACCCCTTTGTTTATCACAGCTCTATTCACAATAGACAAGTTAAGTGTCCATTAGGAGATGAACAGATAAAGAAGATGTGGTACATATACACAATAGAATATTATTCAGAAATAAAAAGATGGATGGAGCTAGAGAGTATTTTGCTCAGTAAAATAAGCCAGGCAGAGAAGGATGAGTATAGATTGGTTTACTTCATCTGGGGCGTATAAGAACAGAGAAAATACAAAAAGAGGAAAACAGTAGCAGGCTCACAGAACCCAGGAATGCACTTACAGTAACCAAACGGAAAGGGACTGGGGTGTATTGCCGGGAATGGAGAGATAAGAGGCGGGGAAGAAAGGGGCATTATGATTAGCATGTATAATGTTGGGTGGCATGGTGATGGTTGTACAACACAGAGAAGACAAGTAGTGATTGAACGGCTTCATACTACGCTGATGAACGTTAATGGCAATGCGGTATGTGGGGGGAACTTGGTGATGGGGAATCTAGTAAACATAATTTGCGCCATGTATTTGTAGCATAAAGATACCAAAATAAATAAATAAACAAACAATTGTGCAACCCAGTCTGAAAAAGACATATACCCCCCTATATTTATCACTGAACTATTTTCCGTAGAAAAGAAATGGAAAGAACTGATGTGTCCATAATTAGACTAATGGATAAAGAAGATGTGGTACACACATGAAATGGAATATTATTAAGCCATAAGAAGAAAACAAATGCTCCCATTTACAGCAACATGGAAGAAGCTAGAGCGTATTATGCTCAGTGAGATTAGGCAGACAGAGAGAGAAATGCATGAAATGATTTCACTCACTCTCCTGTGGAGTATTAGTACAAAGAAAAAACTGAAGGAACAAGACAGAGGTAGCCTTGCCAAACCCAACAATGGACTTACGGTTACCAAAGGGAAAGTGACTGTGGTGGATGGTTGCGAAGGGAGGGATAAGGGGGAAAACTGGGCATTACAAGAAGCACACATTACAAGAAGCTGGGAGGGGAGCACAGGGAAGGCAGTAAAACACAAAGACCAGTAGAGGTTCTAGAGCACATTACTGAGAGCAAAGACAGTGACTCTCATGGGTTATGTGGTGGGGAATTCATCATCTAGTAACCATAATGTTCTTCATGTAACTGTACAGTACTGACACAAAAATTAAAAGAAACACACAGTACCTTGGATATGGTTTCCATATTCCTGATGCTGTCATGGTGGTCAGCGCGCACACCTCAATGACATCATATTCCCACTAAGGGCTCCAGGATCTGACGTCGGAGGTTACTGCCATCACCAGAGACAGTCTGTCCCTAGGAAAGAGGCACCACTGTGATGTCATGGAATCTCCAGGCAACAGTGCTGCTCTTGCAAAGTCCAGCCCCAGACGTTGGGGCCTGCTCAACCGAGGCAAGCTGCATCATCTTACCAAACATTAGTGGTTCTAGCCTACATGTATATATCTGTACATATATATACATATCAAATATTTCTCACATCTGGGCACTACAAGAACAATGAAAAAACAGAAGGAGCAAAAGGGCTGCAGCCTTACAAAACCCAAGAATGGACTAACATTAAACAAAGGAAAATGGACTGGGTGGGAGGGTGGGAATGGAGGAATAAGGGAACGGGAAAGAAAGGGGCCATTGTTTAGCATGTACAATGTGGGGGAGTGGGCACAGGGAAGGCTGTACAACACAGAGTAGACCAGTAGTCATTCCACAACCTCTTGGCACAATGATGGACAGTGAGTGCAATGTTGTCTCTGAGGGTAACTTGGTGATGGGGGTAGTCTAGGTACCATAATGTTCCTCGTAGAATAGTAGATTATTGATACCAAAATATAAATAAACAAGTAAAAATAGAAAAACAATTAATGATACCAAAATATAAAATAAATTAAGTACACATAAAAAGAATGAAGAACCCCAGTTTGGAAAAAACCTATGCACCCCTACGTTTATCACAGCACTATTCACAACAGCCAAGGTAAGTGTCCATACAGAGATGAATAAAGAACATGTGGTACATATACACTGCGGAATATTATTCAGCCGTAAGGAAAAAACAAACCCTACGATTTCCATCAGTATGGATGGAGGAAGCGTGCTCAATACTCACTGCAGTAAGCCAGGTGGAGAAACACAACTAGGAAATGATTTCACTCATCTGCGGAGTATAAGAACAGAGAAAATCCTGAAGTTCCAAAACATCAGCAGACTCACAGAACACAAGAACGGACTAAACGTACAAACGGGAAACGGGCTCGGGTGGAAGGGTTGGACTGTATGGATAAGAGTGGGGTAAGAAGCAGGCATTATGATTACCATGTATAATGTGTGTTTGGCACCGGGACGGCAGTACAACACAACTGAGACAAGTATTGATTCTACAGCATATTACTACATTGATGGATGATGAGTGCAATGGAATATGCGGAGGAAATGTGGTGTCGGGGGAGTATAGTAAACATAATTTTCCTCATGTAATAGTAGATTAATTACATCAAATATATACATATATATATGTATATGTATATATATATATATAATCACAGATATACACATATGTAGGTATTCACCAATACATAAGTAAATAAGAAGGAAAATAGTATGAGTTAACGCAGATTGAAAAAGTCATATGCACCCCTTTGTTTATCACAGCACTGTTCACAACAGACAAGTTTACTGTCTAACAGGAGATGAATAGGAAAAACAAGATGTGGTACATATGCACAATACAATATAATTCAGCCATAAGAGGGAAATAAATACTACCATTTCCAAAAACATGGATGGAGCTAGAGAGTATTATGCTCGGTGTAACAAGCCAGGCAGAGAAAGACCAGTATCTAATGATTTCACTCATCTGGGGAGTATAACAACAAGGAAAAAAAGGAAGGAGCAAACAGTAGCAGACTCACAAAACCCAAGAATGCACTAATAGTTACAAAAGGGAAACAGACTTGGGAGGAGGGGTTGGAATGTAGGGATAAGGTTGGGGGAGAAAGCACGCATTATGTTTACCATGTATAATGTGTGTTTGGTACTGGGAGGGTTGTACGACCCAGTGGAGAGAAGTAGTGATGCTATAGCCCCTTACTCCTTTGATTGACAGTGACTGCAGTAGGATATGTGGGGGCAACTTGGTGATGGAGGAGTCTAGTTTACATAATTTTATTCACGTAAAAGTAGTTTAATGACCTGCAAAATATACATATATATATATGTATGTACAAATAACAATATAAAAAATAAGAAAATAAGCAAGTAAGAAAAAAATGGAATGCGGCAACTCACTGTGGAAAAGAGGCACCCCTTTTTTTATCACAGCACTATTCACAATAGACAAGTTAAGTGTCCATTAGGAGATGAACAGATAGAGAAGATGTGGTACATATACAGAATAGAATATTATTCAGCCATAAGAAGATGGATGGAGCTAGAGAGTATTTTTCTCAGTAAACTGAGGCAGGCAAGAAGGATGAATACCGAATGGTTTCTCTCTACTGGCGCGTATAAGAACAGAGAAAATAGAAAAAGAGCAAAACAGTACCACGCTCACCAAACCCAGGAATACACTTACCATTACCAAACAGAAAGGTACTGGGGTGTATGGGTGGGAATGTAGAGAAAAGAGGCAGGGAAGAAAGGGAGCATTATGATTAGCATGTATAATGTTGGGTGGCATGGTGATGGTTGTACAACACAGAGAAGACAAGTAGTGATTGAAAAGCTTCATACTACGCTGATAAACGTTGATGGCAATGCGGTATGTGGGGGGAACTTGGTGATGGGGAATCTAGTAAACATAACTTACGCCATGTATTTGTAGCATAAATATACCAAAATAAATAAACAAACAATGCAGCAACCCAGTCTGAAAAAGACATATGCCCCTCTATATTTATCACAGCACTATTTTCCGTAGAAAAGAAATGGAAAGAACCGATGTGTCCATCATTAGACTAATGGATAAAGAAGATGTGGTACACACATGCAATGGAATATTATTAAGCCATAAGAAGAAAACAAATGCTCCCATTTACAGCAACATGGAAGAAGGTAGAGCGTATTATGCTCAGTGAGATTAGGCAGACAGAGAGAGAAATGCATCAAATGATTTCACTCACTCTCCTGTGGAGTATTAGTACAAAGAAAAAACTGAACGAACAAGACAGAAGCATCCTTGCCGAACCCAACAATGGACTTATGGTTACCAAAGGCAAAGTGACTGTGGAGGATGGTTGGGAAGGGAGGGATAAGGAGGAAAACTGAGCATTACAAGAAGCACACATAATGTGGGCTGGGAGGGGAGCACAGGGAAGGCAGTAAAACACAAAGACCAGTAGAGTTTCTAGAGCATATTACTGAGAGAAAAGACAGTGACTCTCATGGGTTATTTGGTGGGGACTTGATTATGGGGAGAGTCTAGTAACCATAATGTTCTTCATGTAACTCTACAGCACTGACACCAAAATTAAAAGAAACACACAGTACCTTGGATATGGTTTCCATATTCCTGATGCTGTCACAGTGGTCAGCGCGCACACCTCAATGACATCATATTCCCCCTAAGGGCACCAGGATCTGACGTCGGAGGCTGCTGCCATCACCAGAGACACTCTGTCCCTAGGGAAGAGGCACCACAGTGATGTCATGGAATCTCCAGGCAACAGTCCTGCTCTTGCAAAGTCCAGCCCCAGACGCTGGGCACTGCTCATCCGAGGCAAGTTGCATCATCTTACCAAACATTAGTGTTTCTGGCCTCTATATATATATATGTACATATATATACCTATCAAATATTTCTCACATCTGGGCACTACAAGAAGAATGAAAAAACTGAAGGAGCAAAAGCGCTGTAGCCTTACAAAACCCAAGAAAGGACTAACATTAAACAAAGGAAAATGGACTGGGTGGGAGGGTGGGAATGGAGGGATAAGGGAAGGGGAAAGAAAGGGTGCATTGTTTAGCATGTGTAATGTGGGGAGGTGGGCACAGGGAAGGCTGTACAACACAGAGTAGACTAGTAGTCATTCCACAGCCTCTTGGCACAATGATGGACAGTGAGTGCAATGTTGTCTCTGAGGGTAACTTGGTGATGGGGGTAGTCTAGGTACCATAATGTTCCTTGTGGAATACTAGATTAATGATATCAAAATATAAATAAACCAGTAAAAATAGAAAAACAATTAATGATACCAAAATATAAAATAAATAAGTAAAAATAAAAAGAATGAAACAACCCAGATTGGAAAACACCTATGCGCCCCTACGTTTATCACAGCACTATTCACAATAGCCAAGCTAAGTGTCCATAAGGAGATGAATAGATAAAGAAGATGTGGTACATATACACTGTGGAATATTATTCAGCGATAAGGACAAAACAAATCCTACCATTTCCAACAGCATGGATGGAGCTAGAGGGTACAATACTCACTGCAGTAAGCCAGGTTGAGAAAGACAACTAGGAAATGATTTCACTCATCTGCGGAGTATAAGAACAGAGAAAAACCTGAAGTGGCAAAACATAAGCAGACTCACAGAACACAAGAATGGACTAAAAACACAAACGGGAAACGGGCTGGGGTGGAAGGGTTGGACTGTAGGGATGAGAGTGGGGTAGGAAGCAGGCATTATGATTACCATGTATAATGTGTGTTTGGCACCGGTAGGGCAGTACAACACAACTGAGACAAGTATTGGTTCTACAGCATATTACTACATTGATGGATGATGACTGCAATGGAATATGTGGGGGAAATGTGGTGATGGGGGAGTGTAGTAAACATAATCTTCCTCATGTAATAGTAGATTAATCACATCAAGTATATACATATATAATCACAGATATACACATACATATGTATACACCAATACATAAGTACATAAGAAGGAAAATAGTATGAGGTAATGCAGTTTTAAAAAGTGATATGCACCCCTTTGTTTATCACAGCACTATTCACAACAAGCACGTTTACTGTCCAACAGGAGATGACTAGGAAAAACAAGGTGTGGTACATATGCACAATACAATATAGTCCAGCCATAAGAGGGAAATAAATACTACCATTTCCAAAAACATGGATGGAGCTAGAGAGTATTATGCTCGGTGTAACGAGCCACGCAGAGAAAGACAAGTATCTAATGATTTCACTCATCTGGGGAGTATAACAACAAATAAAAAAATGGAAGGGGCAAACAGTAGCAGACTCACAAAACCCAAGAATGCACTAATAGTTACAAAAGGGGAAACAGACAGGGGAGGAGGGGTTGGAATGTAGAGATAAGGTTGGGGGAGAAAGCACGCATTATGATTACCATGTATAATGTGTGTTTGGTACTGGGAGGGTTGTACGACCCAGTGGAGAGAAGTAGTGATGCTATAGCCCCTTACTCCTTTGATGGACAGTGAGTGCAGTGGGATATGTGGGGGCAAGTTGGTAATGGAGGAGTCTAGTTAACATAAATTTATTCATGTAAAAGTCATTTAATGACCTCCAAAATATACATATATATATATGTATGTACAAATAACAATATAAAAAATAAGTAAATAAGCAAGTAAATAAATGAATATGAAAAAAATGGAACGCAGCAACTCAGTTTGGTAGAGAGGCACCCCATTGTTAATCACAGCACTATTCACAAAGACAATTTAAGTGTCCAATAGGACATGAACAGATAAAGAAGATGTAGTACATATACACTATACAATATTATTCAGAAATAAAAAGATGGATGGAGCTAGAGAGTATTTTGCTCAGTAAAATAAGCCAGGCAGAGAAGGATGAGTATAGATTGGTTTCTTTCATCTGGGCGTATAAGAACAGAGAAAATACAAAAAGAGGAAAACAGTAGCAGGCTCACGAAAACCAGGAATGCACTTACAGTTACCAAACAGAAAGGGACTGGGGTATATGGGCTGGAATGGAGAGATAAGAGGCGGGGAAGAAAGGGGGCATTATGATTAGCATGTATAATGTTGGGTCGCATGGTGATGGTTAGGCAAAACAGAGAAGACAAGTAGTGATTGAACAGCTTCTTACTACGCTGAGGAACGTTAATGGCAATACGGTATGTGGGGGGAACTTGGTGATGGGGAGACCAGTAAACATAATTTGCATCATGTATTTGTAGCATAAAGATACCAAAATAAATAAACAAACAAACAATGCACCAACCCACTCTGAGAAAGACATATGCCCCCCTATATTTATCACAGCACTATTTTCCATAGAAAAGAAATGGAAAGAACCATTGTGTCCGTAATTAGACTAATGGATGAAGAAGATGTGGTACACACATGCAATGGAATATAATTAAGCCATAAGAAGAAAACAAATGCTCCCATTTACAGCAACATGGAAGAAGGTAGAGCGTATTATGCTCAGTGAGGTTAGGCAGACAGAGAGAGAAATGCATCAAATGATTTCACTCTCCTGTGGAGTATTAGTACAAAGAAAAAACTGAAGGAACAAGACAGAATCAGCCTTGCCAAAGCCAGCAATGGAATTACAGTTACCAAAGGGAAAGTGACTATGGAGGATAGTTGGGAAGGGAGGGATAAGGTGGACAAATGGGCATTAGAAGAAGCACACATAATGTGGGCTGGGAGGGGAGCACAGGGAAGGCAGTAAAACACAAAGACCAGTAGAATTTCTAGAGCATATTACTGAGAGGAAAGACAGTGACTCTCATGGGTTATGTGGTGGGGACTTGATAATGGGGAGAGTCTAGTAACCATAATGTTCTTCATGTAACTGTACAGTACTGACACCAAAATTAAAAGAAACACACAATACCTTGGATATGTTTTCCATATTCCTGATGCTGTCACAGTGCTCAGCGCACACACCTCAAAGACATCATATTCCACCAACAGCGCCAGGATCTGACGTCGGAGGCAGCTGCCATCACCAGACACACTCTGTCCCTAGGAAAGAGGCACCACTGTGATGTCATGGAATCTCCAGGCAACAGTGCTGCTCTTGCATAGTCCAGCCCCAGATGCTGGGCACTGCTCAGCCGAGGCAAGCTGCATCATCTTACCAAACATTAGTGGTTCGGGCCTACATATATATATGTACATATATATACATATCAAATATTTCTCACATCTGGGCACTACAAGAACAATGAAAAAACTGAAGGAGCAAAAGGGCTGCAGCCTAACAAAACCCAAGAATGTACTAACATTATACAACGGAAAATGCACTGGGTGGGAGTGTGGGAATGGAGGGATAAGGGAAGGGGAAAGAAAGGGTGCATTGTTTAGCATGTACACTGTGTGTGTGGGGCACAGGGAAGGCTGTAAACACAGAGTAGACTAGTAGTCATTCCACAGCCTCTTGCCACAATGATGTCCAGTGAGTGCAATGTTGTCTCTGAGGGTAACTTGGAGATGGGGGGATTCTAGGTACCATAATGTTCCTTGTGGAATAGTAGATTAATGATGCCAAAATATAAATAAACAAGTAAAAATAGAAAAACAATTAATGATACTAAAATATAAAATAAATAAGTAAAAATAAAAAGAATGAAGCAACCCAGTTTGGAAAAGACCTATGCACCCCTACGTTTATCACAGCACTATTCACTATAGCCAAGCTAAGTGTCCATAAGGAGATGAATAGATAAAGAAGATGTGGTACATATACACCGTGGAATATTATTCATCCATAAGGACAAAACAAATCCTACCGTTTCCAACAGCATGGATGGGGCTAGAGGGTACAATACTCACTGCAGTAAGCAAGGTGGAGAAAGACAACTAGGAAATGATTTCACTCATCTGGGGAGTATAAGAACAGAGAACAACCTGAAGTGGCAAAACATCAGCGGACTCACAGAACACAAGAATGGACTAAAAGCACAAACGGGAAACGGGCTGGGGTGGAAGGGTTGGACTGTAGGGATGAGAGTGGGGTAAGAAGCAGGCATTATGATTACCATGTATAATGTGTGTTTGGCACCATGAGGGCAATACAACACATCTGAGACAAGTATTGGTTCTATAGCATATAACTACACTGATGGATGATGACTGCAATGGAATATGTGGGGGAAAGGTGGTGACGAGGGAGTCTAGTAAACATAATCTTCCTCATTCAGTAGTAGAATAATATCATCAAATATATGCATATATAAATGTATATGTATATATATATATAATCACAGATATATACATATGTAGGTATTCACCAATACATAAGTAAATAAGAAGGAAAATAGTATGAGGTAACGCAGTTTGAAAAAGTCATATGCACCCCTTTGTTTATCACAGCACTATTCACAAAAGCCAAGTTTACTGTCCACCAGGAGATGAATAGAAATAAACAAGATGTAGTACATATGCACAATACAATATAATTCAGGCACAAGAGGGAAACAAATACTACCTTTTCCAAAAACGTGGATGGAGCTAGAGAGTATTATACTCAGTGTAACGAGCCAGGCAGAGAAAGACAACAATCTAATGATTTCACTCATCTGGGGAGTAGAACAACAAAGAAAAAACGGAAGGAGCAAACAGTAACAGACTCACAAAACCCACGAATGCACTAATAGTTACCAAAGGGAAACAGACAGGGGAGGAGGGGTTGGAATGTAGGGATAAAGGTAGGGTAGAAAGCACACATTATGCTTACCATGTATAATGTGTGTTTGGAATGGGGAGGGTTGTACCAACCAGCGGAGAGAAGTAGTGATTCTATAACCGCTTACACCTTTGATGGACAGTTACTGCAGTGGGATATGTGGGGGCAACTTGGTGATGGAGGAGTCTAGTTTACATTATTTTATTCACATAAAAGTAGTTTAATGACCTCCAAAATATACATACATATATATATGTATGTACAAATAACAATATAAAAAATAAGTAAATAAATGAATATGAAAAAAATAGAATGCGGCAACTCAGTTTGGAAAAGAGGCACCCCCTTGTTTATCACAGCTCTATTCACAATAGACAAGTTAAGTGTCCATTAGGAGATGAACAGATAAAGCAGATGTGGTATATATACACAATAGAATATTACTCAGAAATAAAAAGATGGATGGAGCTAGAGAGTATTTTGCTCAGTAAAATAAGCCAAGCAGAGATGGATGAGGATAGATTGGTTTCTTTCATCTGGGGCGTATAAGAACAGAGAAAATACAAAAAGAGCAAAACAGTAGCAGGCTCACAAAACCCAGGAATGCACTTACACTAACCAAACGGAAAGGGACTGGGGTGTATGGGTGGGAATGGAGAAATAAGGGGTGGGGAAGAAAGGGGGCATTATGATTAGCATGTATAATGTTGGGTGGCATGGTGATGGTTGTACAACACAGAGAAGACAAGTAGTGATTGAACAGCTTCATACTACGCTGATGAACGTTGATTGCAATGCGTTATGTGGGGGGAACGTGGTGATGGGGGAATCTAGTAAACATAATTTTCCTCCTGTAATAGTAGATTAATGACACCAAATATAGACATATATATATGTATATATATATACACACACACACATATACATATATATATATATCTATATACATCAATACATAAGTAAATAAGAAGGAAAATAGTATGAGGTAACCCAATTTGAAAAAGTCATATGCACCCCTTTGTTTATCACAGCTCTATTCACAATAGCCAAGCTTAGTGTCCAACAGGAGACGAATAGAAAAACCAAGATGTGGTACATACGTACAATACAATATAACTCATCCATAAGAGGGAAATAAATACTACCATTTCCAAAAACATGGATGGAGCTAGAGAGTATTATGCTCGGTGTAACGAGCCAGGCAGAGAAAGGCAAGTATGTAATGATTTCACTCATCTGGGGAGTATAAGAACAAAGAGAAAACTGAAGGAGCAAACAGTAGCAGACTCACAAAACCCAAGAATACACTAATAGTTACAAAAGGGAAAAAGACTGGGGTGGATGGGTGGGAATGTAGGGATAACGGTGGGGGAGAAAGCAGGCATTATGATTAGCATGTATAATCTCTCTTTGGCACAGGGAGGGCTGTACAACACAGCAGAGACAAGTAGTGATTCTACAGCCTCTTACTCCTTTGACGGACAGTGACTGCAGTGGGATATGTGGGGGCAACTTGGTGATGGAGGAGTCTAGCAAACATAATTTCTTCATGTAAAAGCAGATTAATGACCCCAAAAATATGCATGTCTATATGTACATACATATAAAAATATAAATCATAAGTAAGAAAAGAATAGAATGCAGCAACCGCGTTTCAAAAAGAAACACCCCTTTCTATATCACAGCACTATTCACAAAAGACAAGTTAAGTGTCCATGAGGAGATGAAGAGATCAACAAGATGTGTTACAGATACACAATAGAATAATATTCAGCCAGAAGAAGAAAGTAAATACCACCATTTCCAACAACATGGATGAAGCTACCAGGTATTATGCACAGTGAAATAAACCAGAGAAGGATGAGTAGGAAATCATTTCACTCATCTGGGGAGTAGAAGAACACAGGAAAACCTAAAGGAGAAAAACATCAGCAGACTCACAGAACCCAAGAATGGACTAACACTTACAAAATGGAAACGGACTGGGGCGGAAGGATTCGCATGTTGGCATAAGGGGGGGAGAAAGCAGGCATTATGCTTAGCATGTATAATGTGGGATTGGCAAAGGGAAGGCTGTACAACACAGCGGAGACAAGTAGTGATTCTACAGCATCTTACTACCTTGATTCACAATGACTGCAATGGGATATGTGGGGGCAACTTGGTGATGGAGGAGACTAGTAAATGTAAGTTTTGCATTTAACTTTAGGTTAATCATATGAAAATAGATAAATAAATAGATGAACAAACAAACAAATAAACCATGCTAACACACAGTTTGAAAAACACATATGCACAACTGTTTATAACAGCACTATTTACAGTAGAAAAGAAAAGGAAACAAGTGATGTGTCCAAAATTAGACTAATAGACAAAGATGTGGCACATATACACAATGGAATATTATTCAGCCATAAGAAGAAAACATGCTACAATTTACAACAACATGGATGAAGCTACAGGATACTACGTTCAGTGAGATTTAGCAGACAGAGAGAGAAATGTATCAAATGATTTCGGTCACCTGTGGAGTATCAGAACAAAGAGAAAACTGAAGGAACAAGACAGTAGCAGCCTCGCCAAACTTAAGAATGGACTACCGGTTACCAAAGGGAAAGTGACTGTGGAGGATGGGTGGGAAGGGAGGGATAAGGGAGAAAACTGGGCACTACGAGTAGCATACATAATGTGGGTGGTGAGGGGAGCACGAGGATGGCAGTATAACACAAAGACCAGCAGTGATTCTACAGCATATTACTGGGCTGAAAGACAGTGGCACTCATGGGGTATGTGGTGTTGACTTGATAATGGCGGGAGTCTAGTAACCATAATGTTCCTCATGTATCTGTTTAGTACTGACACCAAAATTAAAAGAAACACACAGCACCTTGGATATGGTTTCCATATTCCTGATGCTGTCAAAGGGGTCAGCGCACACCTTACCGAAATCAGAACCCCGGCCAGGGCACCAGGCTCTGAAGTGGGAACCTGCTCCAATCACCATAAACAATCTATCTCTAGGAAAGAGGCAGCAATGTGATGTCATGGAATCTCCAGGCAACAGTGCTGTTCTTGCAAAGTCCACCCCCTGAAGGTGGGCACTGACCAGCTGTAGCAAGCTGCATCATCTTAGCAAACATTAGTCGTTCTGGCCTACATATACATATATGTGTATATGCACACACACACATATATATATCAAATGATATCTCTCATCTATGGACTACAAGAACGACGAAAAAAACTGAAGGAGCAAAAGGGCAGCAGCCTTACAAAACCCAAGAATGGACTAACAGTAACCAAAGGAAAAGGGACTCGGGTGGAAGGGTGGGAATGGAGGGATAAGGGAAGGGGAAAGAAAGGGGGCATTTCTTAGCATATATAATGTGGGGGTGGGGCACAGGGTAGGCTGTACAACACAGAGAAGTCTAGTAGTCATTCCGCAGCTTCTTGCCACGCTGATGGACAGTGAGTGCAATGGGGTATCTGGGGGGAACTTGGTGATGGTGGGAGTCTAGTCACCATAACGTTCCTCGTGGAATAGAAGATCAGTGATACCAAGATATAAATAAAAAATTAAAAATAGAAAAACAATTAATGATACCAAAATACGAAATAAATACATAAAAAAATAAAAGAATGCAGCAACCCAGTTTGGGAAAGACGTATGCACCCCTGTGTTTATCACAGCACTACTCCCAGGAGCCAATCTAATTGCCCATGAAGAGATGAATAGATAAATATGTGGTACATATACACAGGGAATATTATTCAGCCAAAGGAACAAAACAAACCCTACCATTTCCAACAGGATGTATGCAGCTAGTGGGTATTATACTCAGTGTTGTAAGCCAGGCGGAGAAACACAACTATGAACTTATTTCACTCATCTGGGGAGTATAAGAACAGAGAAAGACCTGAAGTGGCAAAAGATCAGCAGAATCACAGAACACAAGAATTGACTAAATAAAAGTACAAAAGGGAAACGGGCTGGGGTGGAAGGGTTGGAATGTAGGGGTAAGAGTGGGGTAAGAAGCAGGAATTATGATTAGCATGTATAATGTGTGTGTGGCACGGGGATGGCAGTACAACACACCTGAGACATGTAGTGATTCTACAGCATATTTCTACGTTGATGGATGATGACTGCAATGGAATATGTGGGGGAAATGTGGTGACGGGATTCTAGTAAACATAATTTTCCTCATGAAATAGTAGATTAATGACGCCAAAAAATATATATAAAAGTGTGTTTATATCAGTACATAAATGAATAAATAAGAAAGAAAAGAGTATGAGGAAACCAAGTTTGAAAAAGACATATGCACCCCTTTGTTTATCACAGCACTATTCACAATAGCCAAGTTTACTGTCCAACAGGAGATGAATAGAAAAAACAAGATGTGGTACATAGGCACAATACAATATAACTCAGCCATAAGAGGGAAATAAATACTACCATTTCTAAAACCATGGATGGAGCTAGAGAGTATTATGCTCGGTGTAACGAGCCAGGAAGAGAAAGACAAGTATCTAATGATTTCACTTATCTGGGGAGTATAAAAACAAAAAATAACTGAAGGAGCAAACAGTAGCAGACTGACAATACCCAAGAATGTACTAATAGTTACAACCCGGAAACAGACTGGAGTGGATGGGTTGGAATGTAGGGATAACAGTGTGGGAGAAAGCAGGCATCATGATTAGCATGTATAATCTGTGTTTGGCACTGGGAGGGCTGTACAACCCAGCAGAGACAAGTAGTGATTGTACAGCCTCTTACTCCTTTGATGGACAGTGACTGCAGTGGGATATGTGGGGGCAACTTGGTGAAGGAGGAGTCTAGTAAGCATAATGTCTTCATGTAAAAGTAGATTAATGACCCCAAAAATATACATATATATATGTATGTACAAATAACAATATAGAAAATTTGTAAATAAGCAAATAAATAAACAAGGAAAAAAATAGAATGCGGCAACTCAGTTTGAAAAAGAGGCAACCTTTTGTTTATCACAGCACTATTCACAATCGACAACTTAAATCTCCGTCAGGAGATGAACAGATAAACAAGATGTGGTACATATACACAATAGAATATTATTCAGCTAGAAGAACATGGATGGTGCTAGAGAGTACTACGCTCAGTAAAATAAGCCAGGCAGAGAAGGATGAGTATCAAACGATTTCTCTCATCTGGGGCGTATAAGATCAGAGAAAAAACAAAAAGAGCAAAACAGTAGCAGGCTCACAAAACCCAGGATTGGACTTATAGTGACCAAAGGGAAAGGGACTGGATTGTAAGGGTGGGAATGGAGAGGTAGGGGGCGGGGAAGAAAGGGGGCATTATGATTAGCATGTATAATGTTGGGTGGCATGGTGATGGTTGTACAACACAGAGAAGACAAGTAGTGATTGAAAAGCTTCATACTACACTGATGAACGTCGACGGCATGCGGTATGTGGGAGGAACTTGGTGATGGGGAGTCTAGTAAACATAATTTGCATCATGTATTTGTAGCTTAAATATACCAAAATAAATAAATAAATAAATAAACAGTGCAGCAAGCCGGTTTGAAAAAGACATATGCCGCCCTATATTTATCACAGCACTACTTAGTGTAGCAAAGAAATGGAAAGAACTGATGTGTCCATAATTAGACTAATAGAAGATGTGGTACATACATGCAATGTAATATCATTAAGCCATAAGAAGAAAACACATGCTACCATTTACAACAACATGGATGAAGCTAGAGTGTGTTATGCTCAGTGAGATTAGCCAGACAGAGACAGAAATGCATCAAATGATTTCATTCTCCTGTGGAGTCTTAGAACAAAGACAAAACTGAAGGACAAGACAGAAGCAGCCTCGCCAAACCTAAGAATGGAGTAATGGTTACCAAAGGGAAAGTGACTGTGGAGGATGGGTGGTAAGGGAGGGTAGGAGGGAAAACTGAGCATTGGAGTAGCACACATAATGTGGGCAGGGAGGGGAGTATGCAGTAGGCAGTATAACACAAAGACCAGTAGTGATTCGACAGCATGTTACTGGACTGAAGGACAGTGACTCTTATGGGCTACGTGGTGGGGACTTGATAATGGGGGGAGTCTAGTAACCATAATGTTCCTCATGTAACTGTTTAGTACTGACACCAAAATTGAAAGAAACACACAGTACCTTGGATATGGTTTCTATATTCCTGATGCTGTCAAGGTGGTCAGCACACAGCTCACTGAAATCATTCCCAAGACTAGGGCACCAAGCTCTGAAGTGGGAACCTGCTACAATCCCCATACACACCCTCTCCCTGGGAAAGAGGGACCACTGTGATGTCATAGAATCTCCAGGGAACAGTGCTGCTCTTGCAAAGTCCACCCGCAGATGGTGGGCACTGCCCAACCATGGGAAGCTGCATCATCTTAGCAAAGATTAGTGGTTCTGGCCTACATATACATATATATATTAGATTTCTCTCATCTGTGGAATACAACAACAAAGAAAAAACTGAAGGAGCAAAAGGGCAGCAGTCTCACAGAATCCAATAATGGACTAACAGTAACTAAAGGGAAAGGAACTGGGGTGGTTGGGTGGGAAGGGGAAAGAAAGGGGGCATTTTTTAGCATGTATAATGCGGTGGTGGGACACACGGAAGGCTGTGCAACACAGATAAGACTAGTAGTCATTCCACAGCATCTTACCACACTGATGGATAGTGAGTGCAATGGGGTATCTGGGGGGAACTTGGTCATGGGGGGACTCTACTAACCATAATGTTCTTCGTGGAATACTAGATTAATGATACCAAAATATACATAAATAAGTAAAAATAGGAAAAAAACTAGTGATACCAATATGTAAATAAATATATAATTTCAAAAAATGACTGCAGCAACCCTGTTTGGAAAGAACTATGCCCCCGTATGTTTATCACAGCACTATTCACAATAGCCAAGCTAAGTGTCTACAAGGAGATGAATAGACAAATAAGATGTTGTACATGTACACAGTGGAATATTACTCAGCCATAAGGAGAAAACGAATCGTACCATTTCCAACAGCAAGGATGGAGCTAGAGGGTAATATACTCAGTGAAATAAGGCAGGCAGAGAAATACAGGTATCTAATGATTTCAGTCACCTGGGGAGTATAAGAACAGAGAAAGACCTGAAGGAGGAAAACAGCAGCAGTCTCACAGAACCCAAGAATGGACTATAGTTACAAAAGGGATACGGACTGGTGTGGATGGGTTGGAATGTAGCGATAAGGGTTGGGGAGAAAGAAGGCATTATTATTAGCATGTGTAATGTGGGTTTGGCACGGGGAGGGCTTTACAACACAGAAGAGACAAGTAGTGATTCTACAGCATCTTACTACGTTGATGGACAATGACTGCAAAGGGATATTTCGGGGCAACTTGGTGATGGGGGAGTCTAGTAAACATACTTTTACTCATGTAATTGTAGATCGACACGAAAATAAATAAATAAATAAAGCTAAAAATAAATAAATAAATATATATATAAGTAATGTGGTGACCCAGTTTCAAAGACATATGCACCCGTATGTTTATCACAGCACTATTCACAATAGCCAAGCTAAATGTCCATCAGTAAATGAATGGATGAAGAAGAGTGCTACATATACACAGTGGAATATGATTCAGCCAAAAGGAGAAAACAAATCCTATCATTTACAACAACATGGTTGCAGCTACAGGGTATTATACTCAGTGAAATAAGTCAGGCAGAAAAAGACAAGTATCAAATGATTTCACTCATCTGGGGAGTATAAGAACAAAGAAAAAACTGAAGGAGCAACACAGCAGCATCCTCACAGAACCCAAGAATGGCCAAACATTTACCAAAGGGAAAGGGACTGGGGAGGATGGGAGGGAATGGGGGGATGAAGGGGAAAATGGGGCGTTACGTTTAGCACACATAATGTAGCGGGGATGGGACAGGGGAAAGGCAGTATATACAGAGAAGACAAGTAATGATTCTACAGCATCTTACTATGCTGATGGACTGTCACTGTAATGGGGTATGTGGGGGGTCTTGATAATGGGGTGTGTCTAGTAACCATAATGTTGCTCATGTAACTCTTTAGTACTGACTCAAAAATAAAAAGAAACACACAGTACCTTGGATCTGGTTTCCATTTTCCCTGATGCTGTCAAGGTGGTCAGCGCCCACCTCACCGAAATCACACCCCCGGCTAGGGCAGCAGGCTCTTAAGTGTGTACCTGCACCTCTCACTATACACATTCTGTCCCTAGGAAACATGCACCACTGTGATGTCATGGAATCTCCAGGCAACAGTGCTGCTCTTGCAAAGCCCACCCCCAGAGTGTGGCACTGCCCATCCACGGCAGGCTTCATCATCTTAGCAGACATCAGTGGTTCCGGCCTACATTATCAAATAATTTCCAAAGGGAAAGGGACTGGTGAGGATGGCTGGGAAGGGAGGGAAAAGGGGGAAAATAGGGCATTACAATTAGCACACATAATGTAGTGCGGAGTGGACTGGTGAAAGGCAGTATATACAAGTAATGATTCTACAGTTTCTTAGTATGCTGATGGACAGTGACTGTAATGGGGTATGTGGGGGGAACTTGATAATAGGGGTAGTCTAGTACCCATAATGTTCAAGTAATTGTACATTGACGATATCAAAATTAAAAATAAAGAAGGAAAGAAAATAAGTAATAAAAAAAAGAGTAAGATAAGGATCTTACTTCTTGGCAAATAGAGAGTCTATGGCATCTTACTACACTGATGGACAGTGACTGCAGTAGGTAAGAGGGGGACCCGATAACATGGGTGAATGTAGTAACCACATTGTTTTTTCATGTGAAACCTTCATAAGCGTGTGTATTAATAACACCTTAATGAATCAAAAAAAGAATCCTACCTGTTAACATCCTGGATGTTCAAATGCAATCGTATCTTTAAGATATGGGATGCTTCCTGCCTTTTACTATGTTGTTTGTGACTGGGTTTACTTGACATGTTAATCGCCCAGGTTATATATTACTTGCCTAGGGGCTGAAGGAGCAAAAGCAGCATCTGGGCAAAGTTAAAGATAAACTAGGCCTTTTCTCAGGCTAAAGTAAATTTTAGAATAGCCTCATTTAATTGACACAGTGCAGACTTGGGCCATGCTGAGGTACTTTCTTATCTGGGAAATGTTCGAACATTCCAGGCCAGGCTACTCCTGGCTTTTTAGTTTTAACTAACCTTCACGGAAGAATGCTTCTACTCCTAGTTTGGTATTTTACTTGAGAGAATTAATGTCACTCTGACTTTGCTGAATTGTTTAATTCGGAGTTTTGGTAAGGGTCTTTTTCCAGAGGCCCTCACCCTACTCTGACTACACCCACGGTCCCTTTCTCAGAATCCCTGTGGCAGACAACGAACCGAAATGACGGTAAGATATGAATTTCTAAATACAAGAAAATGCACTGTCAGTTCCCATACCAAGTAAAGAAACTTGATTCCCAAATAAAAAATACGGGAGGTACCTCACGAAAAATTTTAATTATGAAGGCGCTACCTCCAGGCGGCCCCTCGCCCGCCGCCCCGCCCCGGGTCACACTTGAACCTCAGCTCGCCCGCCCTCACCCTCGAGGCCCCCGCCGAGAAAATCCACATATGGCAAACCGCCCACCGGCCTCCCCTTCTGCGCAGCACGGCGCGGCCCCTCCACCTGCGTCTCGGGCCCGGGCGGCAGGAGCGGGTTGGCGTCGCGGCACTGGGCCAGGCCGAAGCGAGGCGCGGGGTGGACAGCAGCCACCCTCACCACCCGAACGGACGGAAGAGCAGCGGCTCCGGTGAGCTCCTCCCCAAATGCCACGCAGAACTTCACCAGCCGCACGCACGTCTGCCCCGGGCGCATCTGCTCCGCTCCCTCCCTTCCCGGGCGGCTACTCCGGCGGAGTGTGTCAACTCCTGGACCCTGGCTGGAACCCGCGAGCCCACAACCCGCGTAGGCCGCTTCCCGACCCCGCGGGCCACGCGCTGCACACCGAGTCACTCGCAGGAGCACCCAGTCGTCCAGCTCTGCCGCGCCCTTAGGCGGAGGCAGGGGTTACCGCGCCACGTCAGGGTCCTGCCGCGCCCCGTAGCCACGTACCTTAAAGCCCGCAGAGCTGTCGCTGTCGCCTTCACCCTGAAGTAGGGCCCGCTCTCGACCCTCCACCACAGGTCTCTCTCAGCGGGAGCCGCTTCTTGGCTGAGCTCTCTTAAGTCCGGCCGGGCCAGCGGCTCAAGTCTGAGCCGATCGCCGCCCTCAGGCCGCCACGGGAGAGCGGCGGAGGGGCGAGGCGGGGATCCGAGGCTGGGGGACGAGGTCGGTACCGCCCACGCATGCGCGCCGGGAGGACGGCGCAGCCGAGCAGGGCGGCGCGGGTTCTTCCGCATGTGCTGCGTGGACTGGACGGTGCGGGCCGCTCCTGACCGGACCGAAGTACGGACTGAACGGTGGAAGCTGCCTTTCCCGGCGGCGCTCGCGACACTACCGACTGGGGGATAAGGCGGCGGCGGCGGCGGCGGCGGCGCCTACACCTACTACGCAGCCGCCGGACTTAAGCGATCTGCGCCCAATGGCTGCCCGCCATCGACTGACGGCCCTCCTGGCCAATGGGCACGAGGCGCCCGGCTCAGCCCCGCCCCCTACTGTCCGCGACTGCTAGACGATGAAAAATAGAAGAAATTAAATGTATTTTCTGTCTCTATGTATTTATCTCTTCTAGACATTTAATATAAAGAAATTATACAATATGTGACCTTCTGTGTCTTCTTCTTTCACTTATAATGCTTTCAATGTTTATCCATGTTGTAGGATGTATCAATACTTCATTCCTTTTTATGACTATTCCACGGTATGGATATATCATCTTTGTGATGTATCCATTCATCAGTTGATGAGGTTGTTTTCACTTTTGGCTGTTATAAATAATGCTTCTATGAACACACTGTACGCATTTTTCTATAAGTGTTTTCAAATCTAGGTAGTAATGGAATTTCTGGGTCATAATGGTATGCTATATCTAACTTTATGAGTAACTGCCAAATTGTTTTCCAAAGACGCTCTCCCATTTTACATTCCCACCAGAAATGTATGAGGGTTCTGAATTCTCCACATCCTTATCAACAATTATTTTTTCTGTTCCTGATGTTTTCCTAAACTTATCTTAACTGTCTTTGTGGGCATGAAGTAGTAGTTCTTTGCCCTCTAACTTTTCTTGTATCCCTTGCAAACAATACAGAGCTGAAGTTTGTTTTTGTTCCCTTGTCTGACAACCTTTCTCTTTATGTTATGCATTTATTTAATTTCTTGTACTCATTACCAACTTAACTGGATTTATTTTTAATCACATAATTTTGTGCTTATTATGTCATATTTGAAAAAAATTCTTTTCTTTCAGATTAATATTCTTTTTCTTTTTCCTCATTCCACTTTTCTCCATGTCTCAGTTTGAAAGTTCTATTCAGTATATCTATTTTTTAAGAGGTCACCATAGATATTTTTATTTTTTGTTTTTTCAGTTTTTTATTTTGGTATGATTAATGTACAATTACATGAGCAACATTATGGTTACTAGACCCCCCATCATCAAGTCCCCACCACATACCCCAATAAGAGTCACTGTTTTTCAGCCCAGTCATATGCTGTAGAATCAATACTTCTCTTCTGTGAGGTATCCTGCCCTCCCCGTGCCCCCATCCCTGGCCATATTATGTATGCTATTGTATTGCCCCCTTTCCCCCCCTTTTCTCTCCCTTTGCACCCATGTTCCCAAGCCCCTTGCCCTTTGGTAACTGCTATAGTCCATTCTTGGGTTCCGTGAGACTACTGCTGTCCTGTTCCTTCAGTTTTTCCTTTGTTCTCATACTCCACAGATGAGTGAAATCACATGAGATACTTGTCGTTCTCAGCCTGGCTTATTTCACTGAGCATAATACCCTCCAGCTCCATTCAGCATCATAGATATTTTAACATGCATTCTCAACAATATCTCAGGTTATCGTGATGCTTTAACTTACTTCACAAAAACAAAGCGTTCTTAAACTTTGATCATTCTCTTCCCCATTTATATGCTATTATTTTCTCGTATTTTTGTTGTAACAAAAATATCTTAAATCCCACCCATGAGGCATTGTTATTTCATGTAGTCGTTCAAAGCATTTACCACATAGTCAACAGTGTCTTTGTTCATTCCCTTTTGCTTTTCTATAATTTTTTTAAATTTTTAGTTAAGGTACTATTGATATGCACTCTTATGAAGGTTTCACATGAAGAAACAATGTGATTACTACATTCACCCATATTATCGGGACCCTCCCTTACCTATTGCAGTCACTGTCCATCGGTGTAGTAAGATGCCACCGTTTCACTGTTTGCCTCCTCAGCTGCACAGACATTTCCTATCTCTTTTTCTCTCTCTATTTCTTCTAGTACCCGTATAATGCAAATGTAGTTCCATTTGGATTGGTCACACAGTTATATTAATATTCTTTCATTCCTGGAGATCCTTTTATCTCTCTCTGCCTCAGTTTCTCTGTATTCCTGCTTAAGTAACCTCAGTGACCATCATTTTTAAATAATTTCTTAAATGCGTTTTTAATTCAAATGGATTTTGGAGATAACAGAAGAATAATCTGGAAAATACTACAGTGACCATCCCCTACATGTGCTTAAAATTACTTGAACCAAGATTACAGAAACAAATTTTGTTTTTTGGAATCCAGGGATCACCATTCAATAAAATTTAATTTGATTGTTTGGATTACTCTACTCCTTTCTGCTAGACCTTTCCCATATTACGAAATATTTCCATTATGCTAAAAAATAAAAAGCGTGTGTCAAAGCAAAACAGCAGTAAATAAATACAAAAAAACGTTTAGCATGTGAAAAGCAGGAAAAAACCTAGGCAATCTTTGTGCATAATGTCTACATGTCATGTACTTAATGAAATTTATTGAAAATTTATTAACACAGTTTTTATGTATGTAAAAGTAAATTTACACATGAAAGTGCTTCTTCTTGAGCATTCACTTTTATCACTTCCTCCCTTCTAATTTCAAGATTAATAAGGGAAATCATCCCAACAAAATGCCTTTAGTTAAGTGAGCCAGAATTTAAATACTGCCCTGATTCTTTCAGTTGTAAACTCATACAAGTACCACATGAGTAAAGTACTATTCCTGACTTTGAGGAGCTCACAGTACAGTGGAAGTAACTGATACGAACAACATACAGTCTTTTAACATTTTCTTTATCTATATGAGAAACCATAGCATATTTTCACTTATCTCTAGGATAAAATTAAGTTTACAGGCGTAATACTGAAATACACCTGATTAAAAGGTCAGTTTAATGTTGTAAACTAAGTATGGTTACCAGAAGTTCTCATTGCTTGGTAGATGTTGATATTTAATGCATACGTTGTATAATACATAAATTTATATTTTTATGACAGATACTTGAAATTGCAAGTTTCACTGATACATAATGTAGAACAGGGTCTTGCATTTGGTACT
This sequence comes from Manis pentadactyla, assembly GCF_030020395.1. NCBI lineage: Eukaryota > Metazoa > Chordata > Mammalia > Pholidota > Manidae > Manis > Manis pentadactyla. The sequence goes on from NC_080033.1 coordinate 30,519,616, forward strand.
TGGAATATGTGTCCTTCCAATTTTTCATAAAGAGATATACAGTATGGGTTCCTCCTACTGAAATAACAAAAACACCTAAAATGTCTGTGTACTAGTTCACATATTTTAAAGGTTTTGTGAATTTATATTATTTTCTATTCACTCTTTCTTATCTCCTAAAATGGCTATTTTCCTGGCCTTCCATCTTCTGCATCTGTATTGCAATTAATACACTTTCTATGCTGAAAATATAGATCTTTCATCTTCAATTGAAATTGACAAAAAGATGCTTAAGAAAAACAAAAATAAGGATAGTTTCTATTAGGACCAGGAAACTATTTAAAGCCTCTTGGTCTGCGTTGACACTTTATTAGCTAGGTATTACCCCTGACTACCCCACCCCCCAAAATAATTCAGTTTACACACACACAAACACACAGCTCATTTGTAGTTTTCAGTGTTGTAGTTTTATTCCTTGTAACACATTGGTTATAAACACATCCTTTATTCCTAGTAACACAAAGTGATCCTCTAGACTTTTCTTCTTTAATTTTCTCCTTGGTTTACATCTTTTCATTGATTTTTCTTTATTCTTTAAAAATTCCAGATATGTTAAATCTTCTGACCTATTTGTAATATTTAAAGTTGAATCTTAGAGTGCAGAGAGAAGTAAAGGCAGAATTCCTATAATTCATGTTTAGCTTGGGAGAATCCAGAATTATACTGCAAAATGCAAAATGAAAATTTTTGTTAAAAAGAATTTTAAGACAGTAGGAAAATTCACAAGTGGAAAATTAAATTTAGAGCACTTGAATCCTCCAGTAGAACTATACGTTAGCTTACCATGGGGCTGTGGGTGTGGAAGAGAATTAAAACAAAAGCATAACTTTAGAGAGATGTGGCCATTCTTTAACTGTAAATAAAGGGTCACTGATAAAGAATCTCAGGACTGTGAAGAGACTGAAAAGTCATCTTGTCCTAGTTCCTTATCTCAAGAGGAGAGACTGAGGTAAAAAGGCAGATTCTTGTCCAAAATCACACAATTAATAATTGCTAAGAATAACGTCTCTGAAATCTTACTCCAGTGATCACTTTCCTCTTGTAGTATGTGGGTATAGGAGGCTCATAACTGCATATTCCAACAAACCATCAGGCCCTGTCTCTACCTTTCTACTTTTGAAGTTATTAACAAGAAAAAAAATCACGTTGAAATGTTTTCAAACCCAATAAAATACTCATAATTTGAACAAATTGGCCAAAGTGCCTAAATTATGTCAGTTAAATTATCATTTTAAGTTATCTAACAAAATCCAGTTTGTCTTTTTCAAACTCCTAGCATGAACAAAGCCTAATTGCCTACTGTTTCAGACTCATTTCTTCCTATAAATTTCATAAAAAGCAATATGAAAAAGATTTTAAGTTATAATTGAGAAAGTTTTGTACATAATGTATATATAAAAATACACATGCATGCAAGAATATACACACACACACATATATACAAGAATTAATTAACATTCTTGTTCATATTGGCTTACTAAAGAAACACTTTATTCTCATTATATTAGATTCCATAACCTTTCTTAAGGAGTGAGTTTTTAATTAAATAGATTTTCTTTATTTCACTTGGTGTCATCAAAAATTTAAAGTACTCCTTTGAACTACTGTTTCTCTTAAAAATTCTGTAATGACTGCAGTTAATCAAATAATTTATACTTAAAAAGAAATAATACTTTTCTTTGATCTAAAATAATTTTTAAAAGGTTTTTAAATATTTTAAGTTATTTCGTGGAATTTACATGATCTAGGCAAATCCAGTCATATCTGTTTTAATTTAGTGCACAATAAAATATATTGAGTTTTGAAATCATAGTTCCAAATACAGTTGCAAGATACTATAGATGAACCCTAAAGTGAATTGCATTGCTTCAAAATGCAAAATGTAATTCACTTTCATAAATATTTTTATACAGTATGTACTGACATCATCCATTTTTACCACGTCTCGGTATTTTTATTTGTCTACCTTAATTTATTCCATTAAAATTTGATAAATTCAAGTTGTTTATGATAAAAGGTTAATGTTTTGCTCTTATATAAAAAACTTGGATAGTATTTAAAATATCTACACACACACATGCACACACGCGCACACAGACACACACATACACACACGCACACACACACACACACGCGCGCGCGCCCAGGATCTCCCTTTAAGAACACTTAAAATCCTTCTTTACTGTTTGGTGCTTTACTACTTATATTATATTGCATTTTGATTTGTTTTCTTCTGGGTACCCTATATCAGGCTTAAGAAAGCAGGGGTTTTTTTGTTTTTTTTTTTTTTTTTACTTTCTGACATCTATTTTTACTTTTTTGTTGCTGTTGCTATTCATACTAGAAATTTGTAACATTGTTCTCAGGCCACATTATTAGGACTTCAATATTTCTCCACTTAGGAGAAGAATGCAGAAATATCTACCATGTTAATTGTTAATTAACGATAAGAACAAAATTATGGTGCAAATGTATAACCTAAGTTTTTGGGTGTCCATGATATTCCTCTCCTTTGTCATTCTCAAACTTCTATAAGAGGAATTTTTACCTAAATCTGCATTTTTTAACCATCAGCTTATTTTTTTTTATTTTTATTTTTTGTAGATAGTTATTTTTTATTGAAGGGTAGTTGACACACAGTATTACATTACATTAGTTTCAGGTGTACAACGTAGTGATTCAACATTTATATACATGACAATTCTAGGTACCAGCTATCACCATACCAAGCTGTTACAATATCTTGACTATATTCCTTATGCTATATATTACATCCCGGTTACTTATTTATTTTACCATTGGAAGTGTGTACTTTTTTGTGTGTGTGTGTGAGGGCATCTCTCATATTTATTGATCAAATGGTTGTTAACAACAATAAAATTCTGTATAGGGGAGTCAATGCTCAATGCACAATCATTAATCCACCCCAATCCTAATCTTCGTCAGTCTCCAATCTTCCTAGGCATAACAAACAAGAAGAAAGCAGTTTTTTTAAGTTGCATAATTCCATGCTAACAAAATTTGTTAACTTGAATTTCATTTTAAAATTGTATATTCTGATACATGTTTTTGTTTGTTTTCTTAACTAGTGAAAAAAGCTATAGATTTTAAATCTAGAGTTTTAAATGGTTTCCAGGGAAAGACAGCAGCAACAAGTTTTCTGTCTGTGAGTGTACTCCTTTTTTGTTACTTTCCCTGGTGCAAGAGTGAAGTTTGTTGTTTCTGTGTTGGTTGTGCGTGTTTTATTAAATACGTTCGTGTATTTACCAAATTAACTGCATTAATACCTATATAACATGCATGATTATTATTCAGTATTTTCTTGTATTTAAATGTGCACTGAGTTAATGGATTGATACAGAAAGCTCCCAAACTCAGATTGTTTCGACATATAAAAATCAACAGTGATAAACTTTTAATCTAGAGTGTTGGTAATATTTTACTTTTATAACTCTAGGATGTGAGATTTAAAAAGTGAGTCAAATTCCACAAATTGGTGGTTTCTTACAGGAATTTTGGTGTGAACATATCTAAATTTCAACTATTTCTCTGAGGAAAATTTTAATAGCAACTTCTCATTTAGAGGAAAAAGGTATTCTTAATTTGAGTTAATTTATCTGAACCCTTTAAATCAGTAGTCTTTTATAAGTTAATTAATTTTTGCTTTCTTTTGAAAATCTCACAAAATGGCTTGAAATACATATGTTTATGTGTTGTCTCAATATACAATTTTTCTCAACATTCAGGGATTTATAGATCATCAGAAATTCATCCGTGAATCTCAGATTAAGAATCACTAAATTAGAAAATTCATATATATTACCGTAAATGAATATAGAATAAATTTATGCAAGTTATTCATTTTTGTAGATTAAGTCAATAGCACTTTGTAGAAATCCCCTGCCTTACTGCTCACACACATACATATAATAATTTTGAGAGAAGCCATTCATGACATACATCTGACTTCTAAAATAGCATGTTGATAGAAAGTAAGTTTAGTTGTTGTAAATGATATGTTATTAGATTTTACAGGAATGTGTTTAGCATTGTTATTTTTAGTCAATTCCAAATCATCTGATGAGATGAGCTTATAACTATTTAACAAAAATTGTTTCATCGTAACTACGTAAGGAAAGGATTACATGCTAATATTTTGAATAAAAAAGTACATGAAAGAAATTGAGAAGTTACATCAATTATCAAGAAACAAACCTAGGGCATGTATATTATCAAATCTTCTAAAGTATAATAATTAATTTTAAAATGTGATACTTACATTTTGGTATATTCTGAGACTACTAAACTAAAATCAGCAGTTGTCAATAGGAAATTGTTGGTCAAATACACTTACCTGTTTGGATAGCACTTGAACAGTTAATTTCAAAGGACTTAATTGTAAATTACGATTTCTTGTTATACTTTGTTGGTTAAAACATAGTTTCAAATTGATAATGACAGTTTTTCTGGAAAATAAATAATGCTACAGTATGTTTCTCATATATTAATAATTTGATTAGTTATTTTATTTTGAAAGACATTTTTCTTATTATAGAAAATAGAAAGAAAAAGCCATATGAAATTATTTGGACACATCATATTTCATCATGTCAACAAGAAATAAAAATATTTGCGGACTTAAACATTAGGGTTACTACCTTTATTTTCCTAATATTTTGTCTAATATAGTAATTTCTGAATTCTAAGTAGAATTAGAAGCTGCTACTGTTTCACCCTTTTCTTATTTTGGCTACTCAAATGTTATTTCATATGGTACATGCTTCAAACTTTCAGATGCCCAGGAAAATTCAGTCTGTTTATATAAAACTATCTAAGATTTATCATAGCACTAAGATACATGCAACTCTCTATACTTGGCACATTGCCTTAGTGCAAATATATGTTATTTTCATTGTTCATGTACAGGAGTTATGAAGCTCAATAATAAAAAGAAATTTAGACAACAGTGTGTCTGGGTGTGGAGAGGGAAACCTGACATTTTACAATACAAATATTTTATTTTTAAATCTTTTATGTTTGCTTTAAAATTGTCAGTACAAAAATTAATGAGACAATAAAAGCCATAAAGCAAAACTGTAAATTTACTTCATAATTTTAAAACAAATTTTGCACTCATATTTTATGTAAGAGATAAAAATACTTTTGATCTTGTTTTATTTTTGAATGTAATATCCCCACTTCAATCTAAGCAAATTATATTGGCCGATTTTTTATAGTCAAGAATAATAAACCAAAAACATTTTAAATTTTATTTTTTTCCAATTTTTTTCTCAAGTATTTATTCACTAGTTTCAAAAATATATTCTTTATGGTTGTTTATAGAAAAGGGTTACATTGTTTTAATTATGTCAATATTATATACCTATTACCAAGTAAGTATTCAGTTTTTATCTCTTTGATATAATTTAACACAGAACCAGTTTTAAAAGGAGACAATTGTTATCTCACATTCACCTTTCAAATGTAAAGAAATAAATGCAGCTCATCTTCTTTGAAAAAATGATCAATACTATTATCAGAATTGCCAGAAATTAACATAAGCATAGATGATATAAAGCACACACATTGCTAAAGCATGTCTTCCCGCAACAGCAATTTTACAGTTTAACTAAGGAACATTAATAAGAGATTCAGGATGTTGCAGTAGTGTCCATGGAGAGCGTTTGATTGTTTAAATGGCTAATTCAGATTAATTTTCCAACTTTCATCCCTGAATTCTAAATAGCCTGTGTTCATCCCACCTTATTCTACGTAAAGGCATAAGTTTTCCAAGAAGGGAAAAAAAATTAGTTTTTTTTATTTTAAAAATAAAAGGAATGTTTTATATTTAAAATGTTGCATTTAGTGAACTAGTAAACTTGCCAACTTTTCTACTAGAATCTCCTTGAATATAAAGATGGAATTATTTAAAAAATGAGCCTCCCATTATGTACTTTTTATTTCATCTTCTTCAAATTCATACTTTCATTCATTCATTATTATCCATTCATTTCACAATTCCGTTTGAGCTACATCTCCATGGGAGCACCGTGCTAAACTAAGCAGGTAAAAGAGTGAGTAAAATACAATCTCAGCCTGCAAGATTCCAGCATTTTATTGGGAAGCAAAACAAACAAGGCAACCCTGTGAAGAATATAAAGTTAGTATAAAGTAACATTCTGTCAACATCCATGATGTTTGAATTCAAAACCAGAAGTGTTTTATTTTGTAAGGTTTAATAAATTTTTCAATGCACTATTAAAAAAATCAAAGAAAGGTAGCTGGATGAGGTAACAGGGATGTGACTTTTGGTCAGAATCTACTTATTTTTATTTTTAGAATAGATTATATGCTGTGTAAAGCTAGAAGTCTCAGAAAACTTGCTAATAATAACAAAATTATATTTTGATGTTGGGTATTTATATAGCTAGTGTATTTAAGCTGGAACACACAAAAATATGGTAAATTTATTAAGGTTATGGTAACACATTTGACAGACACACGTAATAAAGATACTGCACCTCAATGATGTAAGAAAGGACAATTCATTTAATTTTTTAAATCCAACACCTACTGCCCTTCTCTCTTTTTCCCACAGATATGCGGGGAAAATGACTAATAGTGAATGAGTAAATAATAATGATGATGATGATAAAATATCCTGAAATATTAGAGCAAAAACGGTATTCAAGAGGCAGCATCTTGTCCAGGCAATTAAACTTTATAGAGTACTCCTGTTCTTACCACTCTGTAAGTTAAATTCAAATTTTTAAAAATAAAAGTGATAAATCTAGCCACTTGCTTGAATGATGCTATGGAGTGAGAGCAGCTGATTGAATGAATACTAACTTCATTTGTATGTCTTGACATCACTTGCTGTGGGCAGTTATGCAATATCTGAACATTAGAAAAATAAGAGATTATATGCACTCTGTTCTTTATTTTTATTTTAAATGTTTTCAATTAAGGAACATTAAGTGCACGTATATAGATACTATCCTGTTATCTTTCCATTACAACTTGGGAGGTCTTTCCTCTCTTGTAGATGTCCATAAGCAGCGGTTTAAAGGACATGTACAAATAGACGAAAGTAATATCGCAATTAGAATTGTAAGAACTGGGATTAAGTAAATGAAAATGGTGGAAATTGTGAATGTGCTCTGTATTTTAAGACAAAATGTTTGGAAAAGAGAATTAACTAGTGATGTTCTTTTTCCTGGCTGAGATTTCTGGACAGGATGTAAGGCTCAGGGGTTAAGAGTAGAATTTCTTGAACCAGGTTGCCCAGGGTTTAAACCTAGACTAAGGAAGGCACTGACAAGCAATATGACTTTGGAAGCACTTTTTAACCTCTCTAGTCCTCAGTCTTCTCACCTATAGGAAATGTGTAATAATAATAGCTACTTTAAGATTGTTGTGAAGATTATAAATGGGTACATGTTAAGGATGTAGAATAGTTCCTGACACATAGTACTACATAAGTGTATGCTATTATTGAAATTCATATTAAACTTAGCTTGATTTTTGAAGCTCTGATAAAATGGAAAAAAATGAAATTTTATTATTTCCGTTTTCTAATATATTGAAAGACCACCTTTAATCTGTGGTATAGATTATAATAAAGTAGGTAAGCCTAGGTCATGCCATTGTTCCTTATCTGTCTCCTATGTAAAAAAGCCACATTTTAATAACATTCACCACAATATATTTGAAAATCTATTTAAAATAGTAAAAAAGTGCTTCCCATAGAAAATACCCAATTCATTGAAAACAGTATACCAGATATTGTTGTTTCTCAAAAACAACTAGGACATATTTGCTAAGAAATCATTAACCCCTATCTATGCATGTGGGCATATTAAAATATTTATAAGTTGTCCCTTTATCAATTATATCTCTTTGTATATATGAGCAAGGAATGTGCAGCTATTAATTTATAACACAAACTAATTTAAAAATTAAATATAAAACTGTCCATTTTCTGTAAAAAGAGAGATTTGAATAACCTGGGAAAATGAGAGATCATATTTTACAAAAAGTGGAACTTGAGCTGGGTCTTGAAAATTAGGTGGGATTTTGACAGCTAAAGGGGAAGAAAGAGAAACCCTGGAAGCATGGAGAAAATAAAGCAAGCCTGGAATGAGCATGGCAGTCCATGAAAATGCAGAAAGATGAAGAATCCTGCAGACTTCAGTAATAAGTGTATCTTGGTGGCTAGGAAAAAAGATAATTGTTATACTATAAATGCTAGTAGAAAAGATAATTGTTATACTATAAATCTAGAATTGTATGAGATTTGAACAGTAGTAAAAATAGTGTTTGAGGAAGTTTAGTTCTCCTTTTGTTCTCAAGATGGATTGGAGGTGAATGATAAAAGAGTCAAAAAAGCATCAGTAGTGAGGTTATATCTAAGCTTCCCAATGCAATAACACTGGGAAACTTGGTGGGATTATCTAGTAGTTCATTAAAGGAAGAAGAAAGGAGCTTAACAAAAGCTGACAAAAACATAGATGGAAAGTTATTAGCAAAGATGTGATTTTTCAAGACTTGAGGGAAATATAAAATAAGTAGAACTGTGGGTCAGTGCCTTTGAATTTGTCCACTCTGTGTCATAACAGCCAAAGGAAGAGAGTGCCCAAGGTACAAACAAGCCCACATAAAACAGAATGGTAAAGAGGAATTAAATAGCAAGTCGGCAGACCAAAGAAGAAAAGTTGTCACTTGTTTTGTATGGATCGGTGAATATGTAATAAAGTTAGCAATTAAAGTATTGCTGGCAATACTTAGGAAAGTTGTTTTTATAGAATGAGGGGCATAAATACAAAGTTTCATGTCCAAATGAAAATATGACAACTTTACCAGAGCCATGCCTCCTGGGCCATCCGCTGGTAGTTTTGTTGCTATGCGATAAATATCGACCAATCTGAACTAAATGATGCTGGGATACAGTGGTTATCAATGTTGATTTACATTAGAATAACCTTAGGATTATTAACAAACAAAACAAACATAGTTTTTTAAAAACCCTGATGTCCCGTGTCCCACCCTAGCATAATTGCATTAGAATATCTGTGGTAGAAGTAGGCCTCTTTGCTCTTTAAGGAAAACTCCACAAGTGATTCTAATCCACAGTGTTGGACACGAACCATTGCAATATTTATTTATTTCATCCTCTACAGTCTCCTCTCAGGTATATTTGTTTCTTAAGAGTAGATGAGTTGATGAGGAGCAAAATAGAATTATTCTCCAGTTCACTGTTACATTGAGGTTATGAAACAATAGCACTCGGATATTTCAAAACTATCTGGTTTAATAATCTTCCCACTAAAAAAAATTGACCTTGAGGATTTCGTTTTCCACTGTGCTCACATTCATGGAAAAAATTAATCTTTCATCAACTGTGTATTCTGAAAAAATTGTGGACAACATGTACAATGGCTAATCAAAACATTGTTACGGAAATTGATGGTAAAGTCATTATTTTGCTTTTCAGTATTATATCATAATTCAATGGAATGTTGGTCATTTGCACCATAGTTTTACTTTGACAGTGGCAGACCAAGATGATCTACTATATACTAGATGAGAAGTGCTAATAATTTAAAACTATTTCCATAGGGTCTTATTTTTCTTCTGCAACTTAAAAATAACAGGTGCCCAAATGACACTGTTGTAACTGTTGATGACTTCTGTACTGCTAGTAATTAATAGAAACCGTGGTACTGATACCCTGGGAACACCTTTCTCAAGATTTCATAGTTTATATACTAATAAAATAAGGCGTTACCTGTTTATGTGTTAATAGAATAGCACTCAATTTCATGTGAACATCCAACTTATTTTCCTATAGTCCACAAATAGAAAAAGTGTTTTGTCTTCATTTTTAGGTAGCAAAATTATATTTCAACTGTGTATAAACTAATGATTATAATAAAAATATACAAGGATATATTTTATGTAAATTTTTAAATTAATGTTATCCCTAATTTTCTAATAGCGTGTTTTTTTCCTGTTTTTACGGTAAACGAGGGTGTTATTAAAACAGCTCCCAATTTATGCCCAGATCCAGGAGAGCCAGAAAATGGGAAGAGAGTTGGATCAGATTTTAGGTAATATTTTAAATTGTTTATTTCATTCTTTATTTTCTTAAAGCGTAGTTTAAATTTTAAAAATAACCAGCAATGTGGAGATGAAGACCTGGTTCTGTAAAACTGTGGCAGACAGATTCCATCGATGTTACTGTTAATAGTAATTCATTATTTTAAAGTGTCTGATTAAATATCAGTGTTTTTAGTAGTGATATTTTGTAGACTACAATGTGGCAAGCAATTTACTAAGTGGTATTTTTACATGTCTTCCTTATTTATTATGAAATCCCATACGGTATTTTTACATTATATTGACATACAAATAAGAAAACTGAAGGATTTACAGCTAATAATTTGACGGAACTGGAATTTGAAGTCTTTACTTGTCATTCCAAAATCTGACTTCTGTACACTCTATTACATTATGCTTTGAAGTCAAACAAACTTCATTTAAATCCCATCCTTGCCATAAAGTATGTTGTCTTCTCCAAGAGTTTGTTTCCTATGATCTAAAAATGAGGATAATAATACTTATCTTGCAGGGGTTGAGAGGAAGATAGCATGGGATAATGTACACTTGGTAGAATCACAGAGCTTGAGACAATATAGGTATTCAATTAATGCTAGTATCTATTATAGTTTGATACATAGAATGTTATAAAATAATTACAATTAGGATAAATGTTAATACTTGCTACAAAAGCTTTACAAAATATTTTTTTTTACAAAAAGACATGGTTCTCTGGAAATAGACAATACAATAGTAATATAATGAGTTAAACTGTCTTCGAGTGTAGTGGATTTTAACTCATAAGATCATCTTACAGTTATATTGCTTGCACCATGGTAGATGTTAGACATCAAAACGCTCACAGTTGGACTAAAATATAATGTTGTCATCATAGTTTAAGTAATGTTATGGACAAAAAAGGAAGTATGGTATTTTTAGAGGCTAGGAGATGAGGTCACAGAAGTTTAGTATTTAGCTAAGAGATGAAGGATGATTAGGATCTGGTATAGATAGGAAGAAAAATACAGAGAAAGACATTTATATACTCGTACATTCATTACCTACATTATATTGTTTAACCTGTTATGTGCCTGACCTTGTACTAGGAACAAATAAAACACCCAAGTCCAGGCATAGTGCTTGCCACTCCACATAGTTATTAGGATTTAATGTCAGAAAAGACAATGTACAATGTGCACATGTTCTATAATTAATGACTTAGCTAATTCATCAATTAATTAAATGAACACATGCAGATGTAATCACAAATTTAGAAAAGTACTCTGAAGTCAAAACACAAAATTATAAATGAAACTTCTGTGAGAAAGAATGAAAATATCAGTGTAGGAATCCACCCAATTTAAGAAGAACTGCCCTCTCATATATCCCAGACAGATTTTACGCATCTAGCCTACAGTGAAGGAAGAGCCTCACATTGAGCATGACCTTGAATAGCTACTCCAGGAAAGCAAAGATAAGTGAGCCTAAATTACAGAAAGTAAATGGGAGTAAAGCATAGAATAAAGTTGAGAAGATAAGGAGAAACCAGATCTCTTCTGCAAAGGAAGCAAATTGGCAGCCATTCAGCCTGATCCGGACAGAAGATATGTTTTCTTTTAAGCACACAGTGCTTTTATCTTTTTTTTTTTCATGGGGCCAACATTTAAAATTACAGGGGATTTCACACACACACACACACACACACACAAACACACAGATTTTATATCCCTTGTTAGATTTGGCAGCTGCAACTGATACACCTCCAAGGCAACATCTGCTGGAACCAAACCACAGCCCCTCGGGGGCTGAGAAAGCTCTCGCTGGTGCATTATGGTTGCCCCTAGGCTACTGCAGTCATTCAGGTCGCCCACCTGTTATGGGAAGCTCCGAAGTGTTGTAGGAGAGTGACCTGACCCAATGTATATTTCAGTAGATCATGCTTTATAGTTTATATAGATGGATCAAAGAAAACAGAAGTTGTAGTTAGAAGGCTACGACAGTTGTCTAGGTGTAAGATGCTAGAGGCTTGGTGATGGCAGTGAACTAGACAGATTCAAGGTATCTTTTAAAGACAAAATTCTCAGCTACCAATGATAATTCAATATGGAAAGAAAAAAAAAGTAATGAAGGATGATCCCTAATTTTCTAACTTGAGCATCATGAGAATGTAGTAAGTGATTATATTTAATTAAATGTGGAAGTCTAGAGACTTGAGGAGAAGGAACAAGAGTTCATTTTTGAGACTGTAAACTTCAAATGTCTTAGAGATTTCCAAGTGGTACTTCAGTCCATAGTTGAACACAATTGAAATTCAGGGAAAACATGGGATCATCAGTGTGTAGATATTATAAATTGAAGCAACATGGCTAGGTAACATCATTTTGACTATGTAAGTAGGAAAGAACCTATGACATAGTCCCAAAGATCTATGCTATTTGAGGACATGATGGAATTCAAGGAGCTATCAAATCAGTGCTCGTGAGTGGCAAGATATTTGGAGTGAGTGAAGTGAAGGAAGGAAGTCCTTTAAAAGGGGTCAAGGACTGTTGGATACTATTGGAAAATTAGGACTGATAAAGAAAAATCATCTCTCTTAAATTTGACAACGTGAAAGTTGTTGGCAAGAATGATGTCATCAGGGAGAAGTTGAGACTAATTAAAATAGGCTGAAGAGTGAGTAGTAACAGTTCAGACAATTAAGAGCTTTGGAACAACAAATTATATGAACTGCAAATTAATAGGGAAGTTCTTTAGCCATAGGAACTCAAGAGAAATTTTCTTCGTAAAGATACAAGAAATCAGAGTATGTTTACTGAGTGATGCAAATGGTCCTATAAAGAAGAAAACATTAATGATAAGAAGGAGAGGGTATAAGTAAAGAACATACTTTTGTAGGAGAAAATAGTGAGGATACCAAGGAAAGGTAAAATGAAATTATTCTTACTGTAACAGGAATCAAGACAGAGAAGTAGACAGGAGATGCTACAAAGCTTGCAGATTTTGTAATGTAAAACTGAAGTTTTAATACTTAATTTAAGATTCCAAATATAACGCAGATCATGGAGTATTTGGTTTTCTCTGTCTGACTTATATCACTTGCTTTGATGCCCTCAAGGTCCATTCATGTTGTTGCAAATGTCAAGATTTCATCTTTTTATAGCTGAATAATATTCCATAGAACATGTATAACACTGCCTACTTACCCATTCATCTACCAATGGACATACAGGTTGTTTTCATATCATGGTTATTGTAAGTAATGCTGCAATGAATATGGAGGTGCAGATATGTTTTTGAGTTGGTGTTTTCATTTTCTTTGGATATATACCCAAAAGTGGAATTGCTGGTTCATATGGTAGTTCTATTTTTAAATTAATGAGGAGTCCCTAAGCTGTGCTCTCTTGTGCACATATCCTTGCCAACACTTATTATCTCTTGTCTAGTCTTTTGCTTTTTTATTAAAGTGTCATTTATATGCAATCTTATATTGGTTCCAAATGTACAACACAGCGGTTCAACAGTTAGTCATATTATTAAATCCTCACCTCTTCTAGTGTGGTTACTATCTATCAACGTGGAAAGATGTTACAGAATCACTGACTATGTTCTCCATGCTGCACTATCATCCCTGTGACCAACTGATAATTGTGATTGTGAATCATTGTGCCCCTTTATCTGCCTCCCTCTTCCCCACCACCCACACCAACCCCTCCCCCTCGGTAACCACTAGTCACTTCTCAGTTCCCGAGTCTACTGCTGTTTTGTTCCCTCCATTTTGCTTTGTTTTTATATTCCACAAATAAATGAAATCATATGGTATTTGGCTTATTTCACTGAGCAATAATACCATCTAGATCCATCCACGTTGTTGCAATGGCAGGATTTCTTTTATTTTTATGGCTGAATAATATTCCATTGTGTATAGGTACCACATCTTTATCCATTCATCTATTGATGGCTACTTAGCTTTCTTCCATGTGTTGGATAATGCAAATAGTGTGGTGATAAACATAGGGGGTACATATATGTTTACAACTCAGACATTTTTTTTTCTTAAGGGAAATTCCTAGAAGTAGTATTACTGAACTGAGAGGTATTTAAATATTTAGTTTTTTAAGGAACCTCCATATTGCTTTCCATAGCAGTTGCTCCAATTTACATTCCCACCAACTGTGTAGGAGGGTTCACCTTTCCCTCCATCCTCACCAATATTTTCTATTTCTTGTTTTTTGGATAGTGGCCATTGTGAGATGATTTCTTGTGTGGTTTTGATTTGAATTTCCCTGATGATTAACAAGGTGGAGCATATTCTCATGTGCCTGTTGGCCATCCATATTTCTTCTTTGGAGAAATGTCTGTTCATATCCTCTGCCTATCTTTTTAATCAGGTTATTTGTTCTAAGAGTGTTGATGTGTATGAGTTCTTTATATATTTTGAATGTTAACCCCTTATCAGATGAGTCATTTACGAATATATTCTCCCATACCGTGGGCTGCCTTTTTGTTCTGCTGATGGTGTCTTTTGCTGTATAGAAGCTTTTTTAGTTTGATACAGTCCCACTTGTTCATGTTTGATTTTGTTTTCCTTGCCTGAGGAGATGTGTCCAGGAAAAAAATTGCTCATACTTATGTTTAAGAGATTTTTGCCTACATTTTCTGATAAGATTTTTATGGTTTCATGACTTAATTTAGGTCTTTGGTCCATTTTGAGATTATATTTGTGTATGGAGTTCAATAATAATCCAGTTTCATTCTCTTACATGTAGTTGTCCAGTTTTTCCAACACCAGTTGTTGAAGAGGCTGTCTTTTCCCCATTGTATTTTAATTGGCCATAGATGTGTGGGTTTATATGTGGGCTCTCTTTTCTGTTACACTGATCTATGGGTCTGTTCTTGCACGGATACCAAACTGCTTTGCTTACTGTAGCTTTGTAGTAGAGCTTGAGGTCAGAGAGCATAATCCCCCAGCTTTTGTTCTTCTTCCTTAGAATTGCTTTGGCCATTCGGTGTCTGTTGTGTTTCCATATGAATTTTCGAACTATTTGTTCTAGGTAATTGAAAAATGCTATTGTCATTTTGATAGGGATTGCACTGAGTGTGTAAATTGCTCTGGGCAGGATGGCCATTTTGACAATATTAATTCCTCCTATCCATGAGCATGGGATAGATTTCCATTTAGTTGGAAGTTTTTTGGGAGTTCTTTTTGTTTTTTAATTACCAATTCAATTTTGTTGCTGGGAATTGGTCTGTTCAGATTTTCTGTTTCTTCTTGGGTCAGTGTTGGAAAGTTGTATTTTTCTACAAAGTTGTCCAATCCCTAGGTGTCCAATTTATTGGCATGTTATTTTTCATAGTATTCTCTAATAATTCTTTGCATTTCTGTGGTATCCATTGTGATTATTCCTTCTTCATTTCTGATTTGTTTGTACTCTCTCTCTCTTTCTCTTGATAAGTTAGCCCAGGGATTCATCCGTTTTCTTTATTTTCTCAAAGAACCAGCTCCTGGTTTCCATGATTGTTTTCTATTGTTTTATTCTTCTCTATTTTATCTATTTCTCTTCTGATATTTATTATGTCCCTCCTTCTCCTTATTTGGGGCCTCATTTGTTCTTTTTCAAGTTTCTTTAATTGTGATTTTATACTGTTTGTTTGGGATTGTTCTTGTTTCTTGTGGTAAGCCTGTATTGCTATGTATTTTCCTTTCAGGACCGCATTCACAGTGTCTCACAGATTTTGGGCTGTTGAATTTTTGTTTTCATTTGTCTCTATGTATTGCTTGCTTTCTGTTTTAATTTTTTTCATTGATCCATTGATTATTTAGAAGCATGTTGTTTAGCCTCCATGTGTTTACTATTTGCCTTTTTGATAATCGTTAACCTATTAGGTGTGAAGTGGTTTCTCACTGTAGTTTTGACTTACATTTCCCTGAGGAGTGATGTTGAGCAGCTTCTCATGGACCTATTGGCCATCTGAATGTCTTCTTTAAGAAAATATATATTTTGATCCTCTGCCAGTTTATTAATTTGATTGATTGTTTTTCTACTGAGCTGTATGAATTCTTTATATATTTTGGTGGTTTTAGTGTTTATTT
The DNA here is from genome assembly GCF_030020395.1 of Manis pentadactyla. Lineage (NCBI taxonomy): Eukaryota > Metazoa > Chordata > Mammalia > Pholidota > Manidae > Manis > Manis pentadactyla. The sequence continues at coordinate 30,535,844 of NC_080033.1, forward strand.
TTTAATTGAGATGCATACAATAAAACGCACAAATCTTACTGCACTGCTTACTGAATTTTGACATATATATACACTCATTTAACCATTACCGAGACCAAGACATCAAACACTCTCACTGATTACCACTGCTTCCCTATTTTTACCCATCTCTCACCCCTCTGACAGCCACTAGGCTATTCTCTGTGTTTGAGTAAATTTATGTGTTTTTCTGTTTCATTTTTTTAGATTCCACGTATAAGTGAAATCATATGGTGTCTATCTTTCTCTGACTTACTGCAGTTAGCATAATACTCTGTAGGTCCACCCATGTCACAAATAGCAATATTTCACCCATTTTGTGGTTGACTAATATTCCAATGTATATGGGTACCAAGTCTTCCTTATCCATTCATTTATCCATGGACCTTTAGGTTGATTTCATATTTTGGATATTATAAATAATGCTGTGGTACACATAGGAGTACATATATCTTTTCAAATTAGTGATTTTTGCTTTCTTCAACTAAATTCCCAGAACTGGAATTTCTGGGCTGTGTGGTATTTCTACTTTCAGTTTTTCCATATTGTTTTCTGTACTGAGTGTACCAGTTTACATTCCAACTAACAGTACAGACGTGTTCCCTTTCCTCCACATACTTGGTAACACTTACTGTTTCTTGTCTTATTGAAAGTAGCCACTCTGATCGTGGTAAGGTGGTATCGCATTGCGGTTTTGATTTGTATTTCCCTGATCATTAGTGAAGTTGAGCATCTTTTCGTGTGTTTGTGGCCATCAGTAGGTCTTCTTTGGGAAAATGTCTATTCAGGTCTTCTGCCCATTTTTTAAATCAGATTATTTGTTACTTTGTTGTTGTGCTGTATGAGGTCTTTATATATTTTGAGTATTAGCCCCTTATCAGATACATCATTTGAAAACTACATTCTCCTTTTCTGTAGGTTACCTTTTTATTTTGTTGATGCTTTCCTTTGCTGTGAAGAAGATTTTTAGTTTGACATAGTCCCACTTGTTTGTTTATGCCTGTTTCCTTTACCTAGGGAGACATATCCAGAAAAAAATTGCTAATACCAATGTTCAAGAGTTTACAGTCTGTTTTCTTCTGGGAGTTTTGTGGTTTCAGGCCTTACATTTAATCTTTAATATATTTTGAATTAGTTTTTGCTTATGGTGTAAAATAATGGTCCAGTTTCATTCTTTTGCATGTCCGATTTTTCCAGTACCATTTGTTGAAGAGACTGTGCTTTTCCCATTGTATATTTTTGGCTCCGTTTTTTGTAAGCTCATTTACTTTATATGTGTTGGTTTATTTCTGAACTCCTGTTCCATTGATCTGTGTGTCTATTTTTATGCCAATACCATACTGTTTTAGTTTTTATTGCTTTGTAATTTAGTCTGAAAGCAGAGAATGTGATGCCTTCAGCTTTGTTCTTCTTTCTCAAGATTGCTTTGGCTATTCATGGTCTTTTGCGGTTCCATACAAATTCCAGGATTGTTCTTTTCTGTTCCTGTTAAAAATGCCTTTAGAATTTTGATAGTAATTGCATTCCATCTGTAGTTTGCTTTGGGTATTCTGGACATTTGAACAATATTCTTCCAACACAGGAGCACAGAATATATTTTTCATTTAGCTGTGTTTCCTTCGATTTCTTTCACTAATGTCTTATAGTATTCACCTCTTTGGTTAAATATACTTCTACATACTTTATTTCTTCTTATTCATTTATAAGTAGTACTGTTTTCTCTTTTTCTAATAGTTCCTTGTGAGTGTACAGAAATACAACTGTTTCGGTGAATTGATTTTGGATCCTGAAACCTTATTGAATTTGCTTATTAGTTCTAACAGCTTTTTTGTCAGAGTCTTTAGGATCGTCCTACACAGGTATACCTCAGAGCTATTTGGGTTCAATTCCAGACCAACATAACAAAGCAAATATCACAATTAACTTATTCCAATGAATTTTTTGGTTTCCCAGTGTGTACGAAAGGTATGTATACATAATACTGTAGTCTAGTTAGTGGGCAGTAGCATTACATACAATGTGCATATTTTAATTAAGCACACACACACACACACTCACACACAGATATATATATATTATATATGTATATATATAATATATATATACACACACACAGACATATGTAGACCAGAACCACTAATGTTTGCTAAGATGATGCAGCTTTCCATGGCTGGGCTGTGCCCACTGTCTTGGGTGTATTTTGCAAGAGCAACACTGTTGCCTGGAGATTCCATGACATCACACTGGTGCCTCTTTCCTAGGGACAGAGAGTCTATGGTGTTTGGTGCAGATTCCCACTTCAGAGCCTGGTGCCCTTGCATGTGTATGACTTCAGTGAGGTGCGTGCTGACCCCCTTGACATGAACAGGAATATGGAAACCATATCCAAGGTACTGTGTGTTTCTTTCTATTTTGGTGCCAGTTCTAAACATTTACATGAGCAACAATATTGTAGATTAATGATACCAAAATGAAAAAAATATAAATCAGAGAACAGGAATACAGAGATGCCGAGGCAGAGAGACATAAAAGGATCTCTAGGAATGAAAGAATATTAAAAGAGCTGTGTGACCAATCCCTCCATCATCAAGTCCCCCCCTCATACCTCATAAGAATCACTGTCTTTCAGCCCAGTAATATACTGTAGAATCACTACTTGTCTTCTCTGAGGTATCCTGCCCTCCCTGTGCCCCAATCCCCGGCCATATTATGTATGCTTTTTTATTGCCGCCTTTCCCCCTTTTCACTCCGTTCTCACCCATGCTCCCAAACCCCTTGCCCTTTGGTAACTGCTATAGTCTATTCTTGTGTTCTGTGAGACTACTGCTGTCCTGTTACTTCAGTTTTTTCTTTGCTCTTACACTCCACAGATGAGTGAAATCACTTGATACTTGTCTTTCTCAGTCTGGCTTATTTCACTGAGCATAATACTCTCTATCTACATTCAGCACCATAGGTATTTTAACATGCATTCTCAACAATATCTCAAGTTATCATGGTGTTTGAACTTCCTTCACAAAAGCAAAGTGTTCTTAAACTTTGAACATTCTCTTCCCCATTTATATGCTATTATTTTCTCGTATTTTTGTTCTAACTGTATCATATATCCCACACATGAGGCGTTTTGTTTCATGTAGTCATTCAAAGCACTTAAAACATAGTCAATGATGTCTTTGTTCATTCCCTTTTACTTTTCTACTATTTTTTAAAATTTTTAGTTAAGGTATTATTGATATACACTCTTATGAAGGTTTCACATGAAGAAACAGTGTGGTTACTACATTTACCCATATTATCAAGTCCCCACCCATACTCCAATGCAGTCACTGTCCATTAGTGTAGTAAGATGCCACGGATTCACTGTTTGTTTGCCTCCTTGCTGCACAGACACTTTCTATCCCTTTTTCTCTCTCTTTCTCTTCTGGTACCCCTATAATGCAAATGTAGTTCCATTTGGATTAGTCACACAGTTCTTTTAATATTCTTTCATTCCTAGAGATCCTTTTATGTCTCTCTGCCTCGGCATCTCTGTATTCCTGTTCTCTGATTTATATATTTTTTCATTTTTGTATCATTAATCTACAATTACATAGCAACATTATGGTTATAAGACTCACCCCATGCATTAAATGTCTTGTTACCTCATTTCACTCTCAGTCTAAGTTGTTTCTTTTAAATCTAAAGTGAGCCTCTTACAGGAAGCATATGTTTGATCTATTTCTTTAATCCACCAGCTATTCTGTACCTTTTAACTGGAGAATGTAATGTGTTTACATTAGTGTAATTATTGATAAGTTAAGACTTACTATTTTCCATTTTTAAAATTGTTTTCTGTGTGTGTGTGTGTGTGTGTGTGTGTTGATGTCTTCTGGTGTCAGTACACTCTGAATTATTTATTTTTTTCTATAATTATTACAGGAGTTTTCTTTGTGGTTATTATGAGGCTTACATAAAATATCTTAAACTTATAACAACCTACTTTATAATGACAGTTTAATTTTAATAGAATTCATAGACTTTTCACTGAAAAACTCCTCCCCATCATATTTTGGATTATTGTTGTTATAATTTACATGTTTTTGTTTTGTGTAACTTGCAACAGATTATTTTGTTATGATTATTTTTACACTTTTAAAGTTTTGAATTGGAGTTTAAGTGAATTATGCACCACAGTTGCCATATTAAATAATGTAACTATAACTATGTATTCACCACTACCAGTGAGATTTACACTACCATTTTATATTTAATGGCAACTTTAGCATTTTTCCATTAAATGCTACAATTATATGATCTTACAGCAGGACATCAAAGTCATCAAAAATACTAAGTGATTTATAGTCAACAGTTGCTAAAACAGAAATATTATTCTAATCACATAATCAGTATGTCTAAATTACTAAGATAATATATAAGGAAATACTTGGAGAAGAAGTAAGGTATCTTATGGGATGTGTTCTATGTTGCTTACTATTTTGTGCTCTGATCTCCAAGGTGAGAGTCCCAGAGGCTGTATTTTGAAATCTTAAAAGCTTTCTAATTTGAAATGCATGTGGATCATAACAGTCTTGTAAAGGAAGAAATGCTGCCAAAGAGATACAGATGCTGCCAGCAATTTTTATGTGGAAAATAAATTTAAAATTTTAATGCCTCTTAAAATGATAACTAAATGTCTGGTAAAGTTGGATCCCAGGATCTTTACCTTACACAGACATTCATTTTGTAGGAATTGCCCAGTCTGATTCCCTACCTGTAAGACACATCACCACATGGACACAAATTTATTCTTCCCCTTGATGGCAAAGAATAATGTTGGCACCAAAATTTGGGTGCTCATTTGGATTATTAAAACACTGGTATATAAGTATTTTATATAGTGAGGCAGCAGGGACCATGCTTCTCATCTGGCAATGTTAAAACACTGCTAGAGTCAGGAAACACTGACTATGATTATGTAAATCCATCATACTTTTGAAGGTAAATCCATGTTTACCTATTCTCCTACCATGAGCTGTCTAAATATGTTAGTATATTCACTTCCGTATCTTATTTTGGTATTTGCAAAAGATTTTTAGTAGCTAGAATAGATAGAATCCCCACAAAAATCTTCTAAAAATAGTCTACACTTGTGGCACTTCCTTACACATAGCTATTTCGTAGTATTTTGTTATCTGACTTGTTGTATCATTTCCTAAATCACCAGTAAGTTCCCTGTCCCTAAAGTAAGTTACCTTCCTCGGTCCTCATTTCACTTCAAACTTCTATCACCACGGTAACCTCTTTTATGGCTTTAGTGGCTGAAAAAAAGTTAACATCCCTGAGTGTGGTCATTCTTATCACCTATTTTTCACTCTTTTTTTCAATCTACTTCTTCCTTCCACTCCCTAAAAATAAGTATTATTCCCGTGTTCCATCTTCAAAACTCTGCTTTTCTACTTTTCTACTATGTATTCTGCTTTAAAAATGCCATCAACTCTTAAGTCTTCAATAAGCATGGCTTTTCATGTTTCTCTGTGGTCTGTATTATTGTCATTTTTTAAATATCTGGATCTTTATTTTTATCTTTTTAGAAATTGAACCAGCCTTTCCTCAAAAACAAGTGCACATTAGTAAAAGTGAAAGAGCATGGAATTTGGAATCAGAGTGACTTAATTTCTAATCTTATCACTCTTTTTATTTGACTTATAGAAGCTATGTATTCTCACCAAAGTTCTATATCTTTTTCAATAAAAATGGAAAGAGTAACACAAAATTATACTTCTATAGTGAAGAACTAGAATATCTTTCAGTCATAAAATTGCCTAGTAAATTACCCAGGATAAAGTAAAGCTCAATAATTGCTGAGTAATCTGTTTTTCCTTTCTCTAATTTTTCCAATGTAACAAACTTTATTTCCCTAAATCCTACACCCATCAATTCCACATCTTCAAACTTGTTAATCATTTTCTTCAATTTTCACTGCCTCTCTCTTACTTTACACCCTTAAAACTTGTCAGCTATACAAGGGCAATGGTCTCCTATTCTATCATAAGATGCATTACAACTGGCTTTCAGATAAAAAATCTTATTAAATACCTATTGCTATACTATCCCCAGATCAAAAACATGGGTCTCTCCATAGCTCACTGAATTAAGAAATCACTTAATATCAATTGTCATACACAGACATCATACACATTAGTTTAAAAGTACTTTTACCAACATTATTTTGTTACTCATTAAAACATCGTACATGTCAACATTCCTATTTTGCTAAGGAAAAAACCTGTATGTCAAAAGTCTGCACATTCAAAGTACTAAAGGCAGGCCTTGAACCTAGGGCTTATCACTTGCAATTTGCTTGTACATTTGCATTCCAGAACTTAGGCTGTTCCTTGATACAGTTCAAACCTAACTTTCTGATACTTTATTTCTAATTCTACCTTATTGTGTTACACAATACTAAAAATGCCTCTTATGGAAAATAAGTCATTTATGTTGTGTGTTGTGTATTTTTAAAAATAAAATATATGATACTATTCACTTAAAAAGTAACCAGTTGCTTAAGTCAAACTGTTCTTTCAAATGCCTCCATCCTTTATCAGCTCAGTAATACAGCACATGTGGCTCTCTTTTCCCAGAACATGATCCTGCCATTTGTTGCTTAAAAGAATCATATCCATTCTTCAAGTGTACTTTCATCTACCTTGGTTTACTGTAACTTGTCCACATTCTCTTGGGTCATATGACTTGAACTTGCTTCTCTTATTACCATATCATATTTTTTTCTGTTTCTAGAAGGCATATATTTTCTTACTATTTTTTCACCACTAAGGCAAAAATGATTTCGATGCTTAAGAAAAGCTTGCTGAATCGATTTTGAGTAAGCCTGCACTGCAACCTTCCTCTTGCTATATTTTTAGACCAAGACAATTAAGAATTATCATACTGCTATTGTTCGTATGGAAAGTTATTTCTGGCCTTTTTGAAAAGGTTCCCTCAAAGACATATTACTCAGGTCTGAAAAGCAGTGACAGCGTAAGTGCTCTGTTGTTGCTTGGGGCCAAGACTGCTCAGGACATTATTACCATATTGAAACTCGCTCCTAAAAAATTAAGTTGTATAAAGGTATAGAAGAAATTGCGTGACTAGATTTTTTAAAGTTACTCCAACTATGGTATCTAGTTGATAGGGCATTTAGGAAATATGACTTATGAAATTATACAGTATGGTTAAGAAATCTAAATGTATAAAAAGGCTTACTACTAACACTGTACACACTTTCTGAATAGCTTAGCACTCTAGCTACACGTTTTCTACTCTAATCTCATAGTCTTACAATTGGAGATGAAAAATAAACTGTTATTGCAAAGTTTTGACAAAAATATTAAAAGGAAAAGGTGATTCAAGGAACAATTTAAGACCACACACAATTTAAGTTATGGTTATCTTTCACCAAAATAGTTTACATACATATTTATAAATATATTAAACTGTTGCATTTAGAGAATAATTTTTAATGACTAAAACTGTTGATGGATGAAGCAGGTATTTGTCATTATTTAATGTGGGATTACTTTGTGTATATTAATAGCAACAACAAGTCTATAAAAATGAGAGTACTAATGTATTTTATGCCTCACAGAATAAGATGACTATTTTTTTGAAAAAATAAGATATAATGTCACCAGTATGGTATGGGCATAAAAACAGACACATAGATAAATGAAATAGGAAAAACCAGAAATTAACCAACACATATATGGCAAATTAATTTATGAAAAAGGATCCAAGAGCATCTAATAAGGAAAGGAGAGTGTCTTCAAAAATTTTAGTAGTCTGGATAGAAGACTGAATCAGCTACATCATTCCCTTAAAGCCTAATCCACAAGACCCTAACCTTCTTTAATTCTGTGAAGGCTGATAGAGGTGAGGAAGCTTCAGAAGAAGAGGAGGAAGCTAACAGAGGTTTGTTTATGAGGCTTAAGGAAAGAAGCTACCTTCATAACTGAACAGTGCCAATGAAGCAACAAGTGTCAATGTAGAAGCTACAGAAAGTTACCCAGGAGATCTAGCTAAGATAATTAATGAAGGTGACTACACTAAACAACAGGTTTTCAAGATGAAATAGATGAAATAGACTTCTTTTGGAAGAAGAGGCCATGTACGACTTCCATAACTGGAGAGGAGAAGTCAGTGTCTAGCTTCAAAACTTCAAATGACAAGGCTGACTCTCTCTTGGGGGAAAATACAGCTGGTGCTTTCAAGTTTAAGTTAATGTCCAGTTGCCATTCTGAAAACCTTGGGGCTCTTAAAAATTATGCTAAATCTTCTCTGTGCTCCCTAAATAGAACAACAAAGCCTGAATGACAGCATATCTGTTGACAGGGTGGTTTACTGAATATTTCAAGCCCATCTTGAGACCTACTCTTCAGAAACAAACAAAAAAAGATTACTTTCAAAGTAGTACTGCTCATTAACAATCCACCTGGTCTCTTAGGAGCTCTGGAGGAACTCAAAAGTACAACAAAATTATTGTTTTCATGACAGGATAACACATAATCCATTTTGCAGCTCACGAATCAAGCAATCTTTCTGATTTTCAATTAACATATTTTCATTTAAGAAATACATTTTATAAGACTATAGTGGCCTTGGACAGTGATTCCTCTGATGAATCTGGGAAAAGTAAACTGAAAACCTTCCAGAAAGGATTCACCATTCTTAATGTCATTAAGAACATTAATGATTCATGGGAAGATGTCAAAATGTCAAGATTAACAGGAGTTTGCTAGCAGTTGATTCCAACCCTCATGGATAACTTTGAGATGTCCACGATTCCAGTGGAAGGAGTAACTGCAGATGTGGTGGAAACAGCAAGAGAGCTAAAATTAGAAGTAGCACCTGAAGATGTGACAGAATTGCTGCAATCTTATGGAAAACTTGAACATATGAGGGGTTGCTCCCTATGGATGAGCAAAGAAACTGGTTTCTTGATATGGATTCAAATTCTCACGAAAATGCTGTGAAGATTGTTGAAATAACAACAATGAATTTAGATTATATAAATTTAGTTCATAAAAAAGCAGCAGGACTTAACAGGATTGACTCTGATTTCTGAAAGAAGTTCTGTGGGTAAAACCCTATCAAATTGCATAGCACATTGCAGGGAAATTATTTAAGAAAGGAAGAGTTAATTGGTGTGGCAAGCTTCACTGTTGTCTTGTTTTGAGAAATTGCCACAGCCACCCCAAAATGCAGCAACCAAAATCCTGCTCACTCAGCAGCCATCAGCACTGATATAAAACCCTCTCACCCTCCCCCAGCCAAAATCCAACAACTAGCTGAAAGCTCAGATGATGGTTAACATTTTTTAGCAATGAAGTGTTGTTTAATTAAAATATGCACATTGTATGTAATGCTACTGCCCACTAACTAGACTACAGTATTATGTATACATACCTTTCGTACACACTGGGAAACCAAAAAATTCATTGGAATAAGTTAATTGTGATATTTGCTTTGTTATGTTGGTCTGGAATTGAACCCAAATAGCTCTGAGGTATACCTGTGTAGGATGATCCTAAAGACTCTGACAAAAAAGCTGTTAGAACTAATAAGCAAATTCAATAAGGTTTCAGGATCCAAAATCAATTCACCGAAACAGTTGTATTTCTGTACACACACAAGGAACTATTAGAAAAAGAGAAAATAGTACTACTTATAAATGAATAAGAAGAAATAAAGTATGTAGAAGTATATTTAACCAAAGAGGTGAATACTATAAGACATTAGTGAAAGAAATCAAAGGAAACACAGCTAAATGAAAAATATATTCTGTGCTCCTGTGTTGGAAGAATATTGTTCAAATGTCCAGAATACCCAAAGCAAACTACAGATGGAATGCAATTACTATCAAAATTCTAAAGGCATTTTTAACAGGAACAGAAAAGAACAATCCTGGAATTTGTATGGAACCGCAAAAGACCATGAATAGCCAAAGCAATCTTGAGAAAGAAGAACAAAGCTGAAGGCATCACATTCTCTGCTTTCAGACTAAATTACAAAGCAATAAAAACTAAAACAGTATGGTATTGGCATAAAAATAGACACACAGATCAATGGAACAGGAGTTCAGAAATAAACCAACACATATAAAGTAAATGAGCTTACAAAAAACGGAGCCAAAAATATACAATGGGAAAAGCACAGTCTCTTCAACAAATGGTACTGGAAAAATCGGACATGCAAAAGAATGAAACTGGACCATTATTTTACACCATAAGCAAAAACTAATTCAAAATATATTAAAGATTAAATGTAAGGCCTGAAACCACAAAACTCCCAGAAGAAAACAGACTGTAAACTCTTGAACATTGGTATTAGCAATTTTTTTCTGGATATGTCTCCCTAGGTAAAGGAAACAGGCATAAACAAACAAGTGGGACTATGTCAAACTAAAAATCTTCTTCACAGCAAAGGAAAGCATCAACAAAATAAAAAGGTAACCTACAGAAAAGGAGAATGTAGTTTTCAAATGATGTATCTGATAAGGGGCTAATACTCAAAATATATAAAGACCTCATACAGCACAACAACAAAGTAACAAATAATCTGATTTAAAAAATGGGCAGAAGACCTGAATAGACATTTTCCCAAAGAAGACCTACTGATGGCCACAAACACACGAAAAGATGCTCAACTTCACTAATGATCAGGGAAATACAAATCAAAACCGCAATGCGATACCACCTTACCACGATCAGAGTGGCTACTTTCAATAAGACAAGAAACAGTAAGTGTTACCAAGTATGTGGAGGAAAGGGAACACGTCTGTACTGTTAGTTGGAATGTAAACTGGTACACTCAGTACAGAAAACAATATGGAAAAACTGAAAGTAGAAATACCACACAGCCCAGAAATTCCAGTTCTGGGAATTTAGTTGAAGAAAGCAAAAATCACTAATTTGAAAAGATATATGTACTCCTATGTGTACCACAGCATTATTTATAATATCCAAAATATGAAATCAACCTAAAGGTCCATGGATAAATGAATGGATAAGGAAGACTTGGTACCCATATACATTGGAATATTAGTCAACCACAAAATGGGTGAAATATTGCTATTTGTGACATGGGTGGACCTACAGAGTATTATGCTAACTGCAGTAAGTCAGAGAAAGATAGACACCATATGATTTCACTTATACGTGGAATCTAAAAAAATGAAACAGAAAAACACATAAATTTACTCAAACACAGAGAATAGCCTAGTGGCTGTCAGAGGGGTGAGAGATGGGTAAAAATAGGGAAGCAGTGGTAATCAGTGAGAGTGTTTGATGTCTTGGTCTCGGTAATGGTTAAATGAGTGTATATATATGTCAAAATTCAGTAAGCAGTGCAGTAAGATTTGTGCGTTTTATTGTATGCATCTCAATTAAAAAATAAACACTAAAACCACCAAAATATATAAAGAATTCATACAGCTCAGTAGAAAAACAATCAATCAAATTAATAAACTGGCAGAGGATCAAAATATATATTTTCTTAAAGAAGACATTCAGATGGCCAATAGGTCCATGAGAAGCTGCTCAACATCACTCCTCAGGGAAATGTAAGTCAAAACTACAGTGAGAAACCACTTCACACCTAATAGGTTAACGATTATCAAAAAGGCAAATAGTAAACACATGGAGGCTAAACAACATGCTTCTAAATAATCAATGGATCAATGAAAAAAATTAAAACAGAAAGCAAGCAATACATAGAGACAAATGAAAACAAAAATTCAACAGCCCAAAATCTGTGAGACACTGTGAATGCGGTCCTGAAAGGAAAATACATAGCAATACAGGCTTACCACAAGAAACAAGAACAATCCCAAACAAACAGTATAAAATCACAATTAAAGAAACTTGAAAAAGAACAAATGAGGCCCCAAATAAGGAGAAGGAGGGACATAATAAATATCAGAAGAGAAATAGATAAAATAGAGAAGAATAAAACAATAGAAAACAATCATGGAAACCAGGAGCTGGTTCTTTGAGAAAATAAAGAAAACGGATGAATCCCTGGGCTAACTTATCAAGAGAAAGAGAGAGAGAGTACAAACAAATCAGAAATGAAGAAGGAATAATCACAATGGATACCACAGAAATGCAAAGAATTATTAGAGAATACTATGAAAAATAACATGCCAATAAATTGGACACCTAGGGATTGGACAACTTTGTAGAAAAATACAACTTTCCAACACTGACCCAAGAAGAAACAGAAAATCTGAACAGACCAATTCCCAGCAACAAAATTGAATTGGTAATTAAAAAACAAAAAGAACTCCCAAAAAACTTCCAACTAAATGGAAATCTATCCCATGCTCATGGATAGGAGGAATTAATATTGTCAAAATGGCCATCCTGCCCAGAGCAATTTACACACTCAGTGCAATCCCTATCAAAATGACAATAGCATTTTTCAATTACCTAGAACAAATAGTTCGAAAATTCATATGGAAACACAACAGACACCGAATGGCCAAAGCAATTCTAAGGAAGAAGAACAAAAGCTGGGGGATTATGCTCTCTGACCTCAAGCTCTACTACAAAGCTACAGTAAGCAAAGCAGTTTGGTATCCGTGCAAGAACAGACCCATAGATCAGTGTAACAGAAAAGAGAGCCCACATATAAACCCACACATCTATGGCCAATTAAAATACAATGGGGAAAAGACAGCCTCTTCAACAACTGGTGTTGGAAAAACTGGACAACTACATGTAAGAGAATGAAACTGGATTATTATTGAACTCCATACACAAATATAATCTCAAAATGGACCAAAGACCTAAATTAAGTCATGAAACCATAAAAATCTTATCAGAAAATGTAGGCAAAAATCTCTTAAACATAAGTATGAGCAATTTTTTTCCTGGACACATCTCCTCAGGCAAGGAAAACAAAATCAAACATGAACAAGTGGGACTGTATCAAACTAAAAAAGCTTCTATACAGCAAAAGACACCATCAGCAGAACAAAAAGGCAGCCCACGGTATGGGAGAATATATTCGTAAATGACTCATCTGATAAGGGGTTAACATTCAAAATATATAAAGAACTCATACACATCAACACTCTTAGAACAAATAACCTGATTAAAAAGATAGGCAGAGGATATGAACAGACATTTCTCCAAAGAAGAAATATGGATGGCCAACAGGCACATGAGAATATGCTCCACCTTGTTAATCATCAGGGAAATTCAAATCAAAACCACACAAGAAATCATCTCACAATGGCCACTATCCAAAAAACAAGAAATAGAAAATATTGGTGAGGATGGAGGGAAAGGTGAACCCTCCTACACAGTTGGTGGGAATGTAAATTGGAGCAACTGCTATGGAAAGCAATATGGAGGTTCCTTAAAAAACTAAATATTTAAATACCTCTCAGTTCAGTAATACTACTTCTAGGAATTTCCCTTAAGAAAAAAAAATGTCTGAGTTGTAAACATATATGTACCCCCTATGTTTATCACCACACTATTTGCATTATCCAACACATGGAAGAAAGCTAAGTAGCCATCAATAGATGAATGGATAAAGATGTGGTACCTATACACAATGGAATATTATTCAGCCATAAAAATAAAAGAAATCCTGCCATTGCAACAACGTGGATGGATCTAGATGGTATTATTGCTCAGTGAAATAAGCCAAATACCATATGATTTCATTTATTTGTGGAATATAAAAACAAAGCAAAATGGAGGGAACAAAACAGCAGTAGACTCGGGAACTGAGAAGTGACTAGTGGTTACCGAGGGGGAGGGGTTGGTGTGGGTGGTGGGGAAGAGGGAGGCAGATAAAGGGGCACAATGATTCACAATCACAATTATCAGTTGGTCACAGGGATGATAGTGCAGCATGGAGAACATAGTCAGTGATTCTGTAACATCTTTCCACGTTGATAGATAGTAACCACACTAGAAGAGGTGAGGATTTAATAATATGACTAACTGTTGAACCGCTGTGTTGTACATTTGGAACCAATATAAGATTGCATATAAATGACACTTTAATAAAAAAGCAAAAGACTAGACAAGAGATAATAAGTGTTGGCAAGGATATGTGCACAAGAGAGCACAGCTTAGGGACTCCTCATTAATTTAAAAATAGAACTACCATATGAACCAGCAATTCCACTTTTGGGTATATATCCAAAGAAAATGAAAACACCAACTCAAAAACATATCTGCACCTCCATATTCATTGCAGCATTACTTACAATAACCATGATATGAAAACAACCTGTATGTCCATTGGTAGATGAATGGGTAAGTAGGCAGTGTTATACATGTTCTATGGAATATTATTCAGCTATAAAAAGATGAAATCTTGACATTTGCAACAACATGAATGGACCTTGAGGGCATCAAAGCAAGTGATATAAGTCAGACAGAGAAAACCAAATACTCCATGATCTGCGTTATATTTGGAATCTTAAATTAAGTATTAAAACTTCAGTTTTACATTACAAAATCTGCAAGCTTTGTAGCATCTCCTGTCTACTTCTCTGTCTTGATTCCTGTTACAGTAAGAATAATTTCATTTTACCTTTCCTTGGTATCCTCACTATTTTCTCCTACAAAAGTATGTTCTTTACTTATACCCTCTCCTTCTTATCATTAATGTTTTCTTCTTTATAGGACCATTTGCATCACTCAGTAAACATACTCTGATTTCTTGTATCTTTACGAAGAAAATTTCTCTTGAGTTCCTATGGCTAAAGAACTTCCCTATTAATTTGCAGTTCATATAATTTGTTGTTCCAAAGCTCTTAATTGTCTGAACTGTTACTACTCACTCTTCAGCCTATTTTAATTAGTCTCAACTTCTCCCTGATGACATCATTCTTGCCAACAACTTTCACGTTGTCAAATTTAAGAGAGATGATTTTTCTTTATCAGTCCTAATTTTCCAATAGTATCCAACAGTCCTTGACCCCTTTTAAAGGACTTCCTTCCTTCACTTCACTCACTCCAAATATCTTGCCACTCACGAGCACTGATTTGATAGCTCCTTGAATTCCATCATGTCCTCAAATAGCATAGATCTTTGGGACTATGTCATAGGTTCTTTCCTACTTACATAGTCAAAATGATGTTACCTAGCCATGTTGCTTCAATTTATAATATCTACACACTGATGATCCCATGTTTTCCCTGAATTTCAATTGTGTTCAACTATGGACTGAAGTACCACTTGGAAATCTCTAAGACATTTGAAGTTTACAGTCTCAAAAATGAACTCTTGTTCCTTCTCCTCAAGTCTCTAGACTTCCACATTTAATTAAATATAATCACTTACTACATTCTCATGATGCTCAAGTTAGAAAATTAGGGATCATCCTTCATTACTTTTTTTTTCTTTCCATATTGAATTATCATTGGTAGCTGAGAATTTTGTCTTTAAAAGATACCTTGAATCTGTCTAGTTCACTGCCATCACCAAGCCTCTAGCATCTTACACCTAGACAACTGTCGTAGCCTTCTAACTACAACTTCTGTTTTCTTTGATCCATCTATATAAACTATAAAGCATGATCTACTGAAATATACATTGGGTCAGGTCACTCTCCTACAACACTTCGGAGCTTCCCATAACAGGTGGGCGACCTGAATGACTGCAGTAGCCTAGGGGCAACCATAATGCACCAGCGAGAGCTTTCTCAGCCCCCGAGGGGCTGTGGTTTGGTTCCAGCAGATGTTGCCTTGGAGGTGTATCAGTTGCAGCTGCCAAATCTAACAAGGGATATAAAATCTGTGTGTTTGTGTGTGTGTGTGTGTGTGTGTGAAATCCCCTGTAATTTTAAATGTTGGCCCCATGAAAAAAAAAAAGATAAAAGCACTGTGTGCTTAAAAGAAAACATATCTTCTGTCCGGATCAGGCTGAATGGCTGCCAATTTGCTTCCTTTGCAGAAGAGATCTGGTTTCTCCTTATCTTCTCAACTTTATTCTATGCTTTACTCCCATTTACTTTCTGTAATTTAGGCTCACTTATCTTTGCTTTCCTGGAGTAGCTATTCAAGGTCATGCTCAATGTGAGGCTCTTCCTTCACTGTAGGCTAGATGCGTAAAATCTGTCTGGGATATATGAGAGGGCAGTTCTTCTTAAATTGGGTGGATTCCTACACTGATATTTTCATTCTTTCTCACAGAAGTTTCATTTATAATTTTGTGTTTTGACTTCAGAGTACTTTTCTAAATTTGTGATTACATCTGCATGTGTTCATTTAATTAATTGATGAATTAGCTAAGTCATTAATTATAGAACATGTGCACATTGTACATTGTCTTTTCTGACATTAAATCCTAATAACTATGTGGAGTGGCAAGCACTATGCCTGGACTTGGGTGTTTTATTTGTTCCTAGTACAAGGTCAGGCACATAACAGGTTAAACAATATAATGTAGGTAATGAATGTACGAGTATATAAATGTCTTTCTCTGTATTTTTCTTCCTATCTATACCAGATCCTAATCATCCTTCATCTCTTAGCTAAATACTAAACTTCTGTGACCTCATCTCCTAGCCTCTAAAAATACCATACTTCCTTTTTTGTCCATAACATTACTTAAACTATGATGACAACATTATATTTTAGTCCAACTGTGAGCGTTTTGATGTCTAACATCTACCATGGTGCAAGCAATATAACTGTAAGATGATCTTATGAGTTAAAATCCACTACACTCGAAGACAGTTTAACTCATTATATTACTATTGTATTGTCTATTTCCAGAGAACCATGTCTTTTTGTAAAAAAAAATATTTTGTAAAGCTTTTGTAGCAAGTATTAACATTTATCCTAATTGTAATTATTTTATAACATTCTATGTATCAAACTATAATAGATACTAGCATTAATTGAATACCTATATTGTCTCAAGCTCTGTGATTCTACCAAGTGTACATTATCCCATGCTATCTTCCTCTCAACCCCTGCAAGATAAGTATTATTATCCTCATTTTTAGATCATAGGAAACAAACTCTTGGAGAAGACAACATACTTTATGGCAAGGATGGGATTTAAATGAAGTTTGTTTGACTTCAAAGCATAATGTAATAGAGTGTACAGAAGTCAGATTTTGGAATGACAAGTAAAGACTTCAAATTCCAGTTCCGTCAAATTATTAGCTGTAAATCCTTCAGTTTTCTTATTTGTATGTCAATATAATGTAAAAATACCGTATGGGATTTCATAATAAATAAGGAAGACATGTAAAAATACCACTTAGTAAATTGCTTGCCACATTGTAGTCTACAAAATATCACTACTAAAAACACTGATATTTAATCAGACACTTTAAAATAATGAATTACTATTAACAGTAACATCGATGGAATCTGTCTGCCACAGTTTTACAGAACCAGGTCTTCATCTCCACATTGCTGGTTATTTTTAAAATTTAAACTACGCTTTAAGAAAATAAAGAATGAAATAAACAATTTAAAATATTACCTAAAATCTGATCCAACTCTCTTCCCATTTTCTGGCTCTCCTGGATCTGGGCATAAATTGGGAGCTGTTTTAATAACACCCTCGTTTACCGTAAAAACAGGAAAAAAACACGCTATTAGAAAATTAGGGATAACATTAATTTAAAAATTTACATAAAATATATCCTTGTATATTTTTATTATAATCATTAGTTTATACACAGTTGAAATATAATTTTGCTACCTAAAAATGAAGACAAAACACTTTTTCTATTTGTGGACTATAGGAAAATAAGTTGGATGTTCACATGAAATTGAGTGCTATTCTATTAACACATAAACAGGTAACGCCTTATTTTATTAGTATATAAACTATGAAATCTTGAGAAAGGTGTTCCCAGGGTATCAGTACCACGGTTTCTATTAATTACTAGCAGTACAGAAGTCATCAACAGTTACAACAGTGTCATTTGGGCACCTGTTATTTTTAAGTTGCAGAAGAAAAATAAGACCCTATGGAAATAGTTTTAAATTATTAGCACTTCTCATCTAGTATATAGTAGATCATCTTGGTCTGCCACTGTCAAAGTAAAACTATGGTGCAAATGACCAACATTCCATTGAATTATGATATAATACTGAAAAGCAAAATAATGACTTTACCATCAATTTCCGTAACAATGTTTTGATTAGCCATTGTACATGTTGTCCACAATTTTTTCAGAATACACAGTTGATGAAAGATTAATTTTTTCCATGAATGTGAGCACAGTGGAAAACGAAATCCTCAAGGTCAATTTTTTTTAGTGGGAAGATTATTAAACCAGATAGTTTTGAAATATCCGAGTGCTATTGTTTCATAACCTCAATGTAACAGTGAACTGGAGAATAATTCTATTTTGCTCCTCATCAACTCATCTACTCTTAAGAAACAAATATACCTGAGAGGAGACTGTAGAGGATGAAATAAATAAATATTGCAATGGTTCGTGTCCAACACTGTGGATTAGAATCACTTGTGGAGTTTTCCTTAAAGAGCAAAGAGGCCTACTTCTACCACAGATATTCTAATGCAATTATGCTAGGGTGGGACACGGGACATCAGGGTTTTTAAAAAACTATGTTTGTTTTGTTTGTTAATAATCCTAAGGTTATTCTAATGTAAATCAACATTGATAACCACTGTATCCCAGCATCATTTAGTTCAGATTGGTCGATATTTATCGCATAGCAACAAAACTACCAGCGGATGGCCCAGGAGGCATGGCTCTGGTAAAGTTGTCATATTTTCATTTGGACATGAAACTTTGTATTTATGCCCCTCATTCTATAAAAACAACTTTCCTAAGTATTGCCAGCAATACTTTAATTGCTAACTTTATTACATATTCACCGATCCATACAAAACAAGTGACAACTTTTCTTCTTTGGTCTGCCGACTTGCTATTTAATTCCTCTTTACCATTCTGTTTTATGTGGGCTTGTTTGTACCTTGGGCACTCTCTTCCTTTGGCTGTTATGACACAGAGTGGACAAATTCAAAGGCACTGACCCACAGTTCTACTTATTTTATATTTCCCTCAAGTCTTGAAAAATCACATCTTTGCTAATAACTTTCCATCTATGTTTTTGTCAGCTTTTGTTAAGCTCCTTTCTTCTTCCTTTAATGAACTACTAGATAATCCCACCAAGTTTCCCAGTGTTATTGCATTGGGAAGCTTAGATATAACCTCACTACTGATGCTTTTTTGACTCTTTTATCATTCACCTCCAATCCATCTTGAGAACAAAAGGAGAACTAAACTTCCTCAAACACTATTTTTACTACTGTTCAAATCTCATACAATTCTAGATTTATAGTATAACAATTATCTTTTCTACTAGCATTTATAGTATAACAATTATCTTTTTTCCTAGCCACCAAGATACACTTATTACTGAAGTCTGCAGGATTCTTCATCTTTCTGCATTTTCATGGACTGCCATGCTCATTCCAGGCTTGCTTTATTTTCTCCATGCTTCCAGGGTTTCTCTTTCTTCCCCTTTAGCTGTCAAAATCCCACCTAATTTTCAAGACCCAGCTCAAGTTCCACTTTTTGTAAAATATGATCTCTCATTTTCCCAGGTTATTCAAATCTCTCTTTTTACAGAAAATGGACAGTTTTATATTTAATTTTTAAATTAGTTTGTGTTATAAATTAATAGCTGCACATTCCTTGCTCATATATACAAAGAGATATAATTGATAAAGGGACAACTTATAAATATTTTAATATGCCCACATGCATAGATAGGGGTTAATGATTTCTTAGCAAATATGTCCTAGTTGTTTTTGAGAAACAACAATATCTGGTATACTGTTTTCAATGAATTGGGTATTTTCTATGGGAAGCACTTTTTTACTATTTTAAATAGATTTTCAAATATATTGTGGTGAATGTTATTAAAATGTGGCTTTTTTACATAGGAGACAGATAAGGAACAATGGCATGACCTAGGCTTACCTACTTTATTATAATCTATACCACAGATTAAAGGTGGTCTTTCAATATATTAGAAAACGGAAATAATAAAATTTCATTTTTTTCCATTTTATCAGAGCTTCAAAAATCAAGCTAAGTTTAATATGAATTTCAATAATAGCATACACTTATGTAGTACTATGTGTCAGGAACTATTCTACATCCTTAACATGTACCCATTTATAATCTTCACAACAATCTTAAAGTAGCTATTATTATTACACATTTCCTATAGGTGAGAAGACTGAGGACTAGAGAGGTTAAAAAGTGCTTCCAAAGTCATATTGCTTGTCAGTGCCTTCCTTAGTCTAGGTTTAAACCCTGGGCAACCTGGTTCAAGAAATTCTACTCTTAACCCCTGAGCCTTACATCCTGTCCAGAAATCTCAGCCAGGAAAAAGAACATCACTAGTTAATTCTCTTTTCCAAACATTTTGTCTTAAAATACAGAGCACATTCACAATTTCCACCATTTTCATTTACTTAATCCCAGTTCTTACAATTCTAATTGCGATATTACTTTCGTCTATTTGTACATGTCCTTTAAACCGCTGCTTATGGACATCTACAAGAGAGGAAAGACCTCCCAAGTTGTAATGGAAAGATAACAGGATAGTATCTATATACGTGCACTTAATGTTCCTTAATTGAAAACATTTAAAATAAAAATAAAGAACAGAGTGCATATAATCTCTTATTTTTCTAATGTTCAGATATTGCATAACTGCCCACAGCAAGTGATGTCAAGACATACAAATGAAGTTAGTATTCATTCAATCAGCTGCTCTCACTCCATAGCATCATTCAAGCAAGTGGCTAGATTTATCACTTTTATTTTTAAAAATTTGAATTTAACTTACAGAGTGGTAAGAACAGGAGTACTCTATAAAGTTTAATTGCCTGGACAAGATGCTGCCTCTTGAATACCGTTTTTGCTCTAATATTTCAGGATATTTTATCATCATCATCATTATTATTTACTCATTCACTATTAGTCATTTTCCCCGCATATCTGTGGGAAAAAGAGAGAAGGGCAGTAGGTGTTGGATTTAAAAAATTAAATGAATTGTCCTTTCTTACATCATTGAGGTGCAGTATCTTTATTACGTGTGTCTGTCAAATGTGTTACCATAACCTTAATAAATTTACCATATTTTTGTGTGTTCCAGCTTAAATACACTAGCTATATAAATACCCAACATCAAAATATAATTTTGTTATTATTAGCAAGTTTTCTGAGACTTCTAGCTTTACACAGCATATAATCTATTCTAAAAATAAAAATAAGTAGATTCTGACCAAAAGTCACATCCCTGTTACCTCATCCAGCTACCTTTCTTTGATTTTTTTAATAGTGCATTGAAAAATTTATTAAACCTTACAAAATAAAACACTTCTGGTTTTGAATTCAAACATCATGGATGTTGACAGAATGTTACTTTATACTAACTTTATATTCTTCACAGGGTTGCCTTGTTTGTTTTGCTTCCCAATAAAATGCTGGAATCTTGCAGGCTGAGATTGTATTTTACTCACTCTTTTACCTGCTTAGTTTAGCACGGTGCTCCCATGGAGATGTAGCTCAAACGGAATTGTGAAATGAATGGATAATAATGAATGAATGAAAGTATGAATTTGAAGAAGATGAAATAAAAAGTACATAATGGGAGGCTCATTTTTTAAATAATTCCATCTTTATATTCAAGGAGATTCTAGTAGAAAAGTTGGCAAGTTTACTAGTTCACTAAATGCAACATTTTAAATATAAAACATTCCTTTTATTTTTAAAATAAAAAAAACTAATTTTTTTTCCCTTCTTGGAAAACTTATGCCTTTACGTAGAATAAGGTGGGATGAACACAGGCTATTTAGAATTCAGGGATGAAAGTTGGAAAATTAATCTGAATTAGCCATTTAAACAATCAAACGCTCTCCATGGACACTACTGCAACATCCTGAATCTCTTATTAATGTTCCTTAGTTAAACTGTAAAATTGCTGTTGCGGGAAGACATGCTTTAGCAATGTGTGTGCTTTATATCATCTATGCTTATGTTAATTTCTGGCAATTCTGATAATAGTATTGATCATTTTTTCAAAGAAGATGAGCTGCATTTATTTCTTTACATTTGAAAGGTGAATGTGAGATAACAATTGTCTCCTTTTAAAACTGGTTCTGTGTTAAATTATATCAAAGAGATAAAAACTGAATACTTACTTGGTAATAGGTATATAATATTGACATAATTAAAACAATGTAACCCTTTTCTATAAACAACCATAAAGAATATATTTTTGAAACTAGTGAATAAATACTTGAGAAAAAAATTGGAAAAAAATAAAATTTAAAATGTTTTTGGTTTATTATTCTTGACTATAAAAAATCGGCCAATATAATTTGCTTAGATTGAAGTGGGGATATTACATTCAAAAATAAAACAAGATCAAAAGTATTTTTATCTCTTACATAAAATATGAGTGCAAAATTTGTTTTAAAATTATGAAGTAAATTTACAGTTTTGCTTTATGGCTTTTATTGTCTCATTAATTTTTGTACTGACAATTTTAAAGCAAACATAAAAGATTTAAAAATAAAATATTTGTATTGTAAAATGTCAGGTTTCCCTCTCCACACCCAGACACACTGTTGTCTAAATTTCTTTTTATTATTGAGCTTCATAACTCCTGTACATGAACAATGAAAATAACATATATTTGCACTAAGGCAATGTGCCAAGTATAGAGAGTTGCATGTATCTTAGTGCTATGATAAATCTTAGATAGTTTTATATAAACAGACTGAATTTTCCTGGGCATCTGAAAGTTTGAAGCATGTACCATATGAAATAACATTTGAGTAGCCAAAATAAGAAAAGGGTGAAACAGTAGCAGCTTCTAATTCTACTTAGAATTCAGAAATTACTATATTAGACAAAATATTAGGAAAATAAAGGTAGTAACCCTAATGTTTAAGTCCGCAAATATTTTTATTTCTTGTTGACATGATGAAATATGATGTGTCCAAATAATTTCATATGGCTTTTTCTTTCTATTTTCTATAATAAGAAAAATGTCTTTCAAAATAAAATAACTAATCAAATTATTAATATATGAGAAACATACTGTAGCATTATTTATTTTCCAGAAAAACTGTCATTATCAATTTGAAACTATGTTTTAACCAACAAAGTATAACAAGAAATCGTAATTTACAATTAAGTCCTTTGAAATTAACTGTTCAAGTGCTATCCAAACAGGTAAGTGTATTTGACCAACAATTTCCTATTGACAACTGCTGATTTTAGTTTAGTAGTCTCAGAATATACCAAAATGTAAGTATCACATTTTAAAATTAATTATTATACTTTAGAAGATTTGATAATATACATGCCCTAGGTTTGTTTCTTGATAATTGATGTAACTTCTCAATTTCTTTCATGTACTTTTTTATTCAAAATATTAGCATGTAATCCTTTCCTTACGTAGTTACGATGAAACAATTTTTGTTAAATAGTTATAAGCTCATCTCATCAGATGATTTGGAATTGACTAAAAATAACAATGCTAAACACATTCCTGTAAAATCTAATAACATATCATTTACAACAACTAAACTTACTTTCTATCAACATGCTATTTTAGAAGTCAGATGTATGTCATGAATGGCTTCTCTCAAAATTATTATATGTATGTGTGTGAGCAGTAAGGCAGGGGATTTCTACAAAGTGCTATTGACTTAATCTACAAAAATGAATAACTTGCATAAATTTATTCTATATTCATTTACGGTAATATATATGAATTTTCTAATTTAGTGATTCTTAATCTGAGATTCACGGATGAATTTCTGATGATCTATAAATCCCTGAATGTTGAGAAAAATTGTATATTGAGACAACACATAAACATATGTATTTCAAGCCATTTTGTGAGATTTTCAAAAGAAAGCAAAAATTAATTAACTTATAAAAGACTACTGATTTAAAGGGTTCAGATAAATTAACTCAAATTAAGAATACCTTTTTCCTCTAAATGAGAAGTTGCTATTAAAATTTTCCTCAGAGAAATAGTTGAAATTTAGATATGTTCACACCAAAATTCCTGTAAGAAACCACCAATTTGTGGAATTTGACTCACTTTTTAAATCTCACATCCTAGAGTTATAAAAGTAAAATATTACCAACACTCTAGATTAAAAGTTTATCACTGTTGATTTTTATATGTCGAAACAATCTGAGTTTGGGAGCTTTCTGTATCAATCCATTAACTCAGTGCACATTTAAATACAAGAAAATACTGAATAATAATCATGCATGTTATATAGGTATTAATGCAGTTAATTTGGTAAATACACGAACGTATTTAATAAAACACGCACAACCAACACAGAAACAACAAACTTCACTCTTGCACCAGGGAAAGTAACAAAAAAGGAGTACACTCACAGACAGAAAACTTGTTGCTGCTGTCTTTCCCTGGAAACCATTTAAAACTCTAGATTTAAAATCTATAGCTTTTTTCACTAGTTAAGAAAACAAACAAAAACATGTATCAGAATATACAATTTTAAAATGAAATTCAAGTTAACAAATTTTGTTAGCATGGAATTATGCAACTTAAAAAAACTGCTTTCTTCTTGTTTGTTATGCCTAGGAAGATTGGAGACTGACGAAGATTAGGATTGGGGTGGATTAATGATTGTGCATTGAGCATTGACTCCCCTATACAGAATTTTATTGTTGTTAACAACCATTTGATCAATAAATATGAGAGATGCCCTCACACACACACACAAAAAAGTACACACTTCCAATGGTAAAATAAATAAGTAACCGGGATGTAATATATAGCATAAGGAATATAGTCAAGATATTGTAACAGCTTGGTATGGTGATAGCTGGTACCTAGAATTGTCATGTATATAAATGTTGAATCACTACGTTGTACACCTGAAACTAATGTAATGTAATACTGTGTGTCAACTACCCTTCAATAAAAAATAACTATCTACAAAAAATAAAAATAAAAAAAAATAAGCTGATGGTTAAAAAATGCAGATTTAGGTAAAAATTCCTCTTATAGAAGTTTGAGAATGACAAAGGAGAGGAATATCATGGACACCCAAAAACTTAGGTTATACATTTGCACCATAATTTTGTTCTTATCGTTAATTAACAATTAACATGGTAGATATTTCTGCATTCTTCTCCTAAGTGGAGAAATATTGAAGTCCTAATAATGTGGCCTGAGAACAATGTTACAAATTTCTAGTATGAATAGCAACAGCAACAAAAAAGTAAAAATAGATGTCAGAAAGTAAAAAAAAAAAAAAAAACAAAAAAACCCCTGCTTTCTTAAGCCTGATATAGGGTACCCAGAAGAAAACAAATCAAAATGCAATATAATATAAGTAGTAAAGCACCAAACAGTAAAGAAGGATTTTAAGTGTTCTTAAAGGGAGATCCTGGGCGCGCGCGCGTGTGTGTGTGTGTGTGCGTGTGTGTATGTGTGTGTCTGTGTGCGCGTGTGTGCATGTGTGTGTGTAGATATTTTAAATACTATCCAAGTTTTTTATATAAGAGCAAAACATTAACCTTTTATCATAAACAACTTGAATTTATCAAATTTTAATGGAATAAATTAAGGTAGACAAATAAAAATACCGAGACGTGGTAAAAATGGATGATGTCAGTACATACTGTATAAAAATATTTATGAAAGTGAATTACATTTTGCATTCTGAAGCAATGCAATTCACTTTAGGGTTCATCTATAGTATCTTGCAACTGTATTTGGAACTATGATTTCAAAACTCAATATATTTTATTGTGCACTAAATTAAAACAGATATGACTGGATTTGCCTAGATCATGTAAATTCCACGAAATAACTTAAAATATTTAAAAACCTTTTAAAAATTATTTTAGATCAAAGAAAAGTATTATTTCTTTTTAAGTATAAATTATTTGATTAACTACAGTCATTACAGAATTTTTAAGAGAAACAGTAGTTCAAAGGAGTACTTTAAATTTTTGATGACACCAAGTGAAATAAAGAAAATCTATTTAATTAAAAACTCACTCCTTAAGAAAGGTTATGGAATCTAATATAATGAGAATAAAGTGTTTCTTTAGTAAGCCAATATGAACAAGAATGCTAATTAATTCTTGTATATATGTGTGTGTGTGTATATTCTTGCATGCATGTGTATTTTTATATATACATTATGTACAAAACTTTCTCAATTATAACTTAAAATCTTTTTCATATTGCTTTTTATGAAATTTATAGGAAGAAATGAGTCTGAAACAGTAGGCAATTAGGCTTTGTTCATGCTAGGAGTTTGAAAAAGACAAACTGGATTTTGTTAGATAACTTAAAATGATAATTTAACTGACATAATTTAGGCACTTTGGCCAATTTGTTCAAATTATGAGTATTTTATTGGGTTTGAAAACATTTCAACGTGATTTTTTTTCTTGTTAATAACTTCAAAAGTAGAAAGGTAGAGACAGGGCCTGATGGTTTGTTGGAATATGCAGTTATGAGCCTCCTATACCCACATACTACAAGAGGAAAGTGATCACTGGAGTAAGATTTCAGAGACGTTATTCTTAGCAATTATTAATTGTGTGATTTTGGACAAGAATCTGCCTTTTTACCTCAGTCTCTCCTCTTGAGATAAGGAACTAGGACAAGATGACTTTTCAGTCTCTTCACAGTCCTGAGATTCTTTATCAGTGACCCTTTATTTACAGTTAAAGAATGGCCACATCTCTCTAAAGTTATGCTTTTGTTTTAATTCTCTTCCACACCCACAGCCCCATGGTAAGCTAACGTATAGTTCTACTGGAGGATTCAAGTGCTCTAAATTTAATTTTCCACTTGTGAATTTTCCTACTGTCTTAAAATTCTTTTTAACAAAAATTTTCATTTTGCATTTTGCAGTATAATTCTGGATTCTCCCAAGCTAAACATGAATTATAGGAATTCTGCCTTTACTTCTCTCTGCACTCTAAGATTCAACTTTAAATATTACAAATAGGTCAGAAGATTTAACATATCTGGAATTTTTAAAGAATAAAGAAAAATCAATGAAAAGATGTAAACCAAGGAGAAAATTAAAGAAGAAAAGTCTAGAGGATCACTTTGTGTTACTAGGAATAAAGGATGTGTTTATAACCAATGTGTTACAAGGAATAAAACTACAACACTGAAAACTACAAATGAGCTGTGTGTTTGTGTGTGTGTAAACTGAATTATTTTGGGGGGTGGGGTAGTCAGGGGTAATACCTAGCTAATAAAGTGTCAACGCAGACCAAGAGGCTTTAAATAGTTTCCTGGTCCTAATAGAAACTATCCTTATTTTTGTTTTTCTTAAGCATCTTTTTGTCAATTTCAATTGAAGATGAAAGATCTATATTTTCAGCATAGAAAGTGTATTAATTGCAATACAGATGCAGAAGATGGAAGGCCAGGAAAATAGCCATTTTAGGAGATAAGAAAGAGTGAATAGAAAATAATATAAATTCACAAAACCTTTAAAATATGTGAACTAGTAAACAGACATTTTAGGTGTTTTTGTTATTTCAGTAGGAGGAACCCCTACTGTATATCTCTTTATGAAAAATTGGAAGGACACATATTCCAAGTACCAAATGCAAGACCCTGTTCTACATTATGTATCAGTGAAACTTGCAATTTCAAGTATCTGTCATAAAAATATAAATTTATGTATTATACAACGTATGCATTAAATATCAACATCTACCAAGCAATGAGAACTTCTGGTAACCATACTTAGTTTACAACATTAAACTGACCTTTTAATCAGGTGTATTTCAGTATTACGCCTGTAAACTTAATTTTATCCTAGAGATAAGTGAAAATATGCTATGGTTTCTCATATAGATAAAGAAAATGTTAAAAGACTGTATGTCGTTAGTATCAGTTACTTCTACTGTACTGTGAGCTCCTCAAAGTCAGGAATAGTACTTTACTCATGTGGTACTTGTATGATTTTACAACTGAAAGAATCAGGGCAGTATTTAAATTCTGGCTCACTTAACTAAAGGCATTTTGTTGGGATGATTTCCCTTATTAATCTTGAAATTAGAAGGGAGTAAGTGATAAAAGTGAATGCTCAAGAAGAAGCACTTTCATGTGTAAATTTACTTTTACATACATAAAAACTATGTGTTAATAAATTTTCAATAAATTTCATTAAGTACATGACATGTAGACATTATGCACAAAGATTGCCTAGGTTTTTTCCTGCTTTTCACATGCTAAACGTTTTTTTGTATTTATTTACTGCTGTTTTGCTTTGACACACGCTTTTTATTTTTTAGCATAATGGAAATATTTCGTAATATGGGAAAGGTCTAGCAGAAAGGAGTAGAGTAATCCAAACAATCAAATTAATTTTTATTGAATGGTGATCCCTGGATTCCAAAAAACAAAATTTGTTTTTGTAATCTTGGTTCAAGTAATTTTAAGCACATGTAGGGGATGGTCACTCTAGTATTTTCCAGATTATTCTTCTGTTATCTCCAAAATCCATTTGAATTAAAAACGCATTTAAGAAATTATTTAAAAATGATGGTCACTGAGGTTACTTAAGCAGGAATACAGAGAAACTGAGGCAGAGAGAGATAAAAGGATCTCCAGGAATGAAAGAATATTAATATAACTGTGTGACCAATCTAAATGGAACTACATTTGCATTATACGGGTACTAGAAGAAATAGAGAGAGAAAAAGAGATAGGAAATGTCTGTGCAGCTGAGGAGGCAAACAGTGAAACGGTGGCATCTTACTACACCGATGGACAGTGACTGCGATAGGAAAGGGAGGGTCCCGATAATATGGGTGAATGTAGTAATCACATTGATTCTTCATGTGAAACCTTCATAAGAGTGCATATCAATAGTACCTTAACTAAAAATTTAAAAAAATTATAGAAAAGCAAAAGGGAATGAACAAAGACACTGTTGACTATGTGGTAAATGCTTTGAACGACTACATGAAATAACAATGCCTCATGGGTGGGATTTAAGATATTTTTGTTACAACAAAAATACGAGAAAATAATAGCATATAAATGGGGAAGAGAATGATCAAAGTTTAAGAACGCTTTGTTTTTGTGAAGTAAGTTAAAGCATCACGATAACCTGAGATATTGTTGAGAATGCATGTTAAAATATCTATGATGCTGAATGGAGCTGGAGGGTATTAAGCTCAGTGAAATAAGCCAGGCTGAGAACGACAAGTATCTCTGTGATTTCACTCATCTGTGGAGTATGAGAACAAAGGACAAACTGAAGGAACAGGACAGCAGTAGTCTCACGGAACCCAAGAATGGACTATAGCAGTTACCAAAGGGCAAGGGGCTTGGGAACATGGGTGCAAAGGGAGAGAAAAGGGGGGGAAAGGGGGCAATACAATATCATACATAATATGGCCAGGGATGGGGGCACGGGGAGGGCAGGATACCTCACATAAGACAAGTATTGATTCTACAGCATATGACTGGGCTGAAAAACAGTGACTCTTATTGGGGTATGTGGTGGGGACTTGATGATGGGGGGTCTAGTAACCATAATGTTGCTCATGTAACTGTACATTAATCATACCAAAATAAAAAACTGAAAAAATAAAAAATAAAAATATCTATGGTGACCTCTTAAAAAATAGATATACTGAATAGAACTTTCAAACTGAGACATGGAGAAAAGTGGAATGAGGAAAAAGAAAAAGAATATTAATCTGAAAGAAAAGAATTTTTTTCAAATAATATGACATAATAAGCACAAAATTATGTGATTAAAAATAAATCCAGTTAAGTTGGTAATGAGTACAAGAAATTAAATAAATGCATAACATAAAGAGAAAGGTTGTCAGACAAGGGAACAAAAACAAACTTCAGCTCTGTATTGTTTGCAAGGGATACAAGAAAAGTTAAAGGGCAAAGAACTAGTACTTCATGCCCACAAAGACAGTTAAGAAAGTTAAGGAAAACATCAGTAACAGAAAAAATAATTGTTGATAAGGATGTGGAGAATTCAGAACCCTCATACATTTCTGGTGGGAATGTAAAATGGGACAGCGTCTTTGGAAAACACTTTGGCAGTTACTCAAAGTTAGATATAGCATACAATTATGACCCAGAAATTCCATTACTACCTAGATTTGAAAACACTTATAGAAAAATGCGTACAGTGTGTTCATAGAAGCATTATTTATAACAGCCAAAAGTGAAAACAACCGCATCAACTGATGAATGGATACATCACAAAGATGATATATCCATACCGTGGAATATTTAGTCATAAAAAGGAATGAAGTATTGATACATCCTACAACATGGATAAATATTGAAAGCATTATAAGTGAAAGAAGAAGACACAGAAGGTCACAGATTGTATAAGTTCTTTATATTAAATGTCTAGAAGAGATAAATACATGGAGACAGATAATAGATTTAATTTCTTTCCTTCTATTTTTCATCGTCTAGCTGTCGCGGACAGTAGGGGGCGGGGCTGCGCCGGGCGCCTCGTGCCCATTGGCCAGGAGGGCCGTCAGTCGATGGCGGGCAGCCATTGGGCGCAGATCGCTTAAGTCCGGCGGCTGCGTAGTAGCTGTAGGCGCCGCCGCCGCCTTATCCCCCAGTCGGTAGTGTCGCGAGCGCCGCCGGGAAAGGCAGCTTCCACCGTTCAGTCCGTACTTCGGTCCGGTCAGGAGCGGCCCGCGCCGTCCAGTCCATGCAGCACATGCGGAGGAAACCCCGCCGCCCTGCTCGGCTGAGCCGTCCTCCCGGCGCGCATGCGTGGGGGGTACCGACCTCGTCCCCCAGCCTCGGATCCCCGCCTCGCCCCTCCGCCGCTCTCCCGTGGCGGCCTGAGGGCGGCGATCGGCTCGGACTTGAGCCGCTGGCCCGGCCGGACTTAGGAGAGCTCAGCCACGAAGCGTCTCCCGCTGCCAGAGACCTGTGGTGGAGGGTCGAGAGCGGGCCCTGCTTCAGGGTGAAGGCGACAGCGACGGCTCTGCGGGATTTAAGGTACGTGGCTGCGGGGCGCGGCAGGACCCTGACGTGGCGCGGTAACCCCTGCCTCCGCCTAAGGGCGCGGCGGAGCTGGACGACTGGGCGCTCCTGCGAGTGGCTCGGTGTGCAGCGCGTGGCCCGCGGGGTCGGGAAGCGGCCTACGCGGGTTGTGGGCTCGCGGGTTCCGGCCAGGGTCCAGGAGTTGACACACTCCGCAGGAGGAGCCGCCCGGGAAGGGAGGGAGCGGAGCAGATGCGCCCGGGGCAGACGTGCGTGCGGCTGGTGAAGTTCTGCGTGGCATTTGGGGAGGAGCTCACCGGAGCCGCTGCTCTTCCGTCCGTTCGGGTGGTGAGGGTGGCTGCTGTCCACCCCGCGCCTCGCTTCGGCCTGGCCCAGTGCCGCGACGCCAACCCGCTCCTGCCGCCCGGGCCCGAGACGCAGGTGGAGGGGCTGCGCTGTGTTGCGCAGAAGGGGAGGCCGGTGGGCGGTTTGCCATATGTGGATTTTCTCGGCGGGGGCCTCGAGGGTGAGGGCGGGCGAGCTGAGGTTCAAGTGTGACTTGGGGCGGGCGGCGGGCGAGGGGCCGCCTGGAGGTAGCGCCTTCATAATTAAAATTTTTAGTGAGGTACCTCCGTATTTTTTATTTGGGAATGAAGTTTCTTTACTTGGTATGGGAACTGACAGTGCATTTTCTTGTATTTAGAAATTCATATCTTACCGTCATTTCGGTTCGTTGTCTGCCACAGGGATTCTGAGAAAGGGACCGTGGGTGTAGTCAGAGTAGGGTGAGGGCCTCTGGAAAAAGACCCTTACCAAAACTCCGAATTAAACAATTCAGCAAAGTCAGAGTGACATTAATTCTCTCAAGTAAAATACCAAACTAGGAGTAGAAGCATTCTTCCGTGAAGGTTAGTTAAAACTAAAAAGCCAGGAGTAGCCTGGCCTGGAATGTTCGAACATTTCCCAGATAAGAAAGTACCTCAGCATGGCCCAAGTCTGCATTGTGTCAATTAAATGAGGCTATTCTAAAATTTACTTTAGCCTGAGAAAAGGCCTAGTTTATCTTTAACTTTGCCCAGATGCTGCTTTTGCTCCTTCAGCCTCTTAGGCAAGTAATATATAACCTGGGCGATTAATATGTCAAGTAAACCCAGTCACAAACAACATAGTAAAAGGCAGGAAGCATCCCATCTTAAAGATACGATTGCATTTGAACATCCAGGATGTTAACAGGTAGGATTCTTTTTTTGATTCATTAAGGTGTTATTAATACACACGCTTATGAAGGTTTCACATGAAAAAACAATGTGGTTACTACATTCACCCATGTTATCGGGTCCCCCTCTTACCTACTGCAGTCACTGTCCATCAGTGTAGTAAGATGCCATAGACTCTCTATTTGCCAAGAAGTAAGATCCTTATCTTACTCTTTTTTTTATTACTTATTTTCTTTCCTTCTTTATTTTTAATTTTGATATCGTCAATGTACAATTACTTGAACATTATGGGTACTAGACTACCCCTATTATCAAGTTCCCCCCACATACCCCATTACAGTCACTGTCCATCAGCATACTAAGAAACTGTAGAATCATTACTTGTATATACTGCCTTTCACCAGTCCACTCCGCACTACATTATGTGTGCTAATTGTAATGCCCTATTTTCCCCCTTTTCCCTCCCTTCCCAGCCATCCTCACCAGTCCCTTTCCCTTTGGAAATTATTTGATAATGTAGGCCGGAACCACTGATGTCTGCTAAGATGATGAAGCCTGCCGTGGATGGGCAGTGCCACACTCTGGGGGTGGGCTTTGCAAGAGCAGCACTGTTGCCTGGAGATTCCATGACATCACAGTGGTGCATGTTTCCTAGGGACAGAATGTGTATGGTGAGAGGTGCAGGTACACACTTAAGAGCCTGCTGCCCTAGCCGGGGGTGTGATTTCGGTGAGGTGGGCGCTGACCACCTTGACAGCATCAGGGAAAATGGAAACCAGATCCAAGGTACTGTGTGTTTCTTTTTATTTTTGAGTCAGTACTAAAGAGTTACATGAGCAACATTATGGTTACTAGACACACCCCATTATCAAGACCCCCCACATACCCCATTACAGTGACAGTCCATCAGCATAGTAAGATGCTATAGAATCATTACTTGTCTTCTCTGTATATACTGCCTTTCCCCTGTCCCATCCCCGCTACATTATGTGTGCTAAACGTAACGCCCCATTTTCCCCTTCATCCCTCCATTCCCTCCCATCCTCCCCAGTCCCTTTCCCTTTGGTAAATGTTTGGCCATTCTTGGGTTCTGTGAGGATGCTGCTGTGTTGCTCCTTCAGTTTTTTCTTCTTATACTCCCCAGATGAGTGAAATCATTTGATACTTGTCTTTTTCTGCCTGACTTATTTCACTGAGTATAATACCCTGTAGCTGCAACCATGTTGTTGTAAATGGTAGGATTTGTTTTCTCCTTTTGGCTGAATCATATTCCACTGTGTATATGTAGCACTCTTCTTCATCCATTCATTTACTGATGGACATTTAGCTTGGCTATTGTGAATAGTGCTGTGATAAACATACGGGTGCATATGTCTTTGAAACTGGGTCACCACATTACTTATATATATATTTATTTATTTATTTTTAGCTTATTTATTTATTTATTTATTTTCGTGTCGATCTACAATTACATGAGTAAAAGTATGTTTACTAGACTCCCCCATCACCAAGTTGCCCCGAAATATCCCTTTGCAGTCATTGTCCATCAACGTAGTAAGATGCTGTAGAATCACTACTTGTCTCTTCTGTGTTGTAAAGCCCTCCCTGTGCCAAACCCACATTACACATGCTAATAATAATGCCTTCTTTCTCCCCAACCCTTATCGCTACATTCCAACCCATCCACACCAGTCCGTATCCCTTTTGTAACTATTAGTCCATTCTTGGGTTCTGTGAGACTGCTGCTGTTTTCCTCCTTCAGGTCTCTGTTCTTATACTCCCCAGATGACTGAAATCATTAGATACCTGTCTTTCTCCGCCTGCCTTATTTCACTGAGTATATTACCCTCTAGCTCCATCCTTGCTGTTGGAAATGGTACGATTCGTTTTCTCCTTATGGCTGAGTAATATTCCACTGTGTACATGTACAACATCTTCTTTGTCTATTCATCTCCTTGCAGACACTTAGCTTGGCTATTGTGAATAGTGCTGTGATAAACATACGGGGGCATAGTTCTTTTCCAAACAGGGTTGCTGCAGTCATTTTTTGAAATTATATATTTATTTACATATTGGTATCACTAGTTTTTTTCCTATTTTTACTTATTTATGTATATTTTGGTATCATTAATCTAGTATTCCACGAAGAACATTATGGTTAGTAGAGTCCCCCCATGACCAAGTTCCCCCCAGATACCCCATTGCACTCACTATCCATCAGCGTGGTAAGATGCTGTGGAATGACTACTAGTCTTCTCTGTGTTGCACAGCCTTCCGTGTGTCCCACCACCGCATTATACATGCTAAAAAATGCCCCCTTTCTTTCCCCTTCCCTTATCCCTCCATTCCCACCCAACCACCCCAGTTCCTTTCCCTTTAGTTACTGTTAGTCCATTATTGGATTCTGTGAGACCGCTGCCCTTTTGCTCCTTCAGTTTTTTCTTTGTTGTTGTATTCCACAGATGAGAGAAATCTGTTATATATATATATATATATATATATATATATATATATATGTATGTATGTATGTATGTATATGTAGGCCAGAACCACTAATCTTTGCTAAGATGATGCAGCTTCCCATGGTTGTGCAGTGCCCACCATCTGCGGGTGGACTTTGCAAGAGCAGCACTGTTCCCTGGAGATTCTATGACATCACAGTGGTCCCTCTTTCCCAGGGAGAGGGTGTGTATGGGGATTGTAGCAGGTTCCCACTTCAGAGCTTGATGCCCTAGTCTTGGGAATGATTTCAGTGAGCTGTGTGCTGACCACCTTGACAGCATCAGGAATATAGAAACCATATCCAAGGTACTGTGTGTTTCTTTCAATTTTGGTGTCAGTACTAAACAGTTACATGAGGAACATTATGGTTACTAGACTCCCCCCATTATCAAGTCCCCACCACGTAGCCCATAAGAGTCACTGTCCTTCAGTCCAGTAACATGCTGTCGAATCACTACTGGTCTTTGTGTTATACTGCCTACTGCATACTCCCCTCCCTGCCCACATTATGTGTGCTACTCCAATGCTCAGTTTTCCCTCCTACCCTCCCTTACCACCCATCCTCCACAGTCACTTTCCCTTTGGTAACCATTACTCCATTCTTAGGTTTGGCGAGGCTGCTTCTGTCTTGTCCTTCAGTTTTGTCTTTGTTCTAAGACTCCACAGGAGAATGAAATCATTTGATGCATTTCTGTCTCTGTCTGGCTAATCTCACTGAGCATAACACACTCTAGCTTCATCCATGTTGTTGTAAATGGTAGCATGTGTTTTCTTCTTATGGCTTAATGATATTACATTGCATGTATGTACCACATCTTCTTTATCTATTAGTCTAATTATGGACACATCAGTTCTTTCCATTTCTTTGCTACACTAAGTAGTGCTGTGATAAATATAGGGCGGCATATGTCTTTTTCAAACCGGCTTGCTGCACTGTTTATTTATTTATTTATTTATTTTGGTATATTTAAGCTACAAATACATGATGCAAATTAAGTTTACTAGACTCCCCATCACCAAGTTCCCCCACATACCGCATGCCGTCGACGTTCATCAGTGTAGTATGAAGCTTTTCAATCACTACTTGTCTTCTCTGTGTTGTACAACCATCACCATGCCACCCAACATTATACATGCTAATCATAATGCCCCCTTTCTTCCCCGCCCCCTACCTCTCCATTCCCGCCCTTACAATCCAGTCCCTTTCCCTTTGGTCACTATAAGTCCATTCCTGGGTTTTGTGAGCCTGCTACTGTTTTGCTCTTTTTGTTTTTTCTCTGTTCTTATACGCCCCAGATGAGAGAAATCGTTTGATACTCATCCTTCTCTGCCTGGCTTATTTTACTGAGCATAGTACTCTCTAGCACCATCCATCTTCTTATAGCTGAATAATATTCTATTGTGTATATGTACCACATCTTGTTTATCTGTTCATCTCCTGACGGAGATTTAAGTTGTCGATTGTGAATAGTGCTGTGATAAACAAAGGGTCTCTTTTTCAAACTGAGTTGCCGCATTCTATTTTTTTCCTTGTTTATTTATTTGCTTATTTACTTATTTTCTATATTGTTATTTGTACATGCAAATATATATGTATATTTTTGGGGTCATTAATCTACTTTTACATGAAGACATTATGCTTACTAGACTCCTCCTTCACCAAGTTGCCCCCACATATCCCACTGCAGTCACTGTCCATCAAAGGAGTAAGAGGCTGTACAATCACTACTTGTCTCTGCCGGGTTGTACAGCCCTCCCAGTGCCAAACACAGATTATACATGCTAATCATGATGCCTGCTTTCTCCCACACTGTTATCCCTACATTCCAACCCATCCACTCCAGTCTGTTTCCGGGTTGTAACTACTGGTACATTCTTGGGTATTGTCAGTCTGCTACTGTTTGCTCCTTCAGTTATTTTTTGTTTTTATACTCCCCAGATAAGTGAAATCATTAGATACTTGTCTTTCTCTTCCTGGCTCGTTACACCGAGCATAATACTCTCTAGCTCCATCCATGGTTTTAGAAATGGTAGTATTTATTTCCCTCTTATGGCTGAGTTATATTGTATTGTGCATATGTACCACATCTTGTTTTTTCTATTCATCTCCTGTTGGACAGTAAACTTGGCTATTGTGAATAGTGCTGTGATAAACAAAGGGGTGCATATGTCTTTTTCAAACTTGGTTTCCTCATACTCTTTTCTTTCTTATTTATTCATTTATGTACTGCTATATACACACATTTATATATATTTTTTGGCGTCATTAATCTACTATTTCATGAGGAAAATTATGTTAACAGAATCCCCTGTCACCACATTTTCCCCACATATTCCATTGCAGTCATCATCCATCAACGTAGAAATATGCTGTAGAATCACTACATGTCTCAGGTGTGTTGTACTGCCATCCCCGTGCCAAACACACATTATACATGCTAATCATAATTCCTGCTTCTTACCCCACTCTTACCCCTACATTCCAACCCTTCCACCCCAGCCCGTTTCCCTTTTGTACTTTTATTTAGTCAATTCTTGTGTTCTGTGATTCTGCTGATCTTTTGCCACTTCAGGTCTTTCTCTGTTCTTATACTCCCCAGATGAGTGAAATAAGTTCATAGTTGTGTTTCTCCGCCTGGCTTACAACACTGAGTATAATACCCACTAGCTGCATACATCCTGTTGGAAATGGTAGGGTTTGTTTTGTTCCTTTGGCTGAATAATATTCCCTGTGTATATGTACCACATATTTATCTATTCATCTCTTCATGGGCAATTAGATTGGCTCCTGGGAGTAGTGCTGTGATAAACACAGGGGTGCATACGTCTTTCCCAAACTGGGTTGCTGCATTCTTTTATTTTTTTATGTATTTATTTCGTATTTTGGTATCATTAATTGTTTTTCTATTTTTAATTTTTTATTTATATCTTGGTATCACTGATCTTCTATTCCACGAGGAACGTTATGGTGACTAGACTCCCACCATCACCAAGTTCCCCCCAGATACCCCATTGCACTCACTGTCCATCAGCGTGGCAAGAAGCTGCGGAATGACTACTAGACTTCTCTGTGTTGTACAGCCTACCCTGTGCCCCACCCCCACATTATATATGCTAAGAAATGCCCCCTTTCTTTCCCCTTCCCTTATCCCTCCATTCCCACCCTTCCACCCGAGTCCCTTTTCCTTTGGTTACTGTTAGTCCATTCTTGGGTTTTGTAAGGCTGCTGCCCTTTTGCTCCTTCAGTTTTTTTCGTCGTTCTTGTAGTCCATAGATGAGAGATATCATTTGATATATATATGTGTGTGTGTGCATATACACATATATGTATATGTAGGCCAGAACGACTAATGTTTGCTAAGATGATGCAGCTTGCTACAGCTGGTCAGTGCCCACCTTCAGGGGGTGGACTTTGCAAGAACAGCACTGTTGCCTGGAGATTCCATGACATCACATTGCTGCCTCTTTCCTAGAGATAGATTGTTTATGGTGATTGGAGCAGGTTCCCACTTCAGAGCCTGGTGCCCTGGCCGGGGTTCTGATTTCGGTAAGGTGTGCGCTGACCCCTTTGACAGCATCAGGAATATGGAAACCATATCCAAGGTGCTGTGTGTTTCTTTTAATTTTGGTGTCAGTACTAAACAGATACATGAGGAACATTATGGTTACTAGACTCCCGCCATTATCAAGTCAACACCACATACCCCATGAGTGCCACTGTCTTTCAGCCCAGTAATATGCTGTAGAATCACTGCTGGTCTTTGTGTTATACTGCCATCCTCGTGCTCCCCTCACCACCCACATTATGTATGCTACTCGTAGTGCCCAGTTTTCTCCCTTATCCCTCCCTTCCCACCCATCCTCCACAGTCACTTTCCCTTTGGTAACCGGTAGTCCATTCTTAAGTTTGGCGAGGCTGCTACTGTCTTGTTCCTTCAGTTTTCTCTTTGTTCTGATACTCCACAGGTGACCGAAATCATTTGATACATTTCTCTCTCTGTCTGCTAAATCTCACTGAACGTAGTATCCTGTAGCTTCATCCATGTTGTTGTAAATTGTAGCATTTGTTTTCTTTTTATGGCTGAATAATATTCCATTGTGTATATGTGCCACATCTTTGTCTATTAGTCTAATTTTGGACACATCAGTTGTTTCCTTTTCTTTTCTACTGTAAATAGTGCTGTTGTAAACATTGTTGTGCATATGTGTTTTTCAAACTGTGTGTCAGCATGGTTTATTTGTTTGTTTGTTCATCTATTTATTTATCTATTTTCATATGATTAACCTAAAGTTAAATGCAAAACTTACATTTACTAGACTCCTCCATCACCAAGTTGCCCCCACATATCCCATTGCAGTCATTGTGAATCAAGATAGTAAGATGCTGTAGAATCACTAGTTGTCTCCGCTGTGTTGTACAGCCTTCCCTGTGCCAATCCCACATTATACATGCTAAGCATAATGCCTGCTTTCTCCCCCCCTTATGCCAACATGCGAATCCTTCCGCCCCAGTCCGTTTCCATTTTGTAAGTGTTAGTCCATTCTTGGGTTCTGTGAGTCTGCTGATGTTTTTCTCCTTCAGGTTTTCCTGTGTTCTTCTACTCCACAGATGAGTGAAGTGATTTCCTACTCATCCTTCTCTGGCTTATTTCACTGTGCATAATACCCGGTAGCTTCATCCATGTTGTTGGAAATGGTAGTATTTACTTTCTTCTTCTGGCTGAATATTATTCTATTGTGCATCTGTACCACATCTTGTTGAACTCTTCATCTCCTAATGGACACTTAACTTGTCTATTGTGAATACTGCTGTGATAAACAAAGGGGTGCCTCTTTTTCAAACGTGGATGCTGCATTCTATTCTTTTCTTACTTATGATTTATATTTTTATATGTATGTACATATATACATGCATATTTTTGGGGTCATTAATCTACTTTTACATGAAGAAATTATGTTTGCTAGACTCCTCCATCACCAAGTTGCCCCCACATATCCCTCTGCAGTCACTGTCCGTCAAAGGAGTAAGAGGCTGTAGAATCACTACTTGTCTCTGCTGTGTTGTACAGCCCTCCCTGTGCCACACACAGATTATACATGCTAATCATAATGCCTGCTTTCTCCCCCACCGTTATCCCTACATTCCCACCCATCCACCCCAGTCTTTTTCCCTTTTGTAACTATTAGTGTATTCTTGGGTTTTGTGAGTCTGCTACTGTTTGCTCCTTCAGTTTTCTCTTTGTTCTTATACTCCCCAGATGAGTGAAATCATTACATACTTGTCTTTCTCTGCCTGGCTCGTTACACCGAGCATAATACTCTCTAGCTCCATCCATGTTTTTGGAAATGGTAGTATTTATTTCCCTCTTATGGATGAGTTATATTGTATTGTGCGTATGTACCACATCTTGGTTTTTCTATTCGTCTCCTGTTGGACACTAAGCTTGGCTATTGTGAATAGAGCTGTGATAAACAAAGGGGTGCATATGACTTTTTCAAATTGGGTTACCTCATACTATTTTCCTTCTTATTTACTTATGTATTGATGTATATATATATATATATGTGTGTGTGTGTGTGTGTGTATATATATATATACATATATATATGTCTATATTTGGTGTCATTAATCTACTATTACAGGAGGAAAATTATGTTTACTAGATTCCCCCATCACCACGTTTCCCCCACATATTCCATTGCTGTCATCATCCATCAATGTAGTAATATGCTGTAGAATCACTACTTGTCTCAGTTGTGTTGTACTGCCCTCCCAGTGCCAAACACACATTATACATGGTAATCATAATGCCTGCTTCTTACCTCACTGTTAACCCTACAGTCCCACCCTTGCACGTCAGCCCATTTCCCGTTTGTACTTTTAGTCCATTCTTGTATTCTCTGATTCTGCTGA
Organism: Manis pentadactyla; assembly: GCF_030020395.1. NCBI lineage: Eukaryota > Metazoa > Chordata > Mammalia > Pholidota > Manidae > Manis > Manis pentadactyla. The sequence continues at coordinate 30,576,538 of NC_080033.1, forward strand.
TGTTTTTGCCACTTCAGGTTTTTCTCTGTTCCTGTAATCCCCAGATGAGTGAAATCATTTCATAGTTGTCTTTCTCCACCTGGCTTATTTCACTGAGTATTATACCCTCTGGCTCCATCCATGCTTTTGGAAATGGTAGGATTTGTTTTGTTCCTTTGGCTGAATAATATTCCGCTGTGTATATGTACCACATCTTCTTTACCTATTCATCTCCTTATCGGCACTTAGATTGGCTATTGTGAATAGAGGCTGCTCCTCCGGCTGAGTGCGTCGACTCCCGGACCCCGGCTGTACCCCGCGAGCCCACAACTCGCGTCGGCCGCTTCCCGACCCTGCGGGCCACGCGCTGCCCACCGAGCCACTCGCAGGAGCGCCCACTCCTCCAGCTCCCCCGCGCCCTCAGGCGGAGGCAGGGGTTACCGCGCCCCGTCCGGGTCCCGACGCACCCAGCGGCCACGTACCTTCTGGCCCGCAGAGCCATCGCTGTCGCCTTCACCTTGGAGAAGGGCCCGCTCTCGACCCTCCACAGCAGGTCTGTCGCAGCGGGAGCCGCTTTTCAGCTGAGCTCTCTGAAGTCCGGCCGGTTCAGAGGCTCAAGTCCGAGGTGATCGCCGCCCTCAGGCCTCAGCGAGAGAGCAGAGGAGGGGCGAGGCGACGATCTGACAACGGCGAGCGAAATCGGTACCGCCCCCGCATGCACGCCTGGAGGATGTCCCAGCTGAGCATGGCGTGGGTGCGTCCGCATCTGCTGCATGGACTGGACGGTGCGGGCTGCTCCTGACCGGAACGAAGCACGGACGGAACGGCAGAAACTCCTTTCCCGGCGGAGCTCGCGACACTACTGACGGGGAGAAGGCAGCGACGACGCCTGCAGCTACTACGCAGCAGCAGGACTGAAGCCATCTGCGACCAATGGCTGCCCGCCATCGACTGACGGCTCTCCCGGCCAATCGGCGCGAGTCTCCCGGGCCCCGCCCCCGACTTCCGCAACAGTTAGACGATGGAAAATAGAAGGAAAAAAATTAAATCTATATTCTGTCTCTATGTATTTATCTCTTCTAGATATTTCATATGAAGAAATTATACCATATGTGAACTTCTGTGTCTGCTTCTTTCACTTATGATGTTTTCAATGTTTATCCATGTTGTGGGATGTATCAATACTTCAGTCCTTTTTATGACAACAATATTTTACGCCATGGATATAACATCTTTGTGGTGTATACATTCATCAGCTGATGTAGTTGTTTTCACTTCTTGGCTGTTATAAATAATGCTTCTATGAACACACTGTACACATTTTTGTATAAGTGTTTTCAAATCTACGTAGTAATGGAATTTCTGGTTCATATGGTATGCTATGTCTAACTTTCTTAGTAACTGCCAAATTGTTTTCCATAGACACTGTCCCATTTTACATTCCCACCAGAAATGTATGAGGGTTCTGAATTCTCCCCATCCTTATCAACAATTATTTTTTCTGTTCCTGATGTTTTTCTAAACTATCTTAACTGTCTTTGTGGGCATTAAGTGGTAGCTTCTTTGCCCTTTAACTTTTCTTGTGTCCCTTGTAAACAATACAGAGCTGAAGTTTGTTATTGTTCCCTTGTCTGACAACCTTTTTCTTTATGTTATGCATTTATTTAATTTCTTGTACTCATTACCAACTTAACTGGATTTATTTTTAATCACATAATTTTGTGCTTATTATGTCATATTATTTGAAAAAAATTCTTTTCTTTCAGATTAATATTCTTTTTCTATTTCCTCATTCCACTTTTCTCCATGTCTCAGTTTGAAAGTTCTATTCAGTATATCTATTTTTTAAGAGGTCACCATAGATATTTTTATTTTTTATTTTTTCAGTTTTTTATTTTGGTATGATTAATGTACAGTTACATGAGCAACATTATGGTTACTAGACCCCCCATCATCAAGTCCCCACCACATACCCCAATAAGAGTCACTGTTTTTCAGCCCAGTCATATGCTGTAGAATCAATACTTGTCTTCTGTGAGGTATCCTGCCCTCCCCGTGCCCCCATCCCTGGCCATATTATGTATGATATTGTATTGCCCCCTTTCCCCCCCCCTTTTCTCTCCCTTTGCACCCATGTTCCCAAGCCCCTTGCCCTTTGGTAACTGCTATAGTCCATTATTGGGTTCTGTGATTCCGCTGCAGTATTGTTCCTTCAGTTTTTCCTTTGTTCTCATACTCCACAGATGAGTGAAATCACATGATACTTGTCGTTCTCAGCCTGGCTTATTTCACTGAGCATAATACCCTCCAGCTCCATTCAGCATCATAGATATTTTAACATGCATTCTCAACAATATCTCAGGTTATCGTGATGCTTTAAATTCCTTCACAAAAACAAAGCGTTCTTAAACTTTGATCATTCTCTTCCCCATTTATATGCTATTATTTTCTCGTATTCTTGCTGTAACTGTATCTTAAATCCCACCCATGAGGCATTGTTGTTTCATGTAGTTGTTCAAAGCATTTACCACATAGTCAACATTGTCTTTGTTCATTCCATGTTGCTTTTCTATAATTTTTTTACAATTTTTAGTTAAGGTATTATTGATATGCACTCTTATGAAGGTTTCACATGAAGAAACAATGTGATTACTACATTCACCCACATTGTCGGGACGCCCCCTTACCTTTTGCAGTCACTGTCCATCGGTGTAGTAAGATGCCACCGATTCACTGTTTGCCTCCTCAGCTGCACAGACACTTCCTATCTCTTTTTCTCTCTCTTTTTCTTCTGCTAACCCCCAAAATGCAAATGTAGTTCCATTTGGATTGGTCACACAGTTCTATTAATATTCTTTCATTCCTGGATATCCTTTTATCTCTCTCTGCCTCAGTTTCCCTCTATTCCTGCTTAAGTTACCTCAGTGACCATCATTTTAAAATAATTTTTAAATGTGTTTTTAATTCAAACGGATTTTAAAGATAACAGAAGAAGAATCTGGAAAATACTACAGTGATCAAACCCTACAGGTGCTTACAATTACTTAAGCAATGATTACAAAAACAAATTTTGTTTTTTGGAATTAAGGGATTACCATTAAATAAAAATTAATTTGATTGTTTGGATTACTCTACTCCTTTCTGCTAGACCTTTCCATATTATGAAATATTTCCATTATGCTAAAAAATAAAAAGCGTGTGTCAAAGCAAAACAGCAGTAAATAAATACAAAAAAACGTTTAGCATGTGAAAAGCAGGAAAAAACCTAGGCAATCTTTGTGCATAATGCCTACATGTCATGTACTTAATGAAATTTATTGAAAATTTATTAACACATAGTTTTTATGTATATAAAAATAAATTTATACATGAAAGTGCTTCTTCTTGAGCATGAACTTTTATCACTTCCTCCCTTCTAATTTCAAGATGAATAAGGGAAATCATCCCAACAAAATGCCTTTAGTTAAGTGAGCCAGAATTTAAATACTGCCCTGATTCTTTCAGTTGTAAACTCATACAAGTACCACATGACTAAGGTAATATTCCTGACTTTGAGGAGCTCACAGTACAGTGGAAGTAACTGATACTAACGACATACAGTTTTTTAACATTTTCTTTATCTATATGAGAAACCATAGCATATTTTCACTTATCTCTAGAATAAAATTCAGTTTACAGGTGTAATACTGAAATAGCCCTGTTCAAAAGGTCAGTTTAATGTTGTAAACTAAGTATGGTTACTAGAAGTTCTCATTGCTTGGTAGATGTTGATATTTAATGCATACGTTGTATAATACATAAATTTATATTTATATGACAGATACTTGAAATTGAAAATTTCACTGGTACATAATGTAGAACAGGGTCTTGCAATTGGTACTTGGAATATTTGTCCTTCCAATTTTTCATAAAGAGATATACAGTATGGGTTCCTCCTACTGAAATATTAAAAACACCTAAAATGTCTGTTTACTAGTTCACAAATTTCAAAGATTTTTTGAATTTATATTATTTTCTATTCACTCTTTCTTATCTCCTAAAATGGCTATTTTCCTGGCCTTCCATCTTCTGCATCTGTATTGCAATTAATACACTTTCTATGCTGAAAATATAGATCTTTTATCTTCAATTGAAATTGACAAACAGATGCTTAAGAAAAACAAAAATAAGCATAGTTTCTATTAGGACCAGGAAACTATTTAAAGCCTCTTTGTCTGCGTTGACACTTTATTAGCTAGGTATTACCCCTGACTTCCTCACCCCCCAAAATAATTCAGTTTACACACACACAAACACACAGCTCATTTGTAGTTTTCAGTGTTGTAGTTTTATTCCTTGTAACACATTGGTTATAAACACATCCGTTATTCCTAGTAACACAAAGTGATCCTCTAGACTTTTCTTGTTTAATTTTCTCCTTTGGGTTTAGATCCTTTCGTTGATTTTTCTTTATTCTTTAAAAATTCCAGATATGTTAAAACTCTTGTGAAATCTTCTGACCTATTTCTCATATTTAAAGTTCCATCTTAGAGTGCAGAGAGAACTAAAGGCAGAATTCTTATAATTCATGTTTATCTTGGGAGAATCCAGAATTATGCTGCAAAATGGAAAATGAAAATTTTTGATTAAAAGAATTTTAAGACAGTAGGAAAATTCACAAGTGGAAAATTAAATTTAGAGCAGTTGAATACTCCAGTAGAACTATATGTTAGCTGACCATGGGGGTGTGGTGTGGGTGTGGAAGAGAACTAAAAGAAAAACGATAACTTTAGAGAGATGTGGCCATTCTTTAACTGTAAATAAAGGGTGACTGATAAAGAATCTCAGAACTGTAAAGAGACTAAAAAGTCATCTTGTCCTAGCTTCTTATCTTAAGAGGAGAGACTGAGGTAAAAAGGCAGATTCTTGCCCAAAATCACACAATTAATAATTGCTAAGAATAAAGTCTCCAAAATCTTACTCTAGTGATCACGTTCCTCTTGTAGTATGTGTGTATAGGGGGCTCATAACTGCATATTCCAACAACCATCAGGCCCTGTCTCTGCCTTTCTACATTTGAAGCTATTAACAAGAAAAGAAATCACGTTAAAATGTTTTCAAAACCAATAAAATACTCATAATTTGAACAAATTGGCCAAAGTGCCTAAATTATGTCAGTTAGATTATCATTTTAAGTTATCTAACAAAATCCAGTTTGCCTTTTTCAAACTCCTAGCATAAAGCCTAATTGCCTACTGTTTCAGACTCATTTCTTCCTATAAATTTCATAAAAAGCAATATGTTAAAGATTGTAAGTTATAATTGAGAAAGTTTTATATATAATGTATATATAAAAATACACATGCAACAGAGAGGTGGAGCCAACATGGCGGCGGGAGTAGGACAGTGGGAGTCTCCTCCCAAAAACATATAGACTTTTGAAAATACAACAAACACAACTAGCCCTAAAAGAGAGACCAGAAGACGCAGGACAGTTGCCAGACTGCAGCTACACCAGCGAGAACCCAGCGACTGGTGAAAGGGGTAAGATACCAACCCCGGCCTGGCAGGACCCGAACGCCCCTCCCCCTACCTCCCGGCGGGAGAAGAATAGGCAGAGCGGGAGGGAGACGGAGCACAGGACTGCTGAACACCCAGCCCCAGCCATCCGGGCCAGAGCACAGACACAGTACGTGCCCAGGGGGCCCTGGATACTGGGGGAACAGGGAGTAAGACCTCTGAGCAGGTGCCGAAGCTGATGCCCCTGTGACAAAGAAAAGCGGGGGCTTTTTGAAAGTCTTAAAGGGACAGGGTCTTAACAGCTTGACGGAAACAACCCAGGTCACAGTACAGCAGCTGGAAATTACAGGGAAAACCGGGTGCACTAACCCCCTGGGCAACAGCTCTGAGACCCCTCACGGAGGTAAACAGTCAAGCAGCCCTGCCATCCATTACCCCACCGGGCGCTGCGAAAGCAGAGAAGCAGCCTGAGACAAATTCCGCCCACAGAAAGGGAAATTTCTCCCTTCCGGCCAGGCAAGAAACAAAGACGCACTCTACACGCAATTACCCAAAGGAAGCCACTAGGGGTCGCAGTTGTCCCAGTAAAGAAAGGCCAGTAGCAAGTGAACAGTTTGGCCCTCCCAGCTCACAGTCAATAGCACCTGTCAACATAAAAAGGCAAAAAAATATGATCCAGATAAGACTAACCCAGACAGCTTTGGCATCTGCTACATCTTCCCCTGAGAAGGAATCTGGGGAGATAGATTTAGCCAGTCTTCCTGAAAAAGAATTCAAAACAAAAGTCATAACCATGCTGATGGACTTGCAGAGAAATATGCAAGAACTAAGGAAGGAGAATTCAGAAATAAAACAAGCTCTGGAAGGACTTCAAAACAGAATGGACGAGACGCAAGAGACCATTAATGGACTAGAAAACAGAGAACAGGAACACAGAGAAGCTGATGCAGAGAGAGATTAAAGGATATCCAGGAATGAAAGAATTTTAAGAGAGCTGAGTGACCAATCAAAAAGGAACAATATAAGAATTATAGGTATTCCAGAAGAAGTAGAGAGAGAAAAGGGGATAGAAAATGTCTTTGAAGAAATAATTGCTGAAAATTTCCCCAAACTAGGGGAAGAAATGGCCTCTCAGACCACAGAGGTACACAGAACTCCCATGACAAGGGATCCAAGGAGGGCAACACCAAGACACATAATAATTAAAATGGCAAAGATCAAAGACAAGGACAAAGTATTACAGGCAGCCAGAGAGAAAAAAAGGTTACCTACAAAGGAAAACGCATCAGGCTATCATCAGACTTCTCAACAGAAACCCTACAGGCCAGAAGAGAATGGCATGATATACTTACTGCAATGAAACAGAAGGGCCTCGAACCAAGACTACTGTATCGAGCACGAATATCATTTAAATATGAAGGAGGGATTAAACAATTCCCAGACAAGCAAAAGTTGAGGGAATTTGCCTCCCACAAACCACCTCTACAGGGCATTCTACAGGGACTGCTCTAGATGGGAGCACTCCTAAAAAGAGCACACAACAAAACACCCAACATATGAAGAAGGGAGGAGGAGGAATAAGAAGGGAGAGAAATAAAGAATCATCAGACTGTGTTTATAAAAGCTCAACAAGCGAGTTAAGTTAGACAGTAAGATAGAAAAGAAGCTAACCCTAAACCTTTGGTAACCACAAACTTAAAGCCTGCAATGGCAATAAATTCATGCCTTTCAATAATCACCCTAAATGTAAATGGATTGAATGCACCAATCAAAAGACACAGAGTAATAGAATGGATAAAAAAGCAAGATCCATCCATATGCTGCTTACAAGAGACTCACCTCAAACCCAAAGACGCACACAGACTTAAAGTCAAGGGACGGAAAAAGATATTTCAAGCAAACAACAGAGAGAAGAAAGCAGGTGTTGCAATTCTGGTATCAGACAAAACAGACTTCAAAATAAAGTAACAAAAGACAAAGAAGGACATTACATAATGATAAAGGGCTCAGTCCATCAAGAGGATATAACCATTATAAATATATATGCACCCAAACAGGAGCACCAACATACCTGAAACAAATATTAATAGAACTAAAAGAGGAAATAGAATGCAATGCATTCATTCTAGGAGACTTCAACACACCACTCACTCCAAAGGACAGATCCACCAGACAGAAAATAAGGAAGGACACAGATGCACTGAACAACACACTAGAACAGATGGACCTAATAGACATCTACAGAACTCTACATCCAAAAGCAACAGGATACACATTCTTCTCAAGTGCACATGGAACATTCTCCAGAATAGACCACATACTAGGACACAAAAAGAGCCTCAGTAAATTGCAAAAGATTGAAACCCTACCAACCAACTTTTCAGACCACAAAGGCATTAAACTAGAAATAAACTGTTCAAAGAAAGCAAAAAGGCTCACAAACACATGGAGGCTAAACAACACGCTCCTAAATAATCAATGGATCAATGACCAAATCAAAATGGAGATCCAGCAATATATGGAAACAAATGACAACAACAACACTAAGCCCCAACTTCTGTGGGACACAGCAAAAGCAGTCTTAAGAGGAAAGTATATAGCAATCCAAGCATATTTAAAAAAGGAAGAGCAATCCCAAATGAACGGTCTAATGTCACAACTACCGAAATTGGAATAAGAAGGACACTTGAGGCCTAAGGTCAGCAGAAGGAGGGACATAATAAAGATCAGAGAAGAAATAAATATAATTGAGAATAATAAAACAATAGCAAAAATCAATGAAACCAAGAGCTGGTTCTTCGAGAAAATAAACAAAATAGATAAGCCTCTAGCCAGATTTATTAAGAGGAAAAGAGAGTCAACAAAAATCAACAGTATCAGAAACGAGAAAGGAAAAATCACGACGGACCCCGCAGAAATACAAAGAATTATTAGAGACTACTATGAAAACCCATATGCTAACAAGCTGGGAAACCTAAGAGAAATGGACAACTTCCTAGAAAAATACAACCTTCCAAGACTGACCCAAAAAGAAACAGAAAATCTAAACAGAACAATTACCAGCAACGAAATTGAAGCGGTAACCAAAAAACTACCAAAGAACAAAACCCCTGGGCCAGATGGATTTAACTTGGAATTTTATCACACATACAGGGAAGACATAATACCCATTCTCCTTAAAGTTTTCCAAGAAATAGTAGAGGAGGGGATACTCCCAAACTCATTCTATGAAGCTAACATCACCCTAATACTAAAACCAGGCAAAGACACCACCAAAAAAGAAAACTACAGACCAATATCCCTGATGAACATAGACGCAAAAATACTCAACAAAATTTTAGCAAACCGAATTCAAAAATACATCAAAACCATCGTACACCATGACCAAGTGGGATTCATCCCAGGGATGCAAGGATGGCACAACATTCGAAAGTCCATCAATATCATCCACCACATCAACAAAAAGAAAGACAAAAACCACATGATCATCTCCATAGATGCTGAAAAAGCATTTGACAAAGTTCAACATCCATTCATGATAAAAACTCTCAGCAGAATGGGAATAGAGGGCAAGTACCTCAACATAATAAAGGCCACCTATGAAAAACCCACAGCCAACATTATATTGGACAGCGAGAACCTGAAAGCATTTCCTCTGAGATCGGGGTCTAGACAGGGATGCCCACTCTCCCCACTGTTATTTAACATAGTACTGGAGTTCCTAGCCACGGCAAACAGACAAAACAAAAAAATACAAGGAATCCAGATTGGCAAAGAAGAAGTCAAACTGTCACTATTTGCAGATGACATGATACTGTACATAAAAAGCCCTGAAGACTCCACCCCAGAACTACTAGAACTGATATCGGAATACAGCAAAGTTGCAGGATACAAAATCAACACACAGAAATCTGTGGCTTTCCTATATACCAACAATGAAGCAACAGAAAGAGAAATCAGGAAAACAACTCCATTCACAATTGCATCAAAAAAAATAAAATACCTAGGAATAAACCTAACCAAAGAAGTGAAAGACTTATATTCTGAAAACGACAAGTCACTCTTAAAAGAAATTGAAGGGGACACTAACAGATGGAAACGCATCCAATGCTCATGGCTAGGAAGAATTAATATCGTCAAAATGGCCATACTGCCCAAAGCAATATACAGATTTGATGCAATCCCTATGAAACTACCAGCAACATTCTTCAATGAACTGGAACAAATAATTCAAAAATTCACATGGAAATACCAAAGACTCCGAATAGCCAAAGCAATCCTGAGAAAGAAGAATAAACTAGGGGGGATCTCACTCCCCAACTTCAAGCTCTATTATAAAGCCATAGTAATCAAGACAATTTGGTACTGGCACAAGAACAGAGCCACAGACCAATGGAACAGACTAGACAATCCAGACATTAACCCAGACATATATGGTCAATTAATATTTGATAAAGGAGCCATGGACATACAATGGCGAAATGACAGTCTCTTCAACAGATGTTGCTGGCAAAACTGGACAGCTACATGTAGGAGAATGAATCTGGACCATTGTCTAACCCCATATACAAAAGTAAACTCAAAATGGATCAAAGACCTGAATGTAAGTCATGAAACCATTAAACTCCTGGAAAAAAACATAGGCAAAAACGTCTTAGACATAAACATGAGTGACCTCTTCTTGAACATATCTCCCCGGGCAAGGAAAACAACAGCCAAAATGAACAAGTGGGACTATATTAAGCTGAAAAGCTTCTGTACAGCAAAAGACACCATCAGTAGAACAAAAAGGAACCCTACAGTATGGGAGAATATATTTGAAAATGACACATCCGATAAAGGCTTGACGTCCAGAATATATAAAGAGCTCACACGCCTCAACAAACAAAAAACAAATAACCCAATTAAAAAATGGGCAAAGGAACTGAACAGACGGTTCTCCAAAAAAGAAATACAGATGGCCAACAGACACATGAAAAGATTCTCCACATCGCTAATTATCAGAGAAATGCAAACTAAAACTACAATGAGGTATCACCTCACACCAGTAAGGATGGCTGCCATCCAAAACACAAACAACAACAAATGTTGGCGAGGCTGTGGAGAAAGGGGAACCCTCCTACACTGCTGGTGGGAATGTAAACTTTTTCAACCATTGTGGAAAGCAGTATGGAGGTACATCAAAATGCATCATTTGACCCAGGAATTGCACTCCTAGGAATTTTCCCTAAGAATGCAGCAATCAAGTATGAGAAAGACCAATGTACCCCTATGTTTATTGCAGCACTATTTAGAATAGCCAAGAATTGGAAGCAACCTAAATGTCCATCGATAGATGAATGGATAAAGAAGATGTTGTACATATACACAATGGAATACTACTCAGCCATAAGAAAAGGGCAAATCCAAACATTTGCAGCAACATGGATGGAGCTGGAGGGTATTATGCTCAGTGAAACAAGCCAAGCAGAGAAAGAGAAATACCAAATGATTTCACTGATCTGTGGAATATAAGAACAAAGGAAAAACTGAAGGAACAAAACTGCAACAGAATCACAGAACTCAAGAATGGACTAACAGGTACCAATGGGAAAGGAACTGGGGAGGATGGGTGGGTAGGGAGGGATAAGGGGGGGCAGAAAAAGAGGGGCATTAAGATTAACCTCCATAGCGGGGTGGGAGAAAGGGGAGGGCTGTACAACACAGAGAAGACAAGTAGTGATTCTACAACAGTTGGCTACGCTGATGGACAGTGACTGTAAAGGAGTATATAGGGGGGACCTGGTATAGGGGAGAGCATAGTAAACAAAGTATTCGTCATGTAAGTGTAGATTAATGATTAAAAAAAAAAAAGCAGTTCCTATGTGGTGACCTCTAATGAGTTCTACACAATGATATAAAGGGCATGTAAAAGTGTAGGCAAAGGGTCTGTTTGTGTTTATACAGAGGATCAAAGCCTAATGTGGCTACCCCGAAAATGAACTAAGATACGATATGAAAAAGAACTTTCAACATCAGCACTCTCGGGAAGACTCATGACAGAAGATGATCAGCAAAAAAAAAAAAAACTCCAACAAAGATCCACACACTGCCACAGGTGTAGATGCACTCATCCCACTAGTTCCTGGACTTGCCATGGGAAAGATGAAGGAGATATCTAAGCTGGCCTGTGCATACAGTAAAACAAAAAATTGGACTGGATCTATACTGTTGGAACTCAACCAAGAATTAGGAGAAGTGCAAATTGTAGCACTCCAAAATCTTACAACCACAGACTATTTATCGTTAAAAGAACATATGGGATATGAACAGTCCCCAGGAATGGGTTGTTCTAGTTTATCTGAATTCTCTCAGACTGTTTAAGTTCAGTCGGACAATATCCACCATATCATAGATAAGTTTTCACAAATGCCTAAGGTGCCTAACTGGTTTTCTTGGTTTCACTGGAGATGGCTGGTAATTACAGGTATGCTTTGGTTAGGTAACTATATTCCTATTATGTTAATGTGTGTGCACAATTTAATTAGTAGTTTAAAACCTATACATGCTGAAGTTACTCTACAAGAAAATATGTCAAAGAAATAATCAAACTTCCCAGGTTTTCTTCTGCCTGCTACTTCTATAGCTTTTCTTCTTCCTACCTAATCACAACTTTTAAATAGAACTCGTGCCACATGTCGAATTTACCGAGTATCATAATTCTTCCAAGTGGTAAAGACACCTCAAGACAAATGCTGGGCATAGAAGCCACAGGGCATAAATATGCAAAGAAGTAAAAAGCTAACGTTTTCAAACAATAAGGCTTCTATCTCACTTACCAACTTTATATTTCCCTGTATGGCCCCGGAAGATGACTGGTTAGCCAGAGACGGGTAAGATTCCTCAAGGGAGGAACAACCTAAGACAGGCACAGTCGCAGGGGGCCATCTGGTGAGAAGATGGGGAGCAGCAGAGGTGAGGCTTAGAACCTCCCCCCTCATGTTCTGAGAAAAATCTTCTGCATACATGGATGTTTATTGCCCTCGTCTAGCTCGGATTAACACATAGTCTACAGGCACACACCTGATCATCTACATTTGCTCTCTTACAACACTAAACTCTGTTTTCTACCTTTATCTCGTATCTACCTACCATTTCAGCATTTTATTAAAAATAATAATAATAGAGAAATGTGGTATCCACATATAAATCAAGTTTAAAAATAAAATGAATATTCATATTTGAACTGACTGTGTATAGTTCATGATGCATGAATAAAACCGAAAGCTTCTGTGATGACTGCCCTTGCACTGTTCACCATGTAACTTATTCACTATGTAAGAATTTGTACTCCATGTAAGAATTTGTTCGTTATGCATCAGAAGATTGGAGACTGACGAAAATTAGGCTTGGGGTGGATTAATGATTGTGCATTGAGTATTGACCCCCCTATACAGAAATTTATTGTTGTTAACAACTATTTGATCAGTAAATATGAGAGATGCCCTCACAAAATAAATAAATATATATATATATATATATATATATATATATAAACACTCTTCCAATTGTAAAATAAATAAGTAACCGGGATGTAATGTATAGCATAAGGAATATAGTCAAAATATTGTAACAACTTAGTATGGTGATAGCTGGTACCTAGAATTATCCTGTATATAAATGTTGAATCACTGTGTTGTACACTTGAAACTAATGTAATGTAATACTGTTGTAAACTACCCTTCAATAAAAAAAAAAAACAAACACATGCATGCAAGAATATACACACACACATATATATATATATATACAAGAATTAATTAACATTCTTGTTCATATTGGCTTAGTAAAGATAGAGTTTATTCTCATTAGATTACATTGCATAACCTTTCTTAAGTAGTGAGTTTTTAATTAAATAGATATTCTTTATTTCACTTGGTGTCATCAAAAATTTAAAGTACTCCTTTGAAATACTGTTTCTCTTAAAAATTCTGTAATTACTGTAGTTAATCAAATAATTTATACTTAAAGATAAATAATACTTTTCTTTCATCAAAAAAGGCTTTTAAATTGTTTAAGTTATTTCATTTAATTTATATGATCTAGGCAAATCCAGTCATATCTGTTTTAATTTAGTGCACAATAAAATATTTTGAGTTTTAAAATCATAATACCAAATATAGTTGCAAGATATTATAGGTGAACCCTATAGTGAATTGCATTGCTTCAAAATGCAAAATGTAATTCACTTTCATAAATATTTTTATACCGTATGTACTGACATCAACTATTTTTACCAAGTCTCGGTATTTTTATTTGTCTACTTTAATTTATTTCATTAAAATTTGATAAATTCATGTTCTTTATGATAAAAGGTTAATGTTTTTCTCTTATATAAAAAACTTGGAGAGTATTTGAAATATCTACACACACCCATGCACACACGCACACACATACACACACCTTCACGCCCAGGAATCTCCCTTAAAGAACACTTAAAATCCTTCTATACTGTTTGGTGCTTTACTACTTATATTATATTGCATTTTCATTTCTTTTCTTCTGGGTACCCTATATCAGGCTTAAGAAAGCAGTTTTTTTTAACTTGCATAATTCCATGCTAACAAAATTTGTTAACTTGAATTTCATTTTAAAATTGTATATTCTGAGGCAGAGACAACATGGTGGCGTGAGTAGGACAGTGGGAATCTCCTCCCAAAAACATATATATTTTTGAAAATACAACAAATACAACTAATCCTAAAAGAGAGACCAGAAGACACAGGACAACAGCCAGACTACATCCACATGTGCGAGAGCCCAGTGCCTGGTGAAGGGCGTAAGATACAACCCCCGGCCCGGCGGGACCCGAGCACGCCTCCCCCCAGATCCCAGCGGGTGGGAGAGGGAGCTCAGGACGGCTAAACACCCAGCCCCAGCCACCCGCACTAGAGGGCAGACACAGAGCATGCGTGGAGGGCTGGAAATTAGGGAAACAGGGCAGCAAGACCTCTGAGCAGGTTCTGAAGCTGATGCACCAGTGACAAAGAAAAGTGAGTGCTTTTTGAAAGTCTTAAAGGGACAGGGACGTAACAGCTGAATGGAAACAATACAGGTCACAGCCCAGTGGCTGGAAATTACAGGGAAAACCAGGCGCACTAACACCCTGGGCAACAGCTCTGAGACCCCTCACGGAGGTAAACAGCCAAACAGCCCCCAAGTACTTTACCCCGCTGGGTGCTGCGAAAGCAGAGAAGCAGCCTAAGGCAGACCACGCCCACAGAAAGGGAGATTCCTCCATATCGGCCGGGCAAGACACAAAGACCCAGTCTACATGCAATTACCCAACACAAGCCACGAGGGGTCACAGTTGTCCCAGTAAAGAAAGGCCAGTAGCAAGTGAACAGTTTGGCCCTCCCAGCTGACAGTCAATAGCACCTGTCAAAATGAAAAGGAAAAAAATATGATCCAGATAAGACTAACCCAAACAGCTTTGGCATCTGCTACATCTTCCCCTGAGAAGGAACCTGGGGAGATAGATTTAACCAGTCTTCCTGAAAAAAGAATTCAAAGCAAAACTCAGAACCATGCTGATGGACTTGCAGAGAAATATGCAAGAACTAAGGAAGGAGAATACAGAAATAAAACAAGCTCTGGAAGGACTTCAAAGCAGAATTGACGAGATGCAAGAGACCATTCATGAACTAGAAAACAGAGAACAGGAATGCAGAGAAGCTGATGCAGAGAGAGATAAAAGGCTCTCCAGGAATGAAAGAATTCTAAGAGTGCTGAGTGACCAGTCGAAACGGAACAATATCTGCATTATAAGGGTACCAGAAGAAGAAGAGAGAGAAAAAGTGATAGAAAGTGTCTTTGAAAAAATAATTGCCGAAAACTTCCACAAACTAGGGGAAGAAATGGCCTCTTAGACCACAGAGGTACACAGAATTCCCATATCAAGGGATCCAAGGAGGGCAACACCAAGACACATGATAATTAAAATGGCAAAGATTGAAGACAAGGACAAAGTATTAAAGGCAGCCAGAGAGAAAAAAAAAGGTTACCTACAAAGGAAAACCCATCAGGTTATCATCAGACTTCTCAACAGAAACCCTACAGGCCAGAAGAGAATGGCATGATATACTTAATGCAATGAAACAGAAGGGCCTCAAACCAACACTACTGTATCCAGCACGAATATCATTTAAATATGAAGGAGGGATTAAACAATTCCCAATCAAGCAAAAGTTGAGGGAATTTGCCTCTAACAAACCACCTCTACAGGGCATCCTACAGGGACTGTTCTAGATGGGAGCACTCCAAAAAGAGCACAGAAAAAAACACCCAACATATGAAGAAGGGAGGAGGAGGAATAAGAAGGGGGAGAAATAAAGAATCATCAGGCCACGTTTATAATAGCTCAAGTAGTGAGTTAAGTTAGATGGTAAGATAGTAAAGAAGCTAACTCTGAACCTTTGGTAACCACAAACTTAAACCCTGCAATGGCAATAAGTGCATACCTTTCAATAATCACCATAAATGTAAATAGACTGAATGAACCAATCAAAGGCACAGAGTAATAGAATGGATAATAAAGCAAGATCCATCCATATGCTGCCTTCAAGAGACTCACCTCAAACACAAAGACATGAACAGACTTAATGTCAAGGGACAGCAAAAGATATTTCATGCAAATCACAGAGAGAAAAAAGCAGGTGTTGCAATTCTGGTATCAGAAAATACAGACATCAAAATAAAGAAAGTAACAAAAGACAAAGAAGGACATTACATAATGATAAAGGGCTCAGTCCAACAAGAGGATATAACAATTATAAATATATATGCACCCAATACAAGAGCACCAACATACCTGAAACAAATACTAACAGAACTAACGGTGGAAATCGAATGCAATGCATTCACACTAGGAGACTACAACACACCACTCACTCCAAAGGACAGATCCACCAGACAGAAAATAAGTAAGGACACAGAGGCACTGAACAACACACTAGAACAGAGGGAACTAATAGACATCTACAGAACTCTACATCCAAAAGCAACAGGATACACATTCTTCTCAAGTGCACATGGAACATTCTCCAGAATAGACCACATACTAGGCCACGAAAAGAGCCTCAGTAAATTCCAAAAGATTGAAATCCTACCAACCAACTTTCCAGACCACAAAGGCATAAAATTAGAAATAAACTGTACAAAGAAAGCAAAAAGGCTCACAAACACATAAAGGCTTAACAACACACTCCTAAATAATCAATGGATCAATGACCAAATCAAAATGGAGATCCAGCAATATATGGAAACAAATGACAAGAACAACACAAAGCCCCAAATACTGTGGGACACAGCAAAAGCAGTCTTAAGAGGAAAGTATATAGCAGTCCAGGCATATTTAAAAAAGGAATAACAATCCAAAATGAATGGTCTAAAGTCACAATTATCAAAATTGGAAAAAGAAGAACAAATAAGGCCTAAGGTCAGCAGAAGGAGGGACATAATAAAGATCAGAGAATAAAAAAATAAAATTGAGAAGGATAAAACAATAGCAAAAATCAATGAAACCAAGAGCTGGTTCTTTGAGAAAATAAACAAAATAGATGAGCCTCTAGCCAGACTTATTAAGAGGAAAAGAGTGTCAACACAAATCAACAGTATCAGAAATGAGAAAGGAAAATCACGACAGAACCCACAGAAATACAAATAATTATTAGAGAACACTAAGAAAACCTATAAGCTAACAAGCTGGGAAACCTAGGATAAATGGAAAACTTCCTAGAAAAATACAACCTTCCAAGACTGACCCAGAAAGAAGCAGAAAATCTAAACAGACCAATTACCAACAACGAAATTGAAGCAGTAATTTAAAAAACTACCATAGAACAAAACCCCCAGGCCAGATGGATTCACCTCGGAATTTTATCAGACATACACGAAGACATAATACCCATTCTCCTTAAAGTTTTCCAAAAAATAGAAGAGGAGGGGATACTCCCAAACTCATTTTACTAAGCTAACATCACCCTAAAACCAAAACCAGGCCAATAACCCACCAAAAAAGAAAACTACAGACCAATAACCCTGATGAACGTAGATGCAAAAATACTCAACAAAATATTAGCAAACCGAATTCAAAGATACATCAAAAGGATCGTACAACATGACCACGTGGGATTCATCCCAGGGATGCAAGGATTGTACAACATTTGAAAGTCTATCAACATCATCTACCACATCAACAAAAAGAAAGACAAAAACCACATGATCATCTCCATAGATGCTGAAAAAGCATTTGACAAAGTTCAACATCCATTCATGATAAAAACTCTCAGCAGAATGGGAATAGAGGGCAAGTACCTCAACATAATAAAGGCCATCTATGATAAACCCACAGAAAACATTATATTGAACACCAAGAAGCTGAAAACATTTCCTCTGACATTGGGAACTAGACAGGGATGCCCACTCTCCCCATTGTTATTTAACATAGTACTGGAGGTCCCAGCCATAGCCACGGCAATCAGACAAAACAAAAACATACAAGGAATCCAGATTGGTAAAGAAGAAGTTAAACTGTCACTATTTGCAGATGACATGACACTGTACATAAAAAACCCTAAAGACTCCACCCCAAAACTACTAGAACTGATATCAGAATACAGCAAAGTTTCAGGATACAAAATCAACACACAGAAATCTGTGGCTCTCCTATATACTAACAATGAACCAACAGAAAGAGAAATAAAAAAAAACTCCATTCACAATTGCATCAAAAAAAAAAAATACCTAGGAATAAACCTAACCAAAGAAGTGAAAGACTTATACTCTGAAAATGACAAGTCATTCTTAAGAGAAATTAAAGGGGACACTAACAGATGGAAACTCATCCCATGCTCGTGGATAGGAAGAATTAATATCGTCAAAATGACCATCCTGCCCAAAGCAATATATAGATTTGTTGCAATCCGTATGAAACTACCAGCAACATTCTTCAATGAACTGGAACAAATAACTCAATAATTCACATGGAAATACCAAAGACCCCGAATAGCCAAACCAATCCTGAGAAAGAAGAATAAACTAGGGGGGATCTCACTCCCCAACTTCAAGCTCTATTATAAAGCCATAGTAATCAAGACAATTTGGTACTGGCACAAGAACAGAGCCACCGACCAATGGAACAGACTAGACAATCCAGACATTAACCCAGACATATATGGTCAATTAATATTTGATAAAGGAGCCATGGTCATACAATGGCGAAATGACAGTCTCTTCAACAGATGGTGCTGGCAAAACTGGACAGCTACATGTAGGAGAATGAATCTGGACCATTGTCTAACCCCATATACAAAAATAAACTCAAAATGGATCAAAGACCTGAATGTAAGTCATGAAACCATTAAACTCTTGGAAGAAAACATAGGCAAAAACCTCTTAGACATAAACATGAGTGACCTCTTCTTGAACATATCTCCCTGGGCAAGGAAAACAACAGCCAAAATGAACAAGTGGGACTATATTAAGCTGAAAAGCTTCTGTACAGCAAAAGACACCATCAGTAGAACAAAAAGGAACCCTACAGTATGGGAGAATATATTTGAAAATGACACATCCGATAAAGGCTTGACGTCCAGAATATATAAAGAGCTCACACGCCTCAACAAACAAAAAACAAACAACCCAATTAAAAAATGGGCACAGGAACTGAACAGACGGTTCTCCAAA
Organism: Manis pentadactyla; assembly: GCF_030020395.1. Classification (NCBI taxonomy): domain Eukaryota; kingdom Metazoa; phylum Chordata; class Mammalia; order Pholidota; family Manidae; genus Manis; species Manis pentadactyla. The sequence continues at coordinate 30,595,741 of NC_080033.1, forward strand.
AAAGAAATACAGATGGCCAACAGACACATGAAAAAATGCTGCACATCGCTAATTATCAGAGAAATGCAAAGTAAACTACAATGAGGTATCACCTCACACCAGTAAGGATGGCTGCCATCCAAAAGACAAAAAACAACAAATGTTGGCGAGGCTGTGGAGAAAGGGGAACCCTCCTACACTTCTGGTGGGAATGTAAATTATTTCAACCATTGTGGAAAGCAGTATGGAGGTACATCAAAATGTTCAAAACAGACTTACCATTTGACCCAGGAATTACACTCCTAGGAATTTACCCTAAGAATGCAGCAATCAAGTTTGAGAAAGACCAACGCACCCCTATTTTTATCACAGCACTATTTACAATAGCCAAGAATTGGAAGCAACCTAAATGTCCATCGATAGATGAATGGATAAAGAAGATGTGGTACATATAGAGAATGGAATACTACTAAGCCATAAGAATAGGGAAAATCCTACCATTTGCAGCAACATGGATGGAGCTGGAGGGTATTATGCTCAGTGAAACAAGCCAAGTGGAGAAAGAGAAATACCAAATGATTTCCCTCATCTGTGGAGTATAAGAACAAAGTAAAAACTGAAGGAACAAAACAGCGGCAGAACCACAGAACTCAAGAATGGACTAACAGGTACCAAAGGGAAAGGGACTGGGGAGGATGGGTGGCAAGGGAGGGATAAGACGGCGGGGGAAGACGGGGGTTATTAAGATTAGCATGCATGGGGGGGTTGGGAGAATGGGGAGGGCTGCACAACACAGAGAATGCAAGTAGTGATTCTACAACATTTTGCTATGCTGATGGACAGTGACTGTAAAGGGGTTTGTAGGGGGGACCTGGTATAGGGGAGAGCCTAGTAAACATAATATTCATCATGTAAGTGTAGATTAATGATACAAAAAAAAAAGGCAGTTCCTGTGTGGTGACCTGCAATGAGTACTACACAAGGGTATAAAGGGTATATAAAAGTGTAGGCAAAGGGTCTGTTTGTGTTTATACAGAGGATCAAAGCCTAATTGGGCTACCCCGAAAATGAACTAAGATACGATATGAAAAAGAACTTCCAACATCAGCACTCCCTGGAAGACTCATGCCACAAGATGATCATCAAAAATCCCCAACAAAGACCCATGCACTGCTACAGGTGTAGATGCACTCATCCCACCAGTTCCTGGACTTGCCATGGGAATGAAGAAGGAGATATCTAAGCTGGCCTGTGCATACAGTAAAACAACAAATTTGGCTGGATCTATACTGTTGGAACTCAACCAAGAATTTGGAGAAGTGCAAATTGTACTGCTCCAAAATCTCACAACTACGGACTATCTACTGTTAAAAGAACATATGGGATGTGAACAGTCCCCAGGAATGGGTTGTTTTAATTTCTCTGATTTCTCTCAGACTTTTCAAGTTCAGTTGGACATTATCGATCATACCATAGATAAGTTTTCACAAATGCCTAAGGTGCCTAACTGGTTTTCTTGGTTTCACTGGAGATGGCTGGTAATTACAGGTATGCTTTGGTTATGTAACTATACTCCTACTATGTTAATGTGTGTGCGCAATTTAATTAGTAGTTTAAAACCTATACATGCTGAAGTTACTCTACAAGAAGATATGTCAAAGAAATAATCAATCTTCCCAAGTTTTCTTCCGCCTGCTACTTCTACAGCTTTTCTTCTTCCTTCCTAATTACAACCCTTAAATAGAATTCGTGCCTCATATCGAATTTACTGAGTATCATAATTCTTCCAAGTGGTAAAGATACCTCAAGACAAATGCTGGGCATAGAAGCCACAGGGCACAAATATGCAAAGAAGTAAAAAGCTAACCTTTTCAAACAATAAGGCTTCTCTCTCACTTACCAACTTTACATTTCTCTGTATGGCCCCGGAAGATGACTGGTTAGCCAGAGACGGGTAAGATTCCTCAAGGGAGGAACAACCTAAGACAGGCACAGTCACAGGGGGGCCATCAGGTGAGAAATTGGGGATCAACAGAGGTTTGGCTTAGAACCTCACCCCCCCTGTTCTGAGAGAAATCTTCTGCATACGTGGATGTTTTATTGCCCTTGTCTAACTTGGATTAACACATAGTCTACATGCACACACCTGAGCATCTACATTTGCTCTCTTACAACACTAAACTATGTTTTCTACCTTTATCTTGTTTCTACCTACCACTTCAGCATTGTATTAAAAATAATAATAATATATAGAGAAATGTGATATCCACATATAAATCAACTATAAAAATCAAATGAGTATTCATATTTGAACTGTTTATAGTTCATAATGCATGAGCAAAACTGACAGTTTCTGTGATGACTGCCCTTGTACTGTTCACCATGTAACATATTCACTATGTAAGAATTTGTTCTCCATGTAAGAACTTGTTCGTTATGCTTCAGAAGATTGGAGACTGATGAAAATTAGGCTTGGGGTGGATTAATGATTGTGCATTGAGCATTGACTCCCCTATACAGAATTTTATTGTTGTCAACAACCATTTGATCAATAAATATGAGAGATGCCCTCACAAAAAAAAGTGCACACTTCCAATTGTAAAATAAATAAGTAACCAGGATGTAATGTATAGCATAAGGAATATAGTCAAAATATTGTAACAGCTTGGTGTGGTGATAGCTAGTACCTAGAATTATCCTGTATATAAATGTTGAATCACTGTGTCGTACACCTGAAACTAATGTAATACTGTGTGTCAACTACCCTTCAATAAATAATAATTATCTACAAAAAATATATATATACATATATCCTTGTATATTTTTATTATAATCATTACTTTATACACATTTAAAATATAATTTTGCTACCTAAAAATGAAGACAAAACATTTTTTCTATTTGTGGGCTATACAAAAATAAGTTTGATGTTCACATGAAATTACATGCTATTCTATTAACACATAAACAGGTAATGCCTTATTTTATTACTATATGAACTATGAAATCTTGGGAAACCTGTTCCCAGGGTATCAGTACCAGTGTTTCTATCAATTACTAGCAGTACAGATGTCACCAACAGTTACAAGACTGTCATTTTTGTACCTGTTATTTTTAAGTTGCAGTAGAAAAACAAGACCCTATGGAAATAGTTAAAAATTATTAGCACTTCTCATCCAGAATATAGTAGAACACCTTGGTCTGCTGCTGTCAAAGTAAAACTATGGTGCAAATGACCAACATTCCATTGAATTATGACATAATGCTGAAAAGCAAAATAATTACTTTACCATCGCACAATTTGTGTAACAATGTTTTGCTTAGCCATTGTACACGTTTTCCGCAATTTTTTCCGAATACACTGTTGATGAAAGATTAATTTTTTCCATGAATGTGAGCACAGTGGAAACGGAATCCACAAGGTCAATTTTTTTGTGGGAAGATTATTAAACCAGATAGTTTTGAAATATCCGAGTGATATTGTTTCATAACTTCAATGTAACAGTGACCTGGAGAATAATTCCATTTTGCTCCTCATCAATTCATCTACTCTTAAGAAACAAATATACCTGAGTGGAGACTGTAGAGGATGAAATAAATAAATATTGCAATGGTTCGTGTCCTACACTGTGGATTAGAATCACTTGTGGAGTTTTCCTTAAAGAGCAAAGAGGCCTACTTCTACCACAGATATTCTAATGCAATTATGCTAGGGTGGGTCACGGGACATCAGGGATTTTTAAAAAAATATGTTTGTTTTGTTTGTTAATAATCCTAAGGTTATTCTAATGTAAATCAACATTGATAAGCACTGTATCACAGCATCATTTAGTTCAGATTGGTCGATATTTATCACATAGCAACAGAACTACCAGCGGATGGCCCAGGAGGCATGGCTCTGGTAAAGTTGTCATATTTTCATTTGGACATGAAACTTTGTATTTATGCCCCTCATTCTATAAAAACAACTTTCCTAAGTACTGCCAGCAATACTTTAATTGCTAACTTTATTACATATTCACAGATCCGTACAAAACAAGTGACAACCTTTCTTCTTTGGTCTGCCGACTTGCTATTTAATTCCTCCTTACCATTCTGTTTTTTGTTTGCTTGTTCGTATCTTGGGCACTCTCTTCCTTTGGATGTTATGACACAGAGTGGACAATTCAAAGGCCCTGAGCCACAGTTCTACTTATTTCCCTCAAGTCTTGAAAAATCACGTCTTTGCTAATAACTTTCCATCTATGTTTTTGTCATCTTTTGTTAAGCACTTTCTTCTTCCTTTAATGATCTACTAGATAATCCCACCAAATTTCCCAGTGTTATTGCATTGGGAAGTTTAGATATAACCTCATTACTGATGCTTTTTTGACTCTCTTATCGTTCACCTCCAATCCATCTTGAGAACTAAAGGAGAACTAAACTTCCTCAAATACTATTTTTACTACTGTTCAAATCTCATACAATTCTAGATTTATAGTATAACAATTATCTTTTCTACTACCATTTATAGTATAACAATTATCTTTTCTACTGGCCATCAAGATACACTTATTACTGAAGTCTGCAGGATTCCTCATCTTTCTGCATTTTCATGGGCTGCCATGCTCATTCCGGGCTTGCTTTATATTCTCCATGCTTCCAGGGTTTCTCTTTCTTCCCCATTAGCTGTCAAAATCCCACCTAATTTTCAAGACTCAGCTCAAGTTCCAGTTTTTGTAAAATGTGATCTCTCATTTTCCCAGGTTATTCAAATCTCCCTTTTTACATTAAATGGACAGTTTTATATTTAATTTTTAAATTAGTTTGTGTTATAAATTAATAGTTGCACATTCCTTGCTCATATATACAAGGAGATATATTTGATAAAGGGAAAACTTATAAATATTTTAATATGCGCACACACATAGATAGGGGTTAATGATTTCTTGGCAAATATGTCCTACTTTTTTGAGAAACAACAATATCTGGCATACTGTTTTCAATGAATTGGGTATTTACTATGGGAAGCACTTTTTTACTATTTTAAATAGATTTTTAAAAATATTGTGGTGAATGTTACTAAATGTGGCTTTTTTACATAGGATAGAGATAAGGAACAATGGCATGACCTAGGCTTACCTTCTTTATTATAATCTAGACCACAGATTATTGGTTAAGATAAAGGTGGTCTTTCAATATATTAGAAAAAGAAAATAATAAAATTTTGTTTTTCCCATTTTATCAGAGCCTCAAAAATCAAGCTAAGGTTAATATGAATTTCAATAATAGCATACACTTATGTAGTACTATGTGTCAGGAACTATTCTACATCCTTAACATGTACCCATTTATAATCTTCACAACAATCTTAAAGTAGCTATTATTATTACACATTTCCTATAGGTGAGAAGACTGAGGACTAGAGAGGTTAAAAAGTGCTTCCAAAGTCATATTGCTAGTTAGAGCCTTAGTCTAGGTTTAAACCTTGGGCAGCCTGTTTCAAGAAATTCTACTCTTAACCCCTGAGCCTTACATCCGGTCCAGAAATCTCAGCCAGGGAAAAGAGCATCACTAGTTAATTCTCTTTTCCAAACATTTTGTCTTAAAATACAGAGCACATTCACAATGTCCACCATTTTCATTTACTTAATCCCAGTTCTTACAATTCTAATTGCGACATTACTTTTGTCTATTTGTACATGTCCTTTAAACCACTGCTGATGGACATCTACAAGAGAGGAAAGACCTCCCAAGTTGAAATGTAAAGATAACATGATAGTATCTGTATATGTGCACTTAATGTTCCTTAATTGAAAACATTTAAAATAAAAATAAAGAACAAAGTGCATATAATCTCTTATTTTTCTAATGTTCAGATATTTCATAACTGCCCAGAGCAAGTGAAGTCAAGACATACAAATGAAGTTTGTATTCATTCAATCAGCTGCTCTCACTCCATAACATCATTCAAGCAAGTGGCTAGATTTATCACTTTTATTTAGAAATATTTGAATTTAACTTACAGAGTGGTAAGAACAGGAGTACTATTTAAAAGTTTAATTTCCCGGATTAGATGCTGCCTCTTGAATACCGTTTTTTCTCTAATATTTCAGGATATTTAATCATCATCATCATCATTATTTACTCATTCACTATTAGTCATTTTCCCCACATATCTGTGGGAAAATGAGAGGAGGGAAGTACGTATTGTATTTTAAAAATTAAATGAATTGTCCTTTTTTACATCATTGAGGTGCAGTATCTTTATTACATGTGTCTGTCAAATATGTTATCATAACCTTAATAAATTTACCATATTTTTGTGTGTTCCAGCTTAAATACACTAGCTATATAAATACCCAACATCAAAATATAATTTTGTTATTATTAGCAAGTTTTCTGAGGCTTCAAGCTTTACACAGCATATAATCTAGTCTAAAAATAAAAATAAGAAGATTCTGACCAAAAGTCACATCCTTGTTACTTCATCCGGCTACCTTTCTTTGATTTTTTTAATAGTGTATTTAAAAAATTTATTCCAACTTATACAATAAAACACTTTTGGTCTTGAATTCAAACATCATGGATATTGACAGAATGTTACTTTATACTACCTTTATATTCTTCACAGAGTTGCCTTGTTTGTTTTGCTTCCCAATAAAATGCTGGAATAATGCAGGCTGAGATTGTATTTTATTCACTCTTTTACCTGCTTAGTTTAGCATGGTGCTCCCATGGAGATGTAGCTCAAACGGAATTGTGAAATGAACGGATAATAATGAGTGAATGAAAGTATGAATTTGAAGAAGGTGAAATAAAAAATACATAATGGGAAGCTCATTTTTAAAATAATTCCATCTTTATATTCAAGAAGAGTCTAGTAGAAAAGTTGGCAAGTTTACTAGTTCACAAAATTCAACATTTTAAATATAAAATATTCCTTTTATTTTTAAAATAAAGAAACCTAATTATTTTCCTTTCATGGAAAACTTATGCCTTTATGTAGAATAAGGTGGGATGAATACAGGCTATTTAGAATTCAAGGATGAAAGTTGGAAAAATAATCTGAATTAGTCATTTAAACAACCAAACGCTCTCCATGGACACTACTGCAACATCCTGAATCTCTTATTAACGTTTCTTAGCTAAACTGTAAAATTGCTGTTGCAGGAAGACATGCTTTAGCAATGTGTGTGCTTTATATCATCTATGCTTGCGTTAATTTCTGGCAATTCTGATAATAGTATTGATCGTTTTTTCAAAGAAGATGAGCTGCGTTTATTTCTTTACATTTGAAAGGTGAATGTGAGATAACAATTGTCTCCTTTTAAAACTGGGTCTGTGTTAAATTATATCAAATAGATAAAAACTGAATACTTACTTGGTAATAGGTATATAATATTGACATAATTAAAACAATGTAACCCTTTTCTATAAACAACCATAAAGAATATATTTTTGAAACTAGTGAATAAATACTTGAGAAAAAAATTGGAGGAAAATAAAGTTTTAAATACTTTTGCTTTATTATTCTTGACTATAAAAAATCGGCCAATATAATTTGCTTAGATTGAAGTGGGGATATTACATTCAAAAATAAAACAAGATCAAAAGTATTTTTATCTCTTACATAAAATGAATGCAAAATTTGTTTTAAAATTATGAAGTAAATTTACAGTTTTTCTCTATGACTTTTATTGTCTCAATTTTTGTCCAGACAATTTTAAAGCAAACATAAAAGATTTAAAAATAAAATATTTGTATTATAAAATGTCAGGTTTCCCTCTCCACACCCAGACACACTGTTATCTAAATTTCCTTTTTTTTATTAAGCTTCATAACTCCTGTACATGAACAATGAAAATAACATGTATTTGCACTAAGGCAATGTGCCAACTATAGAGAGTTGCATGTATCTTAGATAAATCTTAGGTAGTTTTATATGAACAGACTGAATTTCCCTGGGCATCTGAAAGTTTGAAGCATGTACCATATGAAATAACATTTTGGTAGCCAAAATAAGAAAATGGTGAAACAGTAGCAGCTTCTAATTCTACTTAGAATTCAAAAATTACTATATTAGACAAAATATAGGGAAATAAAGGTAGTAACCCTAATGTTTAAGTCTGCAAATATTTTTATTTCTTATTGACATGATGAAATTTGATGTGTCCAAATAATTTCATATGGCTTTTTGTTTATATTCTCTATTATAAGAAAAATGTCTTTCAAAATAAAATAACTAATCAAATTGTTAATATATGAGAAATATATATATGAGAATATATTATATATATAATATGTATAATATATGAGAAACATATATAATGGGAGCATTATTTATTTTCCCTAAAAACTGTCATTATCAATTTGAAACTATGTTTTAACCAACAAAGTATAACAAGAAATCGTAATTTACAATTAAGTACTTTGAAATTAACTGTTCAAGTGCTATCCAAACAGGTAAGTGTATTTGACCAACAATTTCCTATTGACAACTGCTGATTTTAGTTTAGTAGTCTCAGAATATACCAAAATGTAAGTATCACATTTTAAAATTAATTATTATACTTTAGAAGATTTGATAATATACACGCCCCAGGTTTGTTTCCTGATAATTGATGTAACTTCTCAATTTTGTTCATGTACTTTTTAATATATAAATATTAGCATATAATCCTTTCCTTATGTAGTTACGATAAAACGATTTTTGTTAAATAGTTATTAGGTCATCTCATCAGATGATTTGTAATTGACTAAAAATAACAATGCTAAACACATTCCTGTAAAATCTAATAACATATCATTTACAACAACTAAACTTACTTTCTATCAACATGCTATTTTAGGAGTCAGATGTATGTCATGAATGGCTTCTCTCAAAATTATTATATGTATGTGTATGAGCAGTAAGGCAGGGGATTTCTACAAAGTGCTATTGACTTACTCTACAAAAATGTAAAACTCATAAATTTATTCTATATCCATTTGTGGTAATATATATGAATTTTCTAATTTAGTGATTTTAATATGAGATTAATGGATGAATTTCTGATGATCTATAAACCCTGAATGTTGGGCAAAATTGTATATTGAGGCAATACATAAACATATGTATTTCAAGCCATTCTGTGAGATTTTTGAAAGAAAGCAAAAATTAATTAACTTATAAAAGACTATTGATTTAAAGGATTCAGATAAATTAACTCAAATTAAGAATACCTTTTTCCTCTAAATGAGAAGTTGCTACTAAAATTTTCCTCAGAGAAATACTTGTTGAAATTTAGATATGTTCACACAAAAATTCCTGTAAGAAACCACCAATTTGTGGAATTTGACTCCTTTTTTATCTCACATCCTAGAGTTATAAAACTAAAATATTACCAATACTGTAGATTAAAAGTTTATTACTGTTGTTTTTTATATGTCGAAACAGTCTGAGTTTGGGAGCTTTCTGTATCAATCCATTAACTCAGTGCACATTTAAATACAAGAAAATACTGAATAATAATCATGCATGTTATATAGATATTAATGCAGTTAATTTGGTAAATACACGAACATATTTAATAAAACACACACAACCAACACAGACACCACAAACTTCATTCATTCTTGCACCAGAGAATGTAACAAAAAAGGAGTACACTCACAGACAGAAAACTTGTTGCTGCTGTCTTTCCCTGGAAATCATTTAAACATCTAGATTTAAAATCTATGACTTTTTTCACTAGTTAAGAAAACAAACAAAAACATGTATCAGAATATACAATCTTAAAATGAAATTCAAGTTAACAAATTTTGTTAGCATGGAATTATGCATGTTAAAAAAAGTGCTTTCTTAAGCCTGATATAGGGTACCCAGAAGAAAAGAAATGAAAATGCCATATAATATAAGTAGTAAAGCACCAAACAGTATAGAAGGATTTTAAGGGAGAATCCTGTGCACACGGGTGTGTGTGTGTGTGTGTGCGCGCGCGCACGCGTGTGTACATGTGCGTGTGTGTGTAGATATTTCAAATACTCTCCAAGTTTTTTATATAAGAGCAAAACTTTAACCTTTTTTCATAAACAAGTTGAATTTATCAAATTTTAATGGAATAAATTAAAGTAGACAAATAAAAATACCAAGAAGTGGTAAAAATGGTTGATGTCAGTATATACTGTATAAAAATATTCATGAAAGTGAATTCCATTTTGCATTTTGAAGCAATGCAATTCACTTTAGGGTTCATCTATAATATCTTGCAACTATATTTGGTATTATAATTTTAAAACTCAATATATTTTATTGTGCACTAAATTAAAACAGATATGACTGGATTTGCCTAGATCATGTAAATTCCACGAAATAACTTAAAACATTTAAAAACCTTTTAAAAATTATTTTAGATCAAAGAAAAGTATTATTTCTTTTTAAGTATAAATTATTTGATTAACTACAGTCATTACAGAATTTTTAAGAGAAACAGTAGTTCAAAATAGTACTTTAAATTTTTGATGACACCAAGTGAAATAAAGAAAATCTATTTAATTAAAAACTCACTACTTAAAAAAGGTTATGCAATCTAATCTAATGAGAATAAACTCTTTCTTTAGTAAGCCAATATGAACAAGAATGTTAATTAATACTTGTATATATACGTGTGTGTGTGTATATTCTTGCATGCATGTGTATTTTTATATATATATTATATATAAAACTTTCTCAATTATAACTTACAATCTTTTCCATATTGCTTTTTATGAAATTTATAGGAAAAAATGATAGTCTGAAACAGTAGGCAATTAGGCTTTGTTCATGCTAGGAGTTTGAAAAAGGCAAACTGGATTTTGTTAGATAATTTAAAATGATAATTTAACTGACATAATTTAGGCACTTTGGCCAATTTGTTCAAATTATGAGTATTTTATTGGTTTTGAAAACATTTTAACGTGATTTCTTTTCTTGTTAATAGCTTCAAATGTAGAAAGGTAGAGACAGGGCCTGATGGTTGCTGGAATATGCAGTTATGAGCCCCCTATACACACATACTACAAGAGGAACGTGATCACTGGAGTAAGATTTCGGAGACTTTATTCTTAGCAATTATTAATTGTGTAATTTTGGGCAAGAATCTTCCTTTTTACCTCAGTCTCTCCTCTTGAGATAAGGAGCTAGGACAAGATGACTTTTCAGACCCTTTACAGTTCTGAGTATCTTTATCAGTTACCCTTTATTTACAGTTAAAAATTGGCCACATCTCTCTAAAGTTATGCTTTTTCTTTTAATTCTCTTCCACACCCACTCCCCCATGGTAAGCTAACGTATAGTTCTACTGGAGTATTCAACTGTTCTAAATTTAATTTTCCACTTGTGATTTTCCTACTGTCTTAAAATACTTTTTAACAAAAATTTGCATTTTGCATTTTGCAGCATAATTCTGGATTCTCCCAAGCCAAACATGAATTATAAGTATTCTGCCTTTAGTTCTCTCTGCACTCTAAGATGGAACTTTAAATATGAGAAATAGGTCAGAAGATTTCACAAGAGTTTTAACATATCTGGAATTTTTAAAGAATAAAGAAAAATCAATGAAAGGATCTAAACCCAAAGGAGAAAATTAAAGAAGAAAAGTCCAGAGGATCACTTTGTGTTACTAGGAATAAAGGATGTGTTTATAACCAATGTGTTACAAGGAATAAAACTACAACACTGAAAACTACAAATGAGCTGTGTGTTTGTGTGTGTGTAAACTGAATTATTTTGGGGGGTGGGGTAGTCAGGGGTAATACCTAGCTAATAAAGTGTCAACGCAGACCAAGAGGCTTTAAATAGTTTCCTGGTCCTAATAGAAACTATCCTTATTTTTGTTTTTCTTAAGCATCTGTTTGTCAATTTCAATTGAAGATGAAAGATCTATATTTTCAGCATGGAAAGTGTATTAATTGCAATACAGATGCAGAAGATGGAAGGCCAGGAAAATGGCCATTTTAGGAGATAAGAAAGAGTGAATAGAAAATAATATAAATTCAAAAAATCTTTGAAATATGTGAACTAGTAAACAGACATTTTAGGTGTTTTTATTATTTCAGTAGGAGGAACCCCTACTGTATATCTCTTTATGAAAAATTGGAAGGACAAATATTCCAAGTACCAATTGCAAGACCCTGTTCTACATTATGTACCAGTGAAATTTTCAATTTCAAGTATCTGTCATATAAATATAAATTTATGTATTATACAACGTATGCATTAAATATCAACATCTACCAAGCAATGAGAACTTCTAGTAACCATACTTAGTTTACAACATTAAACTGACCTTTTGAACAGGGATATTTCAGTATTACACCTGTAAATTGAATTTTATTCTAGAGATAAGTGAAAATATGCTATGGTTTCTCATATAGATAAAGAAAATGTTAAAAGACTGTATGTTGTTAGTATCAGTTACTTCCACTGTACTGTGAGCTCCTCAAAGTCAGGAATAGTACTTTACTCATGTGGTACTTGTATGAGTTTACAACTGAAAGAATCAGGGCAGTATTTAAATTCTGGCTCACTTAACTAAAGGCATTTTGTTGAGAAGATTTCCCTTCTTAATCTTGAAATTAGAAGGGAGGAAGTGATAAAAGTGAATGCTCAAGAAGAAGCTCTTTCATGTGTAAATTTACTTTTACATACATAAAAAGTATGTGTTAATAAATTTTCAATAAATTTCATTAAGTACATGACATGTAGACATTATGCACAAAGATTGCATAGGTTTTTTCCTGCTTTTCACATGCTAAACATTTTTTTGTATTTATTTACTGCTGTTTTGCTTTGACACACGCTTTTTATTTTTTAGCATAATGGAAATATTTCGTAATATGGGAAAGGTCTAGCAGAAAGGAGTAGAGTAATCGAAAAAATCAAATTAATTTTTATTTAATGTTAATCCCTGCATCCAAAAAACAAAATTTGTTTTTGTAATCTTGGTTTAAGTAATTTTAAGCACATGTAGGGGATGGTCACTGTAGTATTTTCCAGATTATTCTTCTGTTATCTTCAAAATCCATTTGAATTAAAAACGCATTTTAAAAATTATTTTAAAATGATGTTCACTGAGGTTACTTAAGCAGGAACACAGAGAAACTGAGGCAGAGAGAGATAAAAAGATCTCCAGGAATGAAAGAATATTAATAGAGCTGTGTGACCAATCCCAATGGAACTACATTTGCATTTTGGGGGGTACCAGAAGAAAAAGAGAGGGAAAAAGAGATAGGAAGTGTCTGGGCAGCTGAGGAGGCAAACAGTGAATCGGTGGCATCTTACTACACTGATGTAGAGTGACTGCAATAGGTAAGGGGCGGTCCCGATAATATGGGTGAATGTAGTAATCACATTGTTTATTCATGTGAAACCTTCATAACAGTGCTCATCAATAATACCTTAACTAAAAATTAAAAAAAAATCATAGAAAAGCAAAGGGGAATGAACAAAGACATTGTTGACTATGTGGTAAATGCTTTGAACGACTACATGAAACAACAATGCCTCCTGGTTGGGATTTTAGATACAGTTACAACAAAAATATGAGAAACTAATAGCATATAAATGGGGTAGAGAATGATCAAAGTTTAAGAACGCTTTGTTTCTGTGAAGGAAGTTAAAGCATCATGATAACCTGAGATATTGTTGAGAATGCATGTTAAAATATCCATGATGCTGAATGGAGCTGGAGGGTATTATGCTCAGTGAAATAAGCCAGGCTGAGAACGACAAGTATCATGTGATTTCACTCATCTGTGGAGTATGAGAACAAAGGAAAAACTGAAGGAACAGGACAGCAGTAGTCTCACAGAACCGAAGAACGGACTATAGCAGTTATCAAAGGGCAAGGGGCTTGGGAACATGGGTGCAAAGGGAGTGAAAAGGGAGCAAAAGGGGCAATATAATAGCATACATAATATGGCCAGGAATGGGGGCACGGGGAGGGCAGGATACCTCACAGAAGAGAAGTAGTGATTCGACAGCATATTACTGGGCTGTAAAACAGTGACTCTTATTGGTGTATGTGGTGGGGATTTGATGATGGCGGGGTCTAGTAACCATAATGTTGCTCATGTAATTGTACATTAATCATACCAAAATCAAAAAATCAAAAAATCAAAAATAAAAATATCTATGGTGACCTCTTAAAAAATAGACATACTGAATAGAACTTTCAAACTGAGACATGGAGAAAAGTGGAATGAGGAAATAGAAAAAGAATATTAATCTTAAAGAAAACAATTTTTTTCAAATAATATGACATAATAAGCACAAAATTATGTGATTAAAAATAAATCCAGTTAAGTTGGTAATGAGTACAAGAAATTAAATAAATGCATAACATAAAGAAAAAGGTTGTCAGACAAGGGAACAAAAACAAACTTCAGCTCTGTATTGTTTACAAGGGACACAAGAAAAGTTAAAGGGCAAAGAAGCTACTACTTCATGCTCACAAAGACAGTGAAGATAGTTAAAAAAACATCAGGAATCAGTAAAATTAAGTGTTGATAAGGATGTGGAGAATTTAGCACCCTCATACATTTCTGGTGGGAATGTAAAATGGGACAGCGTCTTTGGAAAACAATTTGGCAGTTACTCAGAAACTTAGACATAGCATACCATATGACCCAGAAATTCCATTACTACCTAGATTTGAAAACACTTATAGGAAAATGTGTACAGTGTGTTCATAGAAGCATTATTTATAACAGCCAAGAAGTGAAAACAACCGCATCAGCTGATGAATGTATACACCACAAAGATGTTATATCCATAGCGTGAAATATTGTTGAGTCATAAAAAGACTGAAGTATTGATACATCCTACAACATGGATAAGCCTTGAAAACATTATAAGTGAAAGAAGCTGACACAGAAAGTCCCATATTGCATAATTTCTTTATATGAAATGTCAGGAAGAGATAAATACATAGAGACAGAAAATAGATTTAATTTTTTTCCTTCTATTTTCCATCGTCTAACTGTTGCGGACAGTCGGGGGCGGGGCTGCGCCCGGGCGACTCACGCTCATTGGCCGGGAGGGCCGTCAGTCTATGGCGGGCAGCCATTGGGCACAGATCGCTTAAGTCGGGCGGCTGCGTAGTAGCTGCAGGCGCCGCTGCCGCCTTATCCCAAGGTCAGTAGTGTCGCGAGCTCCGCCGGGAAAGGCTGCTTCTGCAGTTCCTTCCGTGCTTCGTTCCGGTCAGGAGCGGCCCGCACCGTCCAGTCCACGCAGCAGATGCGGACGAACCCGCGCAGTGCTCGGCTGCGCAGTCCTCCCTGCGCGAATGCGGGGGAGGTACCGACCTCGCCCCCCGGCCTTAGATTGCCGCCTCGCCCTTTCTCCGCTCTCCCGCGGCGGCCTGAGGGCGGCAATTCGGCTCGGACTTGAGCCGCTGTCCCGGCCGGATTTCAGAGAGCTCAACCGAGAAGCGGCTCCCGCTGAGACGTACCTGTGGTGGAGGGTCGAGAGCGGGCCCAGCTTCAGGGTGAAGGCGACAGCGAGGGCTCTGAGGGCCGGAAGGTACGTGGCCGCGGGACGCGGCGGAACCCGGACGTGGCACGGTAATCCCTGCCTCGGCCTGAGGGCTCGGGTGAGCCGGACGAGTGGGCGCTCCTGCGAGTGGCAAGGTGGGCAACGCGTGGACCGCGGGATCAGGAAGCGGCCGACGCGGGTTGTGTGCTCGCGGGGTCTGCCCGGGGTCCGGGAGTCGAAGCACTCCGCGGGAGGAGCCGCTCGGGAAGGGAGGGAGCGGAGCAGGTGCACCAGGGGCAGACGTGCGAGCAGCCGGTGAAGTTGTCCGTGACAGTTGGGGAGGGGCTGGCCGGAGCCACTGCTCTTCCGTCCTGTCTGGGAGGTGAGGGCGGCTGCTCTCCACTCCGCGGCTCGCGTTAGCCCGGCCCACAGCCGCGACGCCGACCTGCTCCTGCCGCCCGGGCCAGGGATGCAGGTAGAGGGTCCGCGCCGTGCCGCGCAGACGTGGAGGCCAGTGGGCTTTTTGCCATGTGTGGATTTTCTCGGCGGGGGCCTCGAGGGTGAGGGCGGGCGAGCTGAGGTTCAAGTGTGACCAGGGGCGGGGCGCCGGGCGAAGGGCCGCCTGGAGGCAGCGCCTTTAGAATTAAAAAATTTTTCTTGAGGTACCTCCCGTATTTTTTATTTGGGAATGAAGTTTATTTACTTGGTATGGGAACTGACAATGCATTTTCTTGTATTTTTTGTATCTTACCGTCATTTCGTTTCGTAGTCTGCCACAGGGATTCTGAGACAGGGACCGTGGGTGTAGTCAGAGTAGGGTGAGCGCCTCTGGAAAAAGACCCTTACCAAAACTCCGAATTAAACAATTCAGCAAAGTCAGAGTCACATTAATTCTCTCAAGTAAAATACCAAACTAGGAGTATAAGTATTCTTCCGTGAAGATTAGTTAAAACTAAAAAGCCAGGAGTAGCCTGGCCTGGAATGTTCGAACATTTCCCAGATAAGAAAATACCTCAGCATGGCCCAAGTCCGCATTGTGTCAATTAAATGAGGCTATTCTAAAATTTACTTTGGCCTGCGAAAAGGCCTAGTTTATCTTTAACTTTGCCCAGATGCTGCTTTTCCTCCTTCAGCCCCTAATCAAGTAATATATAACCTGGGCGATTCATATGTCAAGTAAACCCAGTCACAAACAACGTGGTAAAAGGCAGGAAGCATCCCATCTTAAAGATAAGATTGCATTTGAACATCCAGGATGTTAACAGGTAGGATTTTTTTGATTTATTAAGGTGTTATTAATACACACGCTTATGAAGGTTTCACATGAAAAAACAATGTGGTTACTACATTCACCCATGTTATCGGGTCCCCCTCTTACCTACTGCAGTCACTGTCCATCAGTGTAGTAAGATGCCATAGATCTACTATATGCCACGAGGTAAGATTCTTACCTTATTCTTTTTTTAATTACTTATTTTCTTTCATACTTGATTTTTAATTTTGATATCGTCAATGTACAATTACTTGAACATTATGGGTACTAGACTACCCCTATTATCAAGTTCCCCCCACATACCCCTTTTCATTCACTGTCCATCAGCATACTAAGAAACTGTAGATTCATTACTTGTATATACTTCCTTTCCCCAGTCCCCTCCGCACTACATTATGTGTGCTAATTTTAAGCACTATTTTCCCCCTTTTCCCGCCCTTCCCACCCAACCTCACCAGTCCCTTTCCCTTTGGAAATTATTGTATATATATATATGTAGTCCCGAACCACTGATGTCTACTAAGATGATGAAGCCTGCCGTGGATTGGCAGTGCCACACTCTGGGGGTGGGCTTTGCAAGAGCAGCACTGTTGCCTGGAGATTCCATGACGTCACAGTAGTGCATGTTTTCTAGGGACAGAATGCATATGGTGAGAGGTGCAGGTACCCATTTAAGAGCCTGCTGCCCTAGACGGGGGTGTGATTTCAGTGAGGTGGGTGCTGACCACCTTGACAGCATCTGGGAAAACGGAAACCAGATCCAAGGTAGTGTGTGTTTCTTTTTATTTTTGAGTCAGTACTAAAGAGTTACATGAGCAACATTATGGTTACTAGACACACTCCATTATCAAGATCCCCCACATACGCCATTACAGACACAGTCCATCAGCATAGTAAGATGCTATAGAATCATTACTTGTCTTCTCTGTACATACTGCCTTTCCCCTGTCCCATCCCAGCTTCATTATGTGTGCTAAATGTAATGCCCCATTTTCCCCTTCATCCCTCCATTCCCTCCCATCCACTCCAGACCCTTTCCCTTTGGTAAATGTCTGGCCATTCTTGGGTTCTGTGAGTATGCTGCTGTGTTGCTCCTTCAGTCTTTTCTTTGTTCTTATACTCCCCAGATGAGTGAAATCATTTGATATTTGTCTTTCTCCGCCGGTCTTATTTCACTGTGCATAATACCCTGTAGATTGATCCATGTTGCTGGAAATGGTAGTATTTACTTTCTTCTTCTGGCTGAATATTATCCTATTGTGTATATCTACCACATCTTGTTTATCTCTTCATCTCCTAATGGACACTTAACTTGTCTGTTGTGAATAGTGCTATGAAACTCTGTTTCAAACTGAGTTTCCCCATTCTATATTTTTTTTCCTATATATTTATTTGCTTACTTATTTTTTATAATGCTATTTGTACATACATATATATATATATGTATATTTTGGGGTCATTAATCTAATATTACATGAAGAAATTATGTTTAGTAGACTCCTCCTTCACCACGTTGCTCCTACATATCGCACTGCAGTCACTGTCCATCAAAGAAGTAAGAGGCTGTAGAATCACTTCTTGTCTCCACTGGGTTGTACAGCCCTCCCTGTGCCAAACACAGATTATTCATGCTAACCATAATGCCTGCTTTCTCCCCCACTGTTATCTCTACATTCCAACCCATTCACCCCAGTCTGTTTCTCTTTTGTAACTATTAGTGCATTCTTGAGTTTTGTGAGTCTCCTACTGGTTGCTGCTTCCTTTTTTTCTTTGTTAAACTCCCCAGATGAGGGAAATCATTAGATACTTGTCTTTCTCTGCCTGGCTTGTTACACCGAGCATAATACTCTCTAGCTTCATCCATGTTTTTGGAAATGGTAGTTTTTATTTCCCTCTAATGGCTGAATTATACTGTATTGTGAATATGTGCCACATCTTGTTTTTTCTATTTATCTCTTGTTGGACACTAAACTTGGCTATTGTGAATACTGCTGTGATAAACAAAGGGGTGCATTGTCTATTTCAAGCTGGTTTGCTGCATACTATTTTGTTTCTCATTTATTTATGTGTTGATGTATACCTACATATATATACACAAATACATATTTGGTGTCATTAATCTACTGCTACAAGAGGAAAATCATGTTCACTAGGTACCCCCGTCACCATGTTTCCCCTACATATTCCATTGCACTCATTGTCCATCAGTGTGGAAATATGCTGTAGAATCAATACGTGTCTCAGGTGTGTTGTACTACCCACCGCCTGCCAAACACACATTATACATGCTAACCATAATGCCTGCTTCTTACCACACTCTTATCCCTACAGTCCAACCCTTCCACCACAGCCCGTTTCCCGTTTGTACTTTTAGTCCATTCTTGTGTTCTGTGAGTCTGCTGATGTTTTGCACTTCAGGTTTTCCTCTGTTCTTATACACCGCAGATGAGTGAAATCATTTCCTAGTTGTCTTTCTCCACCTGGCTTACTTCATTGAGTATTGTACCCTCAAGCTCCATCCATGCTGTTGGAAATGGTAGGATTTGTTTTTTCCTTATGGCTGAATAATATTCCGCTGTGTATATGTACCACGTCTTCTTTATCTATTCATCTCCTTATGGACATTAACTTGGCTACTGTGAATAGTGCTGTGATAAATGTAGGGGTGCATAGGTCTGTTAGAAACTGGGTAGCTTCATTCTTTCTATTTGTACTTAATTTATTTTATATTTGGATATCATAAATAGTTTTTCTATTTTTACTTGTTTATTTATATTTTGGCATCATTAACCTACTATTCCACGAGGAACATTATGGTACCTAGACTCCCCCCATCACCAAGTTGCCCTCAGATACAACATTGCACTCACTGTACATCATTGTGCCAAGAGGCTGTGGAATGACTACTAGTCTACTCTGTGTTTACAGCCTTCCCTGTGCCCCCCTGACACTATACATGCTAAACAATGCACCCTTTCTTTCCCCTTCCCTTATCCCTCCATTCCCACCCTCCCACCCAGTCTATTTTCCTTTGTTTAATGTTAGTCCATTCTTGGGTTTTGTAAGGCTGCAGCCCTTTTGCTCCTTCAGTTTTTTCATTGTTCTTGTAGTGCCCAAATGTGAGAAATATTTGATATGTATATGTGTGTACATATATATATGTAGGCCAGAACCACTAATGTTTGGTAAGATGATGCAGTTTGCCTCGGCTGAGCAGTTCCCACCAACTAGGGTTGGACTTTGCAAAAGCAGCACTGTTGCGTGGAGATTCCATGATATCACAGTGGTGCCTTTTTCCTAGATACAGAGTGTCTCTGGTGATTGCAGCAGCCTCCGACGTCAGATCATGGTGCCCTAGGCAGGAATATGATGTCGTTGAGGTGTGCGCGCTGAGCACCGTGACAGCATCAGGAATATGGAAACCATATCCAAGGTACTGTGTGTTTCTTTTAATTTTGGTGTCAGTACTGTACAGTTACATGAAGAACATTATGGATACTAGACTCTCCCCATGATCAAATCCCCACCACATAACCCCTGAGAGTCACTGTCTTTCCTCTCAGTAATATGCTCTAGAACCTCTACTGGTCTTTGTGTTTTACTGCCTTCCCTGTGCTCCCCGCCCAGCTTCTTGTAATGTGTGCTTCTTGTAATGCCCAGTTTCCCCCAATATCCCTCCCTTCGTAACCATCCTCCACAGTCACTTTCCCTTTGGTAACTGTAAGTCCATTGTTGGGTTTGGCAAGGCTGCTTCTGTCTTGTTCCTTCAGTTTTTCTTGGTACTAATACTCCACAGGAGAGTGAGTGAAATCATTTGATGCATTTCTCTCTCTGTCTGCCTAATCTCACTGAGCATAATACGCTCTAGCTTCTTCCATGTTGCTGTAAATGGGAGCATTTGTTTTCTTCTTATGGCTTAATAATATTCCATTGCATTTGTGTACCACATCTTCTTTATCCATTAGTCTAATTATGGACACATCGGTTCTTTCCATTTCTTTTCTACAGAAAATAGTGCTGTGATAAATGTAGGCGGGCATATGTCTTTTTCAGACTGGGTTGCTGCATTGTTTGTTTATTTATTTATTTTGGTATCTTTATGCTACAAATACATGGCACAAATTATGTTTACTAGACTCCCCGTCACCAAGTTCCCCCCACATACCGCATTGCCATCAACGTTCATCAGCGTAGTATGAAGCTGTTCAATCCCTACTTGTCTTCTCTGTGTTGTACAAACATCACCATGCCACCGAACATTATACATGCTAATCATAATGCCCCTTTTCTTCCCCGCCCCTTATCTCTCCATTCCTGCCCATACACCCCAGTCCCTTTCCGTTTGGTAACTGTAAGTGCATTCCTGGGTTTTGTGAGCCTGCTACTGTTTTGCTCTTTTTGTATTTTCTCTGTTCTTACACACCCCAGATGAAAGAAACCATTCGATACTCATCCTTCTATGCCTGGTTTATTTTACTGAGCAAAATACTCTCTAGCTCCATCCATCTTTTTATTTCTGAATAATATTCTATTGTGTATGTGTACCACATCTACTTTAATCCGTTCATCTCCTAATGGACACTTGTCTATTGTGAATAGTGCTGTGATAAACAAAGGGGTGCCTCTTTTCCAAAGTGAGTTGCCGCAATCCATTTTTTTCTTATTCATTTATTTATTTGCTTATTTATTTATTTTTTATATAGTTATTTGTACATACATATATATATGTATATTTTGCAGGTCATTAAAGTACTTTTACATGAATAAAATTATGTGAACTAGACTCCTCCATCACCAAGTTGCCCCCACATACCCCACTGCAGTCACTGTCCATCAAAGGAATAAGGGGCTATACAACCACTACTTCTCTCCGCTGGGTGGTACAAACCTCCCTGTTCCAAACACACATTATACATGGTAAGCATAATGTGTGCTTTCTCCCCAACCTTATCCCTACATTCCAACCCCTCCTCCCCAGTCTGTTTCCCTTTGGTAACTATTAGTGCATTCGTGGGTTTTGTGAGTCTGCTACTGTTTGCTCCCTCCTTTTTTTCTTTGTTGTTATACTCCCTTGATGAGTGAAATCATTAGATACTTGTCTTTCTCTGCCTGGCTTGTTACACCGAGCATAATACTCTCTAGCTCCATCCAAGTTTTATGAAATAGTAGTATTTCGTTCCCTCTTATGGCTGAATTATATTGTATTGTGCATATGTACCACATCTTGTTTTTTCTATTCATCTCCTGTTGGACAGTAAACTTGGCTGTTGTGAATAGTGCTGTGGTAAACAAAGGGGTGCATATGACTTTTTCAAACTGCGTTACCTCATACTATTTTCCTTCTTATTTACTTATGTATTGGTGTATACATACGTATCTGTATATCTGTGATTATATATATATATATATACATATACATTTATATATGTATATATTTGATGATATTAATCTACTATTGCATGAGGAAGATTATGTTTACTAGACTCCCCCGTCACCACATTTCCCCCACATATTCCATTGCAGTCATCATCCATCAATGTAGTAATATGCTGTAGAATCAATACTTGTCTCAGTTTTGGTGTACTGCCCTCCCGGTGCCAAACACACATTATACATGGTAATCATAATGCCTGCTTCTTACCCCACTCTTATCCTTACAGTCCAACCCTTCCACCCCCGCCCGTTTCCCGTTTGTACTTTTAGTCCATTCTTGTGTTCTGTGAGTCTGCTGATGTTTTGCCACTTCAGGATTTTCTCTGTTCTCATACTCCCCAGATGAGTGAAATCATTTCCTACTTGTCTTTCTCTGCCTGGCTTACTGCAATGAGTATTGTACCCTCTAGCTCCATCCATGCTGTTGGAAATGGTAGGATTTGTTTTGTCCTTATGGCTGAATAATGTTCCGCGGTGTATATGTACCACATCTTTATCTATTCATCTCTTTATGGACACTTAGCTTGGCTATTGTGAATAGTGCTGTGATAAACGTAGGGGTGAATAGGTCTTTTCCGAACTGGGTTGCTTCATTCTTTTTATTTTTACTTATTTATTTTATATTTTGTATCATTAATTGTTTTTTGGTTTTTACTTTTTTATTTATATTTTGATGTCATTAATCTACTACTCCACGAGTAACAATGTGGTACGTAGACTGCCCGCATCACCAAGTTCTCCCCAGATACCCCATTGCACTCACTGTCCATCAGCGTGGCAAGATGCTGTGGAAACTTCTCTGTGTTTTATAGCCTTCCCTGTGCCCCCACACACATTATACATGCTAAACAATGCACCCTTTCTTTCCCCTTCCCTTATCCTTCCATTCCCACCCTTCCACCCCAGTCCCTTTTCCTTTGTTTACTGGTTAAGCCATTCTTGGGTTTTTTAAGGCTGCTGCCCTTTTGCTCCTTCAGTTTTTTCTTTGTTCTTTTAGTCCACAGATGGCAGATATCATTTTATGTGTGTGTGTGTGTGTGTATGTATATATGCACATATATGTATATGTAGGCCAGAACCACTAATGTTTGCTAAGATGATGTAGCTTGCTACAGCTGGGTACTGCCCACCATCTGGGGCTGCACTTTGCAAGAGCAGCACTGTTGCCTGGAGATTCCTTGACATCACAGTTTTGTCTCTTTTCTAGGGACAGAGTGTCTCTGGTGATTGGAGCAGCCTCTGACTTCAGAGCCTGGTGCTCCAGCCGGGGGATTGATTTCAGTGAGGTGTGCCCTGACCACCTTGACGGCATCTGGAATATAGAAACCATATGCAATGTAATGTGTGTTTCTTTTAATTTTGGTGTCAGTACTAAACATTTACATGAGGAACATTATGGTTACTAGACTCCCCGATTATTGAGTCCCCACCACATACCCCATGAGAGTCCCTGTCTTTCATGACATTAATATGCTTTAGAATCTCTAGTGGTCTTTGTGTTTTACTGCCTTGCCTGTGCTCTTCTCCCAGTGCACATTATGTGTGCTACTTGTAATGCCCAATTTTCCCTCTTATCCCTCCCTTCCCAACTATCCTCCACAGTCACTTTCTGTTTCGTAACCGTAAGTCCATTCTTGGGTTTGCCAAGGCTGCTTCTGTCTTGTTCCTTCAGTTTTTGTTTGTATTAATACTCCACAGGAGAGTGAAATCATTTGATGCATTTCTCTCTCAGTCTGGCTAATCGCACTGAGCATAATATTTTCATCCATGAGGTTGTAAATTGTAGCATTTGTTTTCTTCTTATGGCTTAATAATATTCCATTGCATATATGTACCACATCTTCTTTATCCATTTGTTGAATAATGGACACATCGGTTCCATCCATTTCTTTTCTTCTCTAAATAGTGCTGTGATAAACATAGGGGTGTTTATGTCTTTTTAAAGGTGGGGTGCTGCTTTCTATTTTTTTTCCTCTTTATTTATTATTTATTGGTATATACAGAGATATGTATGTATGTATATATATATATTTTTTGTTTGTTTGTTTTTGCTTTCATTTATCTACTATTACATGAGGAAAATTATGGTCACTAAACTCCCAGCAGAACCAAGTTGCCCCCAAATATCCCATTGCCCTCACTGCCTTCAGCGTGGTAAGATGCTGTGGAAAGGCTACTAGTCTTTTCTGTGTTCTACAGTCTTCTCTTTGCTCCCCCCGCCAAATTATACTTGGTAAACAATGCCCCCTTTCTTACCCCTTTCCTTATCCCTTCATTCCCACCCATCCAACCCAGTCCCTTTCTGTTTGGTTACTGTTAGTCCATTCGTGGGTTCTGGGAGGCTGCTGCCGTTTTGCTCCTTCAGTTTTTTTTTTTTTTTTTTAGTACTCAGATCAGGGAAATCATTGATATGTGTATATATATATATATATATATATGTCTGTGTGAGTTACACACTCACACACATATATATATATATATAGGCTAGAACCACTACTGTTTGCTAAGATGATGCAGCTTTACCACTTCGAAGAAATATGATACTCGGTAATTTGTATGAGGCACGAATTCTACTAAAGGGTTGTAATTAGGAAGGAAGAAGAAAAGCTATAGAAGTAGCAGACGGAAGAAAACATGGGAAGATTGATTATTTCTCTGACATATCTTCTTGTAGAGTAACATAAGCATGTATAGGTTATAAACTAATTAAATTGCACACACACATTAACATAATAGGAATACCTAACAAAAGCAGATGTACAATTACCAGCCATCTCCAGTGAAACCAAGAAAACCAGTTAGGCACCCTGGGCATTTGTGAAAACTTAGCAATGATATGATGGTTATTGTCTAACTAAATATGAATAGTTTGAGAAAAATCAGACAAATTGAAACAACACATTCCTGGGAACTGTTCACATCCCATATGTTCTTTTAACAGTACATAGTCTATAGTCGCAAGATTTTGGAGCAGTGCAACTTGCACTTCTCCTAATTCTTGGTTGTGTTCCGACAGTATAGATCCAGTCAAATTTGTTGTTTTACTGTATGCCCAGGCCAGCTTAGATATCTCCTTCTTCATTCCAATGGCAAGTCCAGGAACTGGTGGGATGAATGCAGCTACAACTGCAACAGCACCAGGATCTTTGTTGAAATTTTTTGATGATCATCTTCTGGAATGACTTTTCCTGAGAATGTTGATGTTGGAAGGCTTCTTCATATCGTATCTTAATTCGTTTTCTGGGTAGCCAAATTAGGCTTTGATCCTCTGTATAAACTCAAACAAACCCTTTGCCCACACTTTGACATGCCCTTTATACCATTGTGAAGAACTTATTGGAGATCACCACACAGGAACTGCTTTTTTTTTTCATTAAGAGAAAGGAATATTATCAGATAAATGTATTTCCATAGCTAATCATCTGACACCCTTTAAATGATCAAAATTAAGGATATTTAAAGCATGCATTAATCACTGATTTACAGTTAGTTTTATCCTATCAGGAAGTAATCCTCCTTTATTTTGTTATCATTAATCTACAATTACATGAAGAATATTATGTTTACTAGGCTCTTCCCTATACCAGGACCCCCACAAACTCCTTTACAGTCACTGTCCATCAACATAGCAAAATGTTGTAGAATCACTACCTGTCTTCTCTGTGTTGTACAGCCCTCCCCTTTCTCCCACCCCTCCCATTATGCATGCTAATCATAATAACACCCTTATTCTTCCCCCCCTATCCCTCCCTACCCACCCATCCTCCCCAGTTCCTTTCCCTTTGGTACCTGTTAGTCCATTCTTGGGTTCTGTGATTCTGCTGATGTTTTGTTCCTTCAGTTTTTCCTTTGTTCTTATACTCCACAGATGAGTGAAATCATTTGGTATTTCTCTTTCTCTGCTTGGCTTATTTCACGGAGCATAATGCCCTCTAGCTCCATCCATGTTGTTGCAAATGGTAGGAATTGTTTTCTTCTTATGGCTGAGTAATATTCCATTGTGTATATGTACCACTTCTTCTTTATCCATTCATCTACTGATGGACACTTAGGTTGCTTCCAATTCTTGGCTATTGTATATAGTGCTGCAATAAACATAGGGGTGCATCTGTCTTTTTCAAACTTGAGTGCTGCGTTCTTAGGGTAAATTCCTAGGAGTGGAATTCCTGGGTCAAATGGTAAGTCTATTTTGAGCATTTTGAGGAACCTCCGTACTGCTTTCCACAATGGTTGAACTAATTTACATTCCCACCAGCAGTGTAGGAGGGTTCCCCTTTCTCCACAGCCTTGCCAGCATT
The DNA here is from genome assembly GCF_030020395.1 of Manis pentadactyla. Taxonomy (NCBI): domain Eukaryota; kingdom Metazoa; phylum Chordata; class Mammalia; order Pholidota; family Manidae; genus Manis; species Manis pentadactyla. Next base: position 30,622,199 of record NC_080033.1, read on the forward strand.
TGTTGTTGTTTGTCTTTTCGATGGAAGCCATCCTTACTGGTGTGAGGTGATACCTCATTGTGGTTTTAAATTGCATTTCTCTGATAATTAGCAATGTGGAGCATCTTTTCATGTGTCTGTTGGCCACGTGTATTACTTTTTTGGAGAACTGTCTGTTCAGTTCCTCTGCCCATTTTTAAATTGGATTATTTGTTTTTTGTCTGTTGAGGTGGGTGAGCTCTTTATATATTTTGGACGTCAAGCCTTTATCAGATCTGTCATTTACAAATATATTCTCCCATACTGCAGGGATCCTTTTTGTTCTATTGATGGTGTCTTTTGCTGTACAGCAGCTTTTCAGCTTGATATAGTCCCACTTGTTCATATTTGCTGTTGTTTGCCCGGGGAGATATGTTCAAGAAGAGGTCACTCATGTTTATGTCTAAGAGGTTTTTGCCTATGTTTTTTTCTAAGAGTTTTATGGTTTCATGACTTACATTCAGGTCTTTGATCCATTTTGAATTTACTTTTGTGTATGGGGTTAGACAATGATCCAGTTTCATTCTCCTACATGTAGCTGTCCAGTTTTGCCAGCACCATCTGTTGAAGAGAGTGTCATTTCTCCATTGTATGTCCATGGGTCCTTTATCAAATATTGATTGACCATATATGTTTGGGTTAATGTCTGGAGTCCCTAATCTGTTCCACTGGTCTGTGGCTCTGTTCTTGTGCCAGTACCAAAGTGTCTTGATTACTATGGCTTTGTAGTAGAGCTTGAAGTTGGGGAGTGAGATCCCCCCTACTTTATTCTTCTTTCTCAGGATTGCATTGGCTATTCGGGGTCTTTGGTGTTTCCATATGAATTTTTGAACTATTTGTTCCAGTTCGTTGAAGAATGTTGCTGGTAACTTGATAGGGATTGCATCAAATCTGTATATTGCTTTGGGAAGGATGGCCATTTTGACGATATTAATTCATCCTAGCCATGAGCATGGGATGACTTTCCATTTGTTAGTGTCTCCTTTCATTTCTCTTAAGAGTGACCTGTAGTTTTCAGGGTATAGGTCTTTCACTTCTTTGGTTAGGTTTATTCCTAGGTATTTTATTTTTTTGATGCAATTTCCTTTCTATTGGTTCATTGTTAGTATATAGGAAAGCCACAGATTTCTGTGTGATAATTTTGTATCCTGCAACTTTGCTGTATTCCGATATCAGTTCTAGTAGTTTGGGAGTGGAGTCTTTAGGGGTTTTTATGTACAGTGTCATGTCATCTGCAAATAGTGACAGTTTAACTTCTTCTTTACCAATCTGGATTCATTGTATTTTTTTGTTTTGTCTGATTGCCGTGGCTAGGACTTCCAGTACTATGTTAAATAACAGTGGGGAGAGTGGGCATCGCTGTCTTCTTCCAGATCTCAGAGGAAAAGCTTTCAGCTTCTCGCTGTTCAGTATAACGTTGGCTGTGGTTTAATCATATATGGCCTTTATTATGTTGAGGTATTGCCCTCTATTCCCATTCTGCTGAGAGTTTTTATCATGAATTGATGTTGAATTTTGTCAAATGCTTTTTCAGCATCTATGGAGATGATCATGTGGTTTTTGTCTTTCTTTTTGTTGATGTGGTGGATGATGTTGATGGATTTTCGAATGTTGTACCATCCCTGCATCCCTGGGATGAATCCCACTTGGTCATGGTGTATGATCGTTTTGATATATTTTTGATTTCGGTTTGCTAGTATTTTGTTGAGTATTTTTGCATCTACATTCATCAGTGCTATTGGTCTATAATTTTCTTTTTTGGTGGGGTCTTTGCCTGGTTTTGGTATTAGGGTGATGTTGGCTTCATAGAATGAGTTTGGGAGTTTTCCCTCCTCTTCTCTTTTTTGGAAAACTTTAAGGTGTCTTCTCTGTGTTCTGATAAAATTCCGAGTTGAATCCGTCCGGCCCGGGGTTTTTCTTCTTGGGTAGTTTTTTAATTACCGTTTCAATTTCTTTGCTCGTAATTGTTTTGTTTAACTTTTGTGTTTTTTCCTTGGTCAGTCTTGGAAGGTTGTATTTTTCTAGGAAGTTGTCCATTTTGGGAGGTTGTATTTTTCTAGGATGTTGTCCATTTCTTCTAGGTTTTCCAGCTTGTTGGCATATAGGTTTTCATAGTAGTCTTTAATAATTCTTTGTATTTCTGTGGTGTCTGTCATGATTTTTCCATTCTCATTTCTGATTCTGTTGATTTGTGTTGATTCTCTTTTTCTCTTAATAAGTTTGGCTAGAGGCTTATCTATTTTGTTTATCTTCTCAATGAACCAGCTCTTGATTTCATTGATTTTTGCTATTGTTTTATTCTTCTCAACTTTGTTTACTTCCTCTCTGATCTTAATTATGTCCCTCCTTCTGCTGACTTTTAAATAGGCCTCATTTGTTCTTCTTTTTCCAGTTTCGATAATTGTGATGTTAGACTATTCATTTCGGATTGTTCTTCCTTCTTCAAGTGTGCCTGGATCGCTATATACTTTCCTATTAAGACTGCTTTCATTGTGTCCCACAGAAGTTGACGCTTTGTGTTTTTGTTGTCATTTGTTTCCATGTATTATTGATCTCTATTTTAATTTGTTCGTTGATCCACTGATTATTTAGGAGCATGTTGTTAAGCCTCCATGTGTTTGTGAGCCGTTTTGTTTTCTTTGTAGAATTTATTTCTAGTTTTATACCTTTGTGGTCTGAAAAGTTGGTTGGTAGAATTTCAACATTTTGGAATTTACTGAGGCTCTTTTTGTGGGCTAGTATGTGGTCTATTCTGGAGAATGTTCCATATTCACTTGAGAAGAATGTATATCCTGTTGCTTTTGGATGTAGAGTTCTATAGATGTCTATTAGGTCCATCTGTTCTACTGTGTTGTTCAGCGCTTCCGTGTCCTTACTTATTTTCTGCCCAGTGGATCTATCCTTTGGGGTGAGGGGCGTGTTGAAGTCTCCTAAAATGAATGCATTGCAGTCTATTTCCCCCTTTAGTTCTGTTAGTATTCGTTTCACATATGCTGGTGCTCCTGTGTTGCGTGCATATGTATTTAGAATGGCTATATCCTCTTGTTGGACTGAGCCCTTTATCATTATGTAGTGGCCTTCTTTATCTCTTGTTACTTTCTTTGTCTTGAAGTCTATTTTGTCTCATATTAGTACTGCAACCCCTGCTTTCTTCTCTCTGTTGTTTGCCTGAAATATGTTTTTCCATCCCTTGACGTTTAGTCTGTGCATGTCTTTGGGTTTGAGGTGAGATTCTTGAAATCAGCATATAGATGGGTCTTGCTTTTTTATCCACTCTATTACTCTGTGTCTTTTGATTGGTGCATTCAGTCCATTAACATTTAGGGTGACTGTTGAAAGATATGTACTTATTGCCATTGCAGGCTTTAAATTCGTGGTTACCAAAGGTTCAAGGTTAGCCTCTTTAGTACCTTACTGCCTAACTTAGCTCACTTATTGAGCTGGTATTACACTGTCTGGAGATTATTTTCTTCTCTCCCTTCATATTCCTCCTCCTCCATTCTTCATATGTTGGGTTTTTTGTTCTGTGTTGTTTTTAGGAGTCCTCCCATCTAGAGCAGTCCCTGTAAGATGCCCTGTAGAGGTGGTTTGTGGGAGGCAAATTCCCTGAACTTTTGCTTGTCTGGGTATTGTTTAATCCCTCCATCATATTTAAATGATAATCATGCTGGATACAGTATCCTTGGTTCAAGGCCCTTCTGTTTCATTGCACTAAATATATCATGCCATTCCCTTCTGGCCTGTAAGGTTTCTGTCAAGAAGTCTGATGATAGCCTGATGGGTTTCCCTTTATAGGTGACCCTTTTCTCTCTAGCTGCCTTTAAAACTCTTTCCTTGAACCTGATCTTTGCCATTTTAATTATTATGTGTCTTGGTGTTGTCCTCCTTGGGTCCTTTCTGTTGGGAGTTCTGTGTATTTCCGTGGTCTGTTCGATTATTTCCTCCCCAAGTTTGGGGAAGTTTTCAGAAATTATTTCGTCAAAAACACTTTCAATCCCTTTTTATCTCTCTTCTTCTTCTGGTACCCCTATAATATGGATATTGTTCCTTCTGGATTGGTCACACAGTTCTCTTAATATTGTTTCATTCCTGGAGATTCTTTTGTCTCTCTCTATGTCAGCTTCTATGCGTTCCTGTTCTCTGGTTTCTGTTCCATCAATGGCCTCTTGCATCTTATCCATTCTGCTTATAAATCCTTCCAGAGTTTGTTTCACTTCTGTAATCTCCTTCCTGACATCCGTGTTCTCCCTCCAGACTTCATCCCTTAGCTCTTGCATATTCCTCTGCATCTTCGTCAGCATGTTTATGATTTTTATTTTGAGTTCTTTTTCAGGAAGTCTGGTTAGGTCTGTCTCCTTCTCTGGTGTTGTCTCTGTGATCTTGGTTTGCCTGTAATTTTGCTGTTTCATGGTGAGAGAGATACTTTGCAGAGCTGGGACGAGGGACGGCTGGAAGAACTTCCTTTCTTGTTGGTTTGTGGCCTTCCTCTCCTGGGAGAACAGCGACCTCTAGTGGCTTCTGCTGGGCAGCTGCGCGCAGCAGGGCTTCTGATTCCTGCCCAGCTGCTATGGAGTTTATCTCCGCTGTAGCTATGAGCGTGGCCTGTCTCGGGCTGCTGCTTCAAAATGGTGGAGCCGTGTTTTAGGGGGAGCGGCCGGGAGGCTATTTATCCCCGTGAGGAGCCTCCGTTCTCCCTGCTACCCAGGGGGTTAGAGTGCCCAGAGATCCACAGATTCCCTGCCTCTGGACTAAGTGTCCCAGGATGCTTCCATCCTGTTTTGGGGTCCCTGTCCCTTTAAGACTTCAAAAAAGCACTCGCCAAAACAAAAAACAAAAACTAAATAAATACAAAATTTAAAAAATAAAAATAAAAATAAAAGCTGCTCGCTTTTCTATACTCTCGGACGCTGGCCTCAGGAACCAGCTCACCGGTCTTCCTGTCCTGTTTCCCTAGTATCCAGGACCCCACACATGCACTGTGTCTGCGCTCTGGTCCAGATGGCTGAGGCTGGGTGTTCAGCAGTCCTGGGCTCCCTCTCCCTCCCCGCTCCGACTCGTCTCCTCCAGCCCAGAGCTGAGGGGAGGGGCGCTCAGGTCATGTCGGGCTGGGGCTTTTATCTGGGGCGCTGGGTTTTCACAAGTGTGAATGTGGTTTGCAAGTTGTCCTGTGTCCTCTGGTCTCTATTCTAGGAGGAGTTGTCTTTGTTATATTTTCATAAATATATGTGATTTTGGGAGGAGATTTCCGCTGTTCTACTCATGCCATCTCGGCTCCACCTCTCATTTATTTTTTTATAAATTCATATATGTATATATATGTGTATATATATATATATATTTTTTTGGTGTCATTAATCCACTTTCTTATGAGGAAAATTATGTTTACTAGACTCCTCCATCACCACGTTGCCCCCACATATCCCACTGAAGTCATTGTCTATCAACGTAGTAAGATGCTGTAGAGCCACAACTTGCCTCCGCTGTGTTGTACAGCCTGCCCTGTGCCAAACCCACATTATACATGCTAATCATAATGCCTGCTTTCCACTCCCCCCTTATTCCAACATGCGAACACATCCCCCCCTGTCCATTTTCCGTTTTGTAACTATTAGTCCATTCTTGGGTTCTGTGAGTCTGCTGATATTTTTCTCCTTCAGGTTGTTCTCTGTTCTTATACTCCCCAGATGAGTGAAATGATTTCATACTCATCCTTCTCTATCTTATTTCACTGTGCATAATATCCTGTAGCTTCATCCATGTTGTTGAAAATGGTAGTATTTACTGTCTTCTTCTGGCTGAATATTATTCTATTCTGTATATGTACCACATCTTGTACCACATCTTGTTTATTGCTTCATCTCCTAATGGACACTTAACTTGTCTATTGTGAATACTGCTGTGATAAACAAAGGGGTGCCTCTTTTTCAAATGGGGTTGCCGCATTCGATTTATTTATTTACTTATTTATTATTTATATTTTTATTTGTATGTACATATATGTATATTTTTAGGGTTATTAATCTACTTTTACATGAAGAAATTATGTTTACTAGACTCCTCCTTCACCAAGTTGCCCCCACATATCCCACTGCAGTCACTGTCCATCAAAGGAGTAAGAGGCTGTAGAATCACTACTTGTCTCTGCTGGGTTGTACAGCCCTCCCTGTGCCAAAGAGAGATTATACATGCTAATCACAATGCCTGCTTTCTCCCACACCGTTATCACAACATTACAAGCCATCCACCCAAGTGTTTTTCCCTTTTATAACTATTAGTGTATTCTTGGGTTTTGTGAGTCTGCTACTGTTTGCTCCTTCAGTTTTCTCTTTGTTCTTATACTCCCCAGATGAGTGAAATCATTAGATACTTGTCTTTCTCAGCCTGGCTTGTTACACCAAGCATAATACTCTCTAGCTCCATCCATGTTTTTGGAAATGGTACTAGTTATTTCCCTCTTATGGCTGAATTACATTGTATTGTGCATATGTACCACATCTTGTTTTTTCTGTTCATCTCATATTGGACAGTAAACTTGGCTATTGTGAATAGTGCTGTGATAAACAAAGAGGTGCATATGTCTTTTTTAAACTGGGTTAACTCATACTATTTTCCTTCTTATTTACTTATGTATTGATCTATACATACATATACATATACATATGTGTGTGTGTATGTATATATATATATACACATATATATATTTGTTGTAATTAATCTATTACTTGAGGATAATTATGTTTACTAGACTCCCCCATCACCACATTTCCCCCACATATTCCATTGGAGTCATCATCCATCAATGTACTAATATGCTGTAGAATCACTACTTGTCTCTGGTGTGTTGTACTGCCCTCCCTGTGCGAAACACACATTATACATGCTAGTCCTAATTCCTGCTTCTTATCCCTACAGTCCAACCATTCCACCCCAGTCCGTTTCCCTTTTTTACTTTTAGTCCATTCTTGTGTTCTGTGAGTCAGCCAATGTTTTCCCACCTCAGTTTTTCTCTGTTCTTATACTCCCCAGATGAGTATCACAGTTGTCTTTCTCTGCTTGGCTTATTTCACTGAGTATAATACCCTCTAGCTCCATCCATGCTGTTGGAAATGGTAGGATTTGTTTTGTTCTTATGCCTGAATGATATTCTGCTGTGTGTATGTACCACATGTTCTTTATCTATTCATCTCCTTATGGGCACTTAGATTGTCTATTGTGAATAGTGCTGTGATAAACATAGGAGTGAATAGGTCTTTTCCAATCTGGGTTGCTTCATTCTTTTTCTTTTACTTATTTATTTTATATTTTGTTATCATTAATTGTTTTTCTATTTTACTTGTTTATTTATGTTTTGGTATCATTAATCTAATATTCCACAATGACCATTATGTTACCTATACTCCCCCCATCACCAAGTTCCCCCAGATACAACATTGCACTCACTGTCCATCAGCGTGGCGAGATTCTGTGGAATGACTACTAGACTTTCCTGTGTTGTACAGCCTTCCCTGTGCCCCCCCACATTATACACGCTAAACAATGCCCCCTTTCTTTCCCCTTCCCTTATCCCTCCATTCCCACCCTTCCACCCGAGTCCCTTTTCCTTTGGTTACTGTTATTCCATTCTTGGATTTTGCAAGGCTGCTGCCCTTTTGCTGCTTCAGGCTTTTCTTTCTTCTTGTAGTTCTCAGATGTGAGAAATATTTGGTATGTATATATATGTACATACATATATATATGTGTAGGCCAGAACCACTAATGTTTGCTAAGATGATGCAGCTTGCCACAGCTGAGCAGTGCTCACCATCTCAGGCTGAACTTTTCAAGAGCAGCACTGTTCCCTGGAGATTCCATGACATCACAGTGGTGCCTCTTTCCTAGGGACAGAGTGTCTCTTGTGATTGCAGCAGCGTCTGACTTCAGAGCCTTGTGCCCTAGTCTGGAATATGATTTTGTTGAGGTGTGCGCTGACCACCTTGACAGCGTCAGTAATATAGAAACCATATGCAATATGCTGTGTGTTTCTTTCAATTTTGGTGTCAGTACTAAACATTTACATGAGGAATATTATGGTTACTAGACTCTCCCCATTATCAAGTACCCACCACATCCCCCATGGGAGTCACTGTCTTTCAGCCCAGTAATATGCTCTAGAATCTCTACTGGTCTTTGTGTTTTACTGCCTTGCCTGTGTTCCCCTCCCAGTCCACATTATGTCTGCTACTTGTAATGCCCAATTTTCCCTCTTATCCCTCCCTTCCCAACCATCCTCCACAGTCACTTTCCCTTTGCTAACCGTAAGTCCACTCTTAGCTTTGGCACGGCTGCTTCTGTCTTGTTCCTTCAGTTATTTCTTTGTACTAATACTCCACAGGAGAATGAAATCATTTGATGCATTTCTCTCTCAGTCTGGCTAATTGCACTGAGCCTAATACCCTCTTTCTTCATCCATGCTGTTGTAAATTGTAGCATTTGTTTCTTATGTCTTAATAATATTCCATTGCATATATGTACTGAATGTTTATCTGTTGAATAATGGACACATCAGTTGTTTCCATTTCTTTTCTACTCTAAATAGTGCTGTGATAAACAAAGGGGTGCGTATGTCTTTTTCAAAGTGCGTTGCCGCTGTCTATTTTTTCCTATGTATTTGTTATTTATTAGTATATACATAGATATGTGTGTGTGTGTGTATATATATATATATATTTGGTGTCATTTATCTACTATTCCATGAGGAATCTTATGGTTACTAAACTCCCACCATAACCAAGTTGCCCCCAAATACCGTATTGCCCTCACTGTCCGTCAGCGTGGTAAGATGCTCTGGAAAGACTACTAGCATTTGTGTGTTCTACAGTCTTCCCTTTGCCCCCCACCCCACATTGTACATGCTATACAATGCCCCCTTTCTTTCCCCATCCCTTATTCCTTCATTCCCACCCATGCACCCCAGTCCCTTTCACTTTGGTTACTCTTAGTCCATTCGTGGGTTCTGTGAGGCTGCTGCCGTTTTGCTCCATCAGTTTTTTCTTTGTTGTTGTAGTCCGCAGAGGAGAGAAATCTTTGATATGTGTGTGTGTGTGTATATATATATATATATATATATATATACACACACATATATGTGTGTGTGTGTGTGCGTGTGTGTATATATGCACACACACATATATATGTAGGCTAGAACCACTACTGTTTGCTGAGATGATGCAGCTTGCCCCAGCTGGACAGTGCCTAACATCTGGTGGTGTTACATGACATCAGAGTGGTGCCTCTTTCCTAGGGTCCGAGTGTCTATGGTGATTGGAGCAGGTTCCCAGTTCTCAGCTTGGTGCCCTATCCAGGGGTATGATTTCAGTGAAGTGTGCGCCCACCTCTTTGACATCATCAGAAATATAGAAACCATATCCACCATATTAATTTTGGTGTCAGTACAAAACAGTTACATGAGGAACATTATGGTTACTACACTCTCCCCATTATCAAGTCCCCAACACATACCCCATGAGAGTCTCTGTCTTATAGCCCAGTAATATGCTGTAGAATCCCTACTGCTCTTTGTGTTTTACTGCCTTCCCCGTGCTCCCCTCCCAGTTCACATTCTGTGTGACTCTCGTAGTGCCCAATGTTCCCCTTATCCCTACCTTCCCACCCATCGTCCCCAGTCACTTTCCTTTAGTAACTGTTAGTCCATCCTTAGGTTTGGCGAGGCTTGTACTGTCTTGTTCCTTCAGTTTTTTTCCTTGTTATTATACTCCACAGGTGATTGAAATCATTTCATGCATTCCTCTCTCTGTCTGGCTAATCTCACTGAGCATTATACCCTCTAGCTTCATCCATGTTGTTGTAAATGGTAGCATTTGTTTTCTTCTTATGGCTGAATAATATTCCATTTGGTATATGTATTGTGTATATGTATCTCATCTTGTTTATCTGTTCATCTCTTGATGGAGACTTAAGTTGTCAATTGTGAATAGTGCTGTGATAGACAAAGCGGTGCTTATGTCTTTTTCTAAGAAGGTTGCCGCATTGTATTTTATTGATTGATTGATTGATTGTTTGCTATATATATATATATATATATACACACACACACACATATATGTATATATATATATAGTTTTCCTGTTATCATTAATCTCCATTTACATGAGGAAAATTATGTTTACTAGAGTCCCTGTCACCTAGTTTCTCCCACATATTCCATTACAGTCATTGTACATCAACATAGTAAGATACTGTAGAATCACTACATGTTTCCGCTGTGTTGTACAGCCCTCTCCGTGCTAAATCCACTTTATACATGCTAAGCATAATGCCGGCTTTCTCCCCCAGCCTTATCCCCACATTCCAACCCATACACCTCAATCCGTTTCCATTTTGTAACTATTAGTCCAGTCTTGGGTTCTGTGAGTCCGCTGATGTTTGGTTCCTTCAGGTTGTTCTCTCTTCTTTAACTCCCCAGATGAATGAAATTATTTCACATTCATCCTTCTGTGCCTGGCTTATTTCACTGAGCACAATACTCTGTAGCTCCATCCATGTTATTGGAAATGAGAGTATTTATTTTCTTCCTATGGCTGAATAATATTCTATTGTTTACATGTACCATATTTCATCTATTCATCTCCTGATGGACACTTACCTTGGCTTTTGTGAATAGTGGTGTGATAAACAATCTGGTGCATAGGAGTTTTCCAAACTGGGTTGCTGCATTCTTTTCTTTTTACTTATTTATTTTATATTTTGGTATCATTAATTTGTTTTCTATTTTCACTTGTTTATTTATATTTTGGTATCATTAATCTATTCCACAAGGAACACTGGTTACTAGACTCTCCCCATCACCAAGTGTCCCCCAGATAACCCATTGTCCTCACAGTCCATCAGCATGTTAAGATGCTGTGAATGACTACTAGTCTACTCTGTGCTGTACAGCCTTCCCTGTGCCCTCCCACACATTATAAATGCTAAACAATGCCCCCGTTCTTTCCCCTTCCCTTATCCCTCCTGTTCCCACCCATCCACCCCAGTCCTTTTCCCTTTCGTTACTGTTAGTCCATTCTTGGGTTCTGTGAGGCTGCTGCCCTTTTGCTCCTTCAGTACTTTCTTTGTTGTTGTAGTCCCCAGATGAGAGATATCATTCGATATATATATGTGTGTGTGTGTGTGTGTGTATTCATATATATGTGTGTGTGTATGTATACACACACATATATATATGTAGTATGTATACATATATATATATATATATATATATATATATATATATATATATGTAGGCCAGACTGGACCAGACTGGGCAGTATGCACCATCTAGAGTGGATTTTGCAAGAGCAGCACTGTTGACTAGTTTCCATGACATCACAGTAGTGCCTCTTTCCTAGGGACAGTGGGTATGGTGACTGGAGAAGATTCCCACTTCAGAGCCTGGTGCCCTTGCCAGGGATATCATTTTGGTGAGGTGTGCTCTGACCACCTTGACAGCATCAGGAATATGGGAACTTTGGGCATTACGAGTAGCACACATAAAGCAGTGATTGTACAGCATCTTACTATGTTGATGGGAATATGTGGGGGTACTTGGTAATGGGGTAGTATAGTAAACATAATTTTCCTCATGTAATATTAGATTAATGACACCAAATATATATATATACATTTATTTATTAATTAATAAATTAATATGAAAAAAACTACGGCACCCCTTTGTTTATCACAGCACTACTCACAATAGCCAAGTTAAGTGCCCATTAGGAGATGAAGAGATAAACAAGATGTGGTACATATACACAATAGAATACTATTCAGCCATAAGATGAAAATAAATACTTCCATTTCCAACAATATGGATGGAGTTAGAAGGTATTATGCTCAGTGAAATAAGCCAGGAGGAGAAGGATGGGTATGAAATCATTACTCTCATCCGGGTAGGAGGAGGAGGATGGGTATCAAATCATTATACTAATCTGGGGAGTATAAGAACATAGGAAAAAGTGAAGGAGGAAAACATCAGCATACTCACAGAATCCAAGAATGCACTGATAGTTCAAACAGGCTGGAGTGGATTGGTTGAAATGTAGGGATAAGGGTGGGGGAGAAAGTATGCGGTACGATTAGCATGTATAATGTGTTTTTGGCATGGGGAGGGCTGTACAACACAGCAGTGACAAGTAGTGATTCTACAGCACCTAACTTCTTTGATGGACAATGACTGCAATGGGATATGTTGGGGAAAGTTGGTGAAGGAGGAGGGTAAAAGTAGATTAATGAAACAAAGAATATACATATGTATATAAATAAACAAATAAGCAATGTATGAATGATTGAATGAATGAATGAATAAATAAGAAAAAATAGAATGTGGCAACCCAGTTTTAAAGAGACGTATGCACCCCTTTGTTCATCACAGCACTATTCACAATAGCCAAGTTAAATGTCCATCAGGAGATGAATAGATAAAGAAGAGGTGGTACATATACACAATAGAGTATTATTCAGCCATAAGAAGGAAATAAATACTACAATTTCCAACAACATGGATGGAGCTAGAGGGGATTATGCAGAGAAGGATGAGTATCAAATGATTTCACTCATCTGGGCAGTATAAGAACAGAGAAAAAACAGATGGAGCAAAACAGTAGCGGACTCACAAAACCCAAGAATGTACTTACAGTTACCAGTGGGAAAGAGACTGGGGTGTATGGGTGGGAATGGAGGGATAAGGGGAAGGGAAGAAAAAGGGTAAATGAAGGGTGGCATGATGACGGCCTCTACGACACAGGGTGGCATGATAACGGCCTGTACGATACAGAGAAGACAAGTAGTGATTGAACAGCAGCATACCACGCTGATGGACATTGACGGCAGTGGGGTATGTGGGGGCGACGTGGTGATAGGGGAGTCTACTAAACATAATTTTCAGCACGTAATTGCAGCTTAATTATATGAAAGCAAAATAAATAAATAAATAAATAAACAACGCAGCGACCCAGTTTGAAGAACACATATGCACCCCTCGGTTTATCACACCACTATTTAGAGTAGAAAAGAAATGGAAAGAACAGCATCTGTACATAATTAGAGAAATGGATAAATTAGATGTGGTACATATATGCAATGAAATATTACTCAGCCATAAGAATAAAACAAATGCTACCATTTACAACAACATGGATGAAGCTAGACGGTATTATGCTCAGTGAGATTAGCCAGAGAAATGCATCAAATGATGTCACTCCCCTGTGGAGTATTAGAACAAAGAAAAAACTGAAGGAACAAGACAGTAGCAGCCTCACCAAACCTAAGCATGGACTAATGTTTACCAAAGTGAAAGTGATTGTGGAGGATGCTTGGAAAGGGACGGATAAGGGGGAAAATTGGGCATCACAAGTAGCATACATAATGTGGGCGGGGAGGGGTACATGGGGATGGCAGTATAACACGAGTACCAGTAGTGAGTCCACAGTATATTACTGGGCTGAAAGACAGTGAGTATCATGGGGTATGTGGTGGGGACTTGATAATGGGGGGGTCTAGTAATCATAATGTTCCTCATGTAACTGTTTAGTACTGACACCAAAATTAAAAGAAACACACAGTACCTTGGATACGGTTTGGATATTCAAGATACTGTCAAGGTGGTCGGAGCGCACCTCACCAAAATCATACCCCCGGTTAGGGCACTAGGCTCTGAAGTCAGAAGCTGATCCAATCACCAGAGACACTCTGTCCCTAGGAAAGAGGCACCACTGTGATGTCATGGAATCTCTGGGCAACAGTGCTGCTCTTGCAATGTCCATCCCCAGATGGTGGGCACAGCCCAACCGTGGCAAGCTGCATCATCTTAGAAAAACAGTGGTTCTGGCCTACATATATTTATGTGTGTATATATATATGTGTATATACACACACACACACACACATATATAAATATCAAATGATTTCTCTCATCTGTGGATTATAAGAGGAATACTGAAAGAGGAAAAGGGCAGCAGCCACATAGAACCCAAGAATGGACTAACAGTAATCAAAGGGATAGGGACTGGGGTGTTTGGGTGGCAATGGAGGGATAAGGGAAGAAGAAAGAAAGGGGGCATTGCTCAGAATGTGTATTGTGAGGGGTGACACAGAGAAGGCTGTAGAACACAGAGAAACTAGTAGTCATTCCACAGCATCTTACCATGCTGATGGACAGTGAGGGCAATGGGGTATATGGGGGGAACATGGTGATGGGGTGAGACTGGTAAACATAATACACCTCGTGGAACAGTAGATTAATGATACCAAAATATAAATGAACAAGTAAAAATAAAAAAGAAATTAATGATACCAAAATATAAAATAAATAAGTAATGAAAAACGAATGCAGCAACACAGTTTGGAAAAGACCTATGCACCCCTATGTTTATCACAGCACTATTCACAAAAGCCAAGTTAAGTGTCCATAAGTAGATGAATAGATAAAGAAGATGTGGTATATATACATAGCGGAATATTATTCAGCCATAAGAACAAAACAAATCCTACCATTTCCAACAGCATGGATCGAGCTAGCGGGTATTATACTCAGTGAAATAAGCCTGGCAGAGAAAGACAACTATGAAATTATTTCACTCATCTCGGGAGTATAAGAACAGAAAAACCTGAAGTGGCAAAACATCAGCAGACTCACAGAACTCAAGAATGCAATAATAGTTACAAAAGGGAAACAAAGTGCGGTGGATGGGTTGGAATGTAGGGATAAGGGTGGGGGAGACTGCATGGATTATGATTAACATATATAATGTGCATTTGGCACAGGGATGGCTGTACAACCCAGCAGAGACAAGTAGATTTTCTACAGCCTCTTACTCCCTTGATGGACAATGACTGAATTGTTATAGGTGGGGGAAACTTGGAGAAGGAGGAGTCAAGTAAACATAATATTCTTCATGTAAAAGTAAATAAATGGGGGGGAGGGAGCCAAGATGGCGATGTGAGTAGAGCAGCAGAAATCTCCTCCCAAAACCACATATATCTATGAAAATATAACAAAGACAACTCTTCCTAGAATAAAGACCAGAGGACACAGGACAACATCCAGACCACATCCACACCTGCGAGAACCCAGTGCCTTGTAAAGGGGGTAAGATACAAGCCCCGGCCCCGCGGGACCCGAGCGCCCCTCCCCGCAGCTCCTGGCGGGAAAAGAGTAGGCGGAGCGGGAGGGAGATGGAGCCCAGGACTGCTGAACACCCAGCCCCAGCCATCCGGGCCAGAGCGCAGACAGAGTGCATGCATGGGGGGCCCTGGATACTAGGGACACAGGGCAGCAAGAACAGTGAGCGGGTACCGGAGACCTGGCGCAGGAGGACATAAGAAAAGCGAGCAGCCATTTTTTTTTTTTCTGTTTTGTTTTGGCGAGCGCTTTTTGGAAGTCTTAAAGGGATAGGGAACCCAATACTAGGGAAACAGGGCAGCAAGACCGGTGAGAAGATGCCTGAGGCTGGCGCCGGAGAATAAAGAAAAACGAGCGGCCATTTTTTGTGGTCGTTGTTTTGTTTCGGTGGGTGCTTTTTGGAAGTCTTAAAGGGGCAGGGCGGGACACTTAATCCAGAGGTAGAGAATCCGGAGATCTCTGGGCACGCTAATCCCCTGGGCTGTAGGGAGCTCGGAGGCCCCTTACAGAGATTATTAGCCTCCAGGCCGCACCCCCTCCAATGCGAGGAGCCCGAGCCAGGCCACGCCCACAGCAACAGCGGAGATAAACTCCATAGTAGCCGGGCAGGAAGCAGAAGCCCTGTCTGCGTGCAGCTGCCCAGCACAAGCCACTAGAGGTCGCCATTCTCCCAGGAGAGGTGGGCCACAAACCAACAAGAAGGGAAGTTCTTCCAGCCGTCACTCGTCCCAGCTCTGCAAACTATTCCTATCACCATGAAAAGGCAAAACTACAGGCCGACAAAGATCACAGAGACACCACCAGAGAAGGAGACAGACCTAACTCGTCTTCCTGACAAAGAATTCAAAATAAGAATCATAAACATGCTGACAGAGATGCAGAGAAATACGCAAGAGAAATGGGATGAAGTCCGGAGGGAGATCACAGATGCCAGAAAGGAGATTACAGAAATGAAACAAACTCTGGAAGGGTTTATAAGCAGAATGGATAGGATACAAGAGGCCATAGGTGGAATTGAAACCAGAGAACAGGAATGCATAGAAGATGACATAGAGAGAGATAAAAGGATCTACAGGAATGAAACAATGTTAAGAGAACTGTGTGACCAATCCAAAAGGAACAATATCCGTATTATAGGGGTACCAGAAGAAGAAGAGAGAGGAAAAGGGATGGAAAGTATCTTGGAAGAAATAATTGCTGAAAAATTCCCCAATCTGGGGGAGGAAATAATCGAACAGTCCACAGAAATACACAGAACCCCCAACAGAAAGGACCCAAGGAGGACAACACCAAGACACATAATAATTAAAATGGCAAAGATCAAGGACAAGGAAAGAGTTTTAAAGGCAGCTAGGGAGAAAAAGGTCACCTATAAAGGAAAACCCATCAGGCTAACATCAGACTTCTCGACAGAAACCCTACAGGCCAGAAGAGAATGGCATGATATATTAAATGCAATGAAACAGAAGGGCCTTGAACCAAGGATACTGTATCCAGCACGATTATCATACAAATATGATGGTGGGATTAAACAATTCCCAGACAAACAAAAGCTGAGGGAATTTGGTTCCCACAAACCACCTCTACAGGACATCTTACAGGGACTGCTCTAGATCGGAGCACTCCTGGAAATAGCACAGCACAAAACACCGAACATATGAAGAATCGAGGAGGAGGAATAAGAAGGGAGAGAAGAAAAGAATCTCGAGACAGTGTATATAACAGCTCAGTAAACGAGCTAAATTAGGCAGTAAGATACTAAAGAGGCTAACCTTGATCCTTTGGTAACCATGAATTTAAAGCCTGCAATGGCAATAAGTACATATCTTTCAATAGTCACCCTAAATGTTAATGGACTGAATGCACCAATCAAAAGACACAGAGTAATAGAGTGGATCAAAAAGCAAGACCCATATATATGCTGCTTACAAGAAACTCACCTCAAAACCAAAGACATGTACAGACTAAAAGTCAAGGGGTGGAAAAACATATTTCAGGCAAACAATAGCGAGAAGAAAGCAGGGGTTGCAGTACTAATATAAGACAAAATAGACTTCAAAACAAAGAAAGTAACGAGATAAAGAAGGCCACTACATAATGATAAAGGGCTCAGTCCAACAAGAGGATATAACCATTCTAAATATATATGCACCCAACACAGGAGCACCAGCATATGTGAAACAAATACTAACAGAACTAAAGGGGGAAATAGCCTGCAGTCCATTCATTCTAGGAGACTTCAACACACCACTCATCCCAAAGGATAGATCCACCGGGCAAGAAATAAGTAAAGACACAGAAGCACTGAACAACACAGTAGAGCAGATGGACCTAATAGACATCTATAGAACTCTACATCCAAAAGCAACAGAATATACATTCTTCTCAAGTGCACATGGAACATTCTCCAGAATAGACCACATACTAGGCCACAAAAAGAGCCTCAGTAAATTACAAAAGATTGATACCCTACCAAGCAACTTTTCAGACCACAAAGACATAAAACTAGAAATAAACTGTACAAAGAAAGCAAAAAGGCTCACAAACACATGGAGGCTTAACAACACACTCCAAAATAATCAATGGATCAATGACTAAATCAAACTGGAGATCCAGCAATATATGGAAACAAATGACAACAACAACACTAAGCCCCAACTTCTGTGGGACACAGCAAAAGCAGTCTTAAGAGGAAAGTATATAGCAATCCAAGCATATTTAAAAAAGGAAGAACAATCCCAAATGAATGGACTAATGTCACAATTATCGAAATTGGAAAAAGAAGAACAAATGAGGCCTAAGGTCAGCAGAAAGAGGGACATAATAAAGATCAGAGAACAAATAAATAAAATTGAGAAGAATAAAACAATAGGAAAAATCAATGAAACCAAGAGCTGGTTCTTCGAGAAAATAAACAAAATAGATAAACCTCTAGCCAGACTTATTTAAGAGGAAAAGAGAGTCAACACAAATCAACAGTATCAGAAACAAGAAAGGAAAAATCACGACGGACCCCACAGAAATACAAAGAATTACTAGAGAATACTATGAAAACCTATACGCTAACAAGCTGGGAAACCAAGGAGAAATGGACAACTTCCTAGAAAAATACAACCTTCCAAGACTGACCCAGAAAGAAACAGAAAATCTAAACAGACCAATTTCCAGCAACGTAATTGAAGCGGTAATCAAAAAACTACCAAAGAACAATTCCTCCGGGAAAGATGAATTTACCTCGGAATTTTATCAGACATACAGGGAAGACATAATACCCATTCTCCTTAAAGTTTTCCAAAAAATAGAGAAGGGGATACTCCCAAACTCATTCTATGAAGCTAACATCACCCTAATACCAAAACCAGGCAAATACCCCACCAAAAAAGAAAACTACAAACCAATATCCCTGATGAACGTAGATGCAAAAATACTCAACAAAATATTAGCAAACCGAATTCAAAAATACATCAAAAGGATCATACACCATGACCAAGTGGGATTCATCCCAGGGATGCAAGGATGTTACAACATTTGAAAGTCCATCAATATCATCCACCACATCAACAAAAAGAAAGACAAAAACCACATGATCATCTCCATAGATGCTGAAAAAGCATTTGACAAAGTTCAACATCCATTCATGATAAAAACTCTCAGCAGAATGGGAATAGAGGGCAAGTACCTCAACATAATAAAGGCCATCTATGATAAACCCACAGCCAACATTATATTGGACAGCGAGAAGCTGAAAACATTTCCTCTAAGATCGGGAACTAGAAAGGGATGCCCACTCTCCCCACTGTTATTTAACATAGTACTGGAGGTCCTAGCCATGGCAATCAGACAAAACAAAAACATACAAGGAATCCAGATTGGTAAAGAAGAAGTTAAACTGTCACTATTTGCAGATGACATGACACTGTACATAAAAAACCCTAAAGACTCCACCCCAAAACTACTAGAACTGATATCGGAATACAGCAAAGTTGCAGGATACAAAATCAACACACAGAAATCTGTGGCTTTCCTATACACTAACAATGAACCAACAGAAAGAGAAATCAGGAAAACAACTCCATTCATAATTGCATCAAAAAAAAAATACCTAGGAATAAACCTAACCAAAGAAGTGAAAGACTTCTACTCTGAAAACTACAAGTCACTCTTAAGAGAAATTAAAGGGGACACTAACAGATGGAAACTCATCCCATGCTCGTGGCTGGGAAGAATTAATATCATCAAAATGGCCAAACTGCCCAAAGCAATATACAGATTTAATGCAATTCCTGTGAAACTACCAGGAACATTCTTCAATGAACTGGAACAAGTAATTCAGAAATTCATATGGAAACTCCAAAAACCCCGAATATCCAAAGCAATCCTGAGAAAGAAGAATAAAGTACGGGGGATCTCACTCCCCACTTCAAGCTCTACTATAAAGCCATAGTAATCAAGACAATTTGGTACTGGCACAAGAACAGAGCCACAGACCAATGGAACAGACTAGACAATTCAGACATTAACCCAGACATATATGGTCAATTAATATTTGATAAAGGAGCCATGGACATACAATGGCGAAATGACAGTCGCTTCATCAGATGGTGCTGGCAAAACTGGACAGCTACATGTGGGAGAATGAAACTGGACTATTGTCTAACCCCATATACAAAACTAAACTCACAATGGATCAAAGACCTGAATGTAAGTCATGAAACCATTAAACTCTTGGAAGAAAACATAGGCAAAAACCTCTTAGACATAAACATGACTGACCTCTTCTTGAACATATCTCCCCGGGCAAGGAAAACAACAGCAAAAATGAACAAGTGGGACTATACTAAGATAAAAAGCTTCTGTACAGCAAAAGACACCATCAATAGAACAAAAAGGAACCCTACAGTATGGGAGAATATATTTGAAAATGACAGATCCGATAAAGGCTTGACGTCCAGAATATATAAAGAGCTCACACGCCTCAACAAACAAAAAACAAATAACCCAATTAAAAAATAGGGAGAAGAACTGAACAGACAGTTCTTCAAAACAGAAGTACAGATGGCCAACAGACAGATGAAAAGATTCTCCACATCGCTAATTATCAGAGAAATGCAAACTAAAACTACAATGAGTATCACCTCACACCAGTAAGGATGGCTGCCATCGAAAAGACAAACAACAACAAATGTTGGCAAGGCTGTGGAGAAAGGGGAACCCTCCTACACTGCTGGTGGGAATGTAAATTAGTTCAACCATTGTGGAAAGCAGTATGGAGGTACATCAAAATGCTCAATACAGACTTACCATTTGACCCAGAAATTGCACTCCTAGGAATTTACCCTAAGAATGCAGCAATCAAGTATGAATGCAGCAATCAAGTATGATAAAGACTAATGCACCCATATGTTTATCGCAGCACTCTTTACAATAGGCATGAATTGGAAGCAACCTAAATGTCCATCGATAGATGAATGGATAAAGAAGATGTTGTACATATACACAATGGAATACTACTCAGCCATTAGAAAAGGGAAAATCCTACCATTTGCAGCAACATGGATGGAGCTGGAGAGTATTATGCTCAGTGAAACAAGCCAAGCGGAGAAAGAGAAATACCAAATGATTTCACTGATCTGTGGAATATAAGAACAAAGGAAAAACTGAAGGAACAAAACAGCACCAGAATCACAGAACTCAAGAATGAACTAACAGGTACCAAAGGGAAAGGGACCGGGGAGGATGGGTGGGTAGGGAGGGATAAGGGGGGGGAGAAAAAGAGGGGTATTAAGATTAGCATCCATAGGGGGGTGGGAGAAAGGGGAGGACTGTACAACACAGAGAAGGCAAGTAGTGATTCTACAACATTTGCTATGCTGATGGACAGTGACTTTAAAGGGGTTTATAGGGGGGACATGTTATAGGGGACAGCCTAGTAAACATAATATTCATCATGTAAGTGTAGATTAATGATACCAAAAAAAAAAGGCAGCTCCTGTGTGGAGACGTCCAATGAGGCCTACACAAGGGTATACAGGGCATATAAAAGTGTAGGCAAAGGGTCTGTTTGTGTTTATACACAGGATCAAAGCCTAATTGGGCTACCCCGAAAATGAACTAAGATATGATATGAAAAAAGAACTTCCAACATCAGCACTGTCTGGAAGACTCATGCCAGAATATGATCATCAAAAAACCCCAACAAAGATCCACGTACTGCTACAGCTGTAGATGCACTCATCCCACCAGTTCCTGGACTTGCCATGGGAATGAAGGAGATATCTAAGCTGGCCTGTGCATAAAGTAAAACAACAAATTTGACTGGATCTATACTGTTGGAACTCAAACAAGAATTAGGAGAAGTGCAAATTGTAGCGCTCCAAAATCTTACAACTACAGACTATTTACTGTTAAAAGAACATATGGGATGTGAACAGTCCCCAGGAATGGGTTGTTTTAATTTGTCTTATTTCTCTCAGACTGTTCAAGTTCAGTTGGACAATATCCACCATATCATAGATAAGTTTTCACAAATGCCTAAGGTGCCTAACTGGTTTTCTTGGTTTCACTGGAGATGGCTGGTAATTACAGGTATGCTTTGGTTATGTAACTATACTCCTATTATGTTATTGTGTGTGTGCAATTTGATTAGTAGTTTAAAACCTATACATGCTGAAGTTACTCTACAAGAAGATATGTCAAAGAAATAATCAATCTCCCCATGTTTTCTTCCGCCTGCTACTTCTATAGCTTTTCTTCTTCCTTCCTAATTACAACCCTTAAATAGAATTCGTGCCTCATATCAAATTTACCGAGTATCATAATTCTTCCAAGTGGTAAAGATACCTCAAGAGAAAAGCTGGGCATAGAATCCACAGGGCATAAATATGCAAAAAGTAAAAAGCTAACCATTTCAAACAATAAGGCTTCTCTCTCACTTACCAACTTTACATTTCCCTGTACGGCTCCGGAAGGTGACTGCTTAGCCAGAGACGGGTAAGATTCCTCAAGGGAGGAACAACCTAAGACAGGCACAGTTGCAGGGGGCCATCAGGTGAGAAACTGGAGATCAACAGAGATGAGGCTTAGAACCTCACCCCCCCTGTTCTGAGAGAAATCTGCATACATGTATGTTTTATTGCCCTTGTCTAGCTTGGATTAACACATAGTCTACAGGCACACACCTGATCATCTACATTTGCTCTCTTATAACACTAAACTATGTTTTCTGCCTTTATCTTGTATCTACCTACCATTTCAGCATTTTATTAAAAATAATAATAATAGAGAGAGAAATGTGGTATCCGCATATAAATCAACTATAAAAATCAAATGAGTATTCATATTTGAACTGACTGTTTTATAGTTCATAATGCATGAGGAAAACTAAAAGTTTCTGTGATGACTGCCCTTGTACTGTTCACCATGTAACTTATTCACTATGTAAGAATTTGTTCTCCAGGTAAGAACTTGTTCGTTATGCTTCAGAAGATGGGAGACTGATGAAAATTAGGCTTGGGGTGGATTAATGATTGTGCATTGAGTATTGAGTATTGACTCCCCTATACAGAATTTTATTGTTGTTAACAACCATTTGATCAATAAATATGAGAGATGCCCTCACAAAAAAAAAATGTACACACTTCCAATTGTAAAATAAATAAATAACTGGGATGTAATGTATAGCATAAGGAATATAGTCAAAATATTGTAACAACTTGGTATGGTGATAGCTAGTACCTAGAATTATCATGTATATAAATTTTGAATCACTGTGTTGTACCCCTGAAACTAATATAATGTAATACTGTGTGTCAAATACCCTTCAATAAAAAATAATTATTCACAAAAAAAAGTAAATAAATCACACCAAAATATATATATATGAATGAATGAATAAATAAATAAGAAAAAAAAATAGAACGCGGCAACGCAGTTTGAAAAAGACATATGTATCCTTTTTTATCACACCACACTATTCACAATAGCCAATTTAAGCGTCCATCAGGCGTTCAATAGATAAAGAAGAGGTGGTACATATACACAATACAGTATAATTCAGCCATAAGAAGGAAGTAAATACTACAATTTCCAACAACATGGAGGGAGCTAGAGGGTATTATGCTCAGTGAAAAAGCCACGCAGAGAAGTATGAGTATCAAATGATTTCACTCATCTGGGCAGTGTAAAAACAGAGAAAAAAACAGATGGAGCAAAACAGTGGCATACTCACAAAGCCCAAGAATGTACTTACAGTTACCAAAGGGAAAGGGACTAGGATGTATGGGTGGGAATGGAGGGAAAAGGCAGGGAAGAAAAGGGGTATTACGATTAGTATGTATAATGAGGGGTGGCATGATGACGGCTGTGCAACACAGAGAAGACAAGTAGTGATTGAACAGCATCATACCACACTGATGGATGCTGACAGTGATGGCTTATGTGGGGGCAACGGGTTATGTGGGGGCAACGTGGTGATAGGGGTGGCTAGTAAATAATTTTCATCATGTAATTCCAACTTAATGATGCAAAAGCAAAATTAATGAATAAATAAATAAACAATGCAGCAACCCAGTTTGAAAAACACATATGCACCCCTCTGTTTATCACAGCACTACTTAGAGAAGTAAAGAAATGGACAGAACCGATCTCTCCATAATTAGAGAAATGGATGAATTAGATGTGGTACATATATGCAATGGAATATTATTCAGCCATAAGAAGAGAACAAATGCCACTATTTACAACAACATCGATGAAGCTAGAGGGTAGTATGCTCAATCAGATTACCCAGACAGAGAGAGAAATGCATTAAATGATTTCACTCTCCTGTGGAGAATTAGAACAAAGAAAAAACTGAAGGAACAACAAAGAAGCGGCCTCGCCAAACCTAAGAAAGGACTAACTGTTACCAAAGGAAAGTAACTGTGGAGGATGGCTGGGAAGGGAGGGATAAGGGGAACATTGGGCACTACAAGAGGCACACATAATGTGGGTAGGGAGGGGAGCACGGGGAAGGCAGGAAAAAACACAAAGACCAGTAGTGATTCTACACCATATTACTGGGATGAAAGACAGTGACTCTCATGTGGTATGTGGTGGGGACTTGATAATGGGGGGAGTCTAGTAACTATAATGTTCCTCATGTAACTCTTTACTACTGACACCAAAATTAAAAGAAACACACAGTACCTTGGGTATGGTTTCCATATTACTGATGCTGTCAAGGTGGTCAGCGCACACCTCACCGAAATCATACCCCCGGCTAGGGCACCAGGCTCTGAAGTTGGAAGCTGCTCCAATCACCAGAGACACTCTGTCCCTAGGAAATAGGCACCACTGTGATGTCATGGAATCTCCAGGCAACTGTGCTGCTCTTGCAAACTACACCCCCAGATGGTGGGCACTGCCCAGCTGTGGCAGGCTGCATCATCTGAGCAAACAGTAGTCCTGGCCTACATATATATATGTGTGTAAATATATGTATACACACACACAGACATACACATTTATCAAATGATTTCTCTCATCTGTGGATTACAGGAGGAAAACTGAAGGAGGAAAATGGCAGCAGCCTCACAGAACCCAAGAATGGACTAACAGTAATCAAAGGGATATGGACTGGTGTGTGTGGGTGGGAATGGAGGGATAAGGGAAGAAGAAAGAAAGGGGGCATTGTTTAGCATGTGTATTGTGTGGAGTGGCACAGAGAAGGCTGTACAACACAGAGAAGACTCGTAGTCATTCCACAGCATATTACCATGCTGATGGACAGTGAGGTCAATGGTGTATGTGGGGGGAACGTGGTGTTGGGGGAGACTGGTAAGCATAATGTTCCTTGTGGAAATAGAAGATTAATGATACCAAAATATAAAAAAATAGTAAAAATAGAAAAGAAATTGATACCAAAATATAAAAGAAATAATTTAAAGAAAAGAATGGAGCAACCCAGTTTGGAAAAGACCTATGCACCCCTATGTTTATCACAGCACTATTCACAATAGCCAAGCTAAGTGTCCATAAGGAGATAAATAGATAAAGATGTGGTAGATATACACAGCGGAATATTATTCAGCCATAAGAACAAAACAAATCCTACCATTTCCAACAGGATGGATTGAGCTGCAGGATATTATACTCAGTAAAATAAGCCAGGCAGAGTAAGACAACTATGAAATGATTTCACTCACCTGGGGAGTATAAGAACAGAGAAAAACCTGAAGTGGCAAAACATCAGCAGACACACAGAACACAAGAATGGACTAATAGTACAAAAGGGAAACGGACTGGGGTGGAAGGGTGGGAATGTAGGGA
This sequence comes from Manis pentadactyla, assembly GCF_030020395.1. Classification (NCBI taxonomy): domain Eukaryota; kingdom Metazoa; phylum Chordata; class Mammalia; order Pholidota; family Manidae; genus Manis; species Manis pentadactyla. The sequence continues at coordinate 30,647,682 of NC_080033.1, forward strand.
TAAGGGTCGGTTAAGAAGCAGGCATTATGATTAGCACGTATAATGTGTGTTTGGCACGGGGAGGGCAGTACAACACACCTGAGACAAGTAGTAATTCTACAGCAACTCACTACGTTCATGGACAATGACTGCAATGGAATATGTGGGGGAAACGTGGTGATGGGGGAATATAGGAAACATAATTTTCCTCATATAATAGAAGATTATTGACACAAAAAATATATATATACATGTGTGTATATATCAATACATAAATAAATAAGAAAGAAAAGAGTATGAGGCAACCCAGTTTGAAAAAGACATATGCACCCCTTTGTTTATCACAGCACTATTCACAATAGCCAAGTTTAGTGTCCCACAGGAGATGAATAGAAAAAACAAGATGTGGTACATATGCACAATACAATAGAATTCATCCATAAGAGGGAAATAAACACTACCATTTCCAAAACCATGGATGGAGCTAGAGAGTCTTATGCTCTGTGTAACGAGCCAAGGAGAGAAAGAGAAGTAACTAATGATTTCACACATCTAGGGAGTATAACAACACAGGAAAATCTGAAGGAGCAAAAGAGCAGCAGACCCACAGATCCCAAGAATGGACTAATCATTAGAAAACGGAAACGGACTTTGGTGGATGGGTTCCCATATTGGGATAAGGGGAGAGAAAGCCGGCATTATGATTAGCATGTATAATGTGGGATTGGCACACGGAAGGCTCTACAACCCCGCGGAGAGAAGTAGTGACTCTACAGCATCTTACTACGTTGATTCACAATGACTGCAATGGGATATGTGGGGGCAACTTGGTGATGGAGGAGTCTAGTAAACATAATTTTTGGCATTTACCTTTAGGTTAATCATATGAAAATAAATAAATAAATATGTAAATGAACAAATAAATAAACCATGCTGAAACACAGTTTGAAAAAGACATATGCACCCCTATGTTTATTACAGCACTACTTACAGTAGAAAAGAAAAGGAAACAACTGATGTGTCCATAATTAAGACTAATAGATAAAGAATATGTGGCAAATATACACAATGGAATATTATTCAGCCATAAAAAGAAAACAAATGCTACAGTTTACAACAACATGGATGAAGCTACAGGGTACTACACTCAGTGAGATTTACGAGAGAGAGAGAGAAATGTATCAAATGATTTCAGTCACCTGTGGAATATCAGAAAAAAGAGAGAACTGAAGGCACAAGATACTAGCAACTTCGCCAAACCTAACAATGGACTACCGGTTACCAAAGGGAAAGTAACTGTGGAGGATGGGTGGGAATGGATGTATAATGGTGAAAACTGGGCACTATGAGGAGCAACACACATAATGTTTGCAGCACGAGAGCTCCCAATAAAAAATAGGAGAGGAGCACGAGAATGGGAGAATAACAAAAAGACCAGCAGTGATTCTACAGCATATTACTGGGCTGGAAGACTGTGACACTCATGGCGTATGTGATGGTGACTTGATAATGGCAGGAGTCTAGTAACCATAATGTTCCTCATGTAACTGTTTAGTACTGACACCAAAATTAAAAGAAACATGCAGTATCTTGGATATGGTTTCCATATTCCTGATGCTGACAAGATGGTCAGCGCACACCTCACCGAAATCATAACCCCCACCAGGGCACCAGGCTCTGTAGTGGGAACCTGCTCCAATCACCATAGACACCCTGTCCCTAGGAAAGAGGCACCACTGTGATGTCATGGAATCTGCACGCGACAGTGCTTCTCTTGCAAAGTCCTCCCCCAGATGGTATGCACTGCCCAGCCATGGCAAGCTGCATCATCTTAGCAAACATTAGTGGTTCTGCCCTACATATATATATATATATATATATATATATATAAAAGATTTCCCTGATCTGGGGACTACAAGTACAAAGAAAAAACTGAAGGAGGAAAAGGTCAGCAGCCTTTCAAAACCCAAGAATGGACTAACAGGAACCAAAGGGTAAGGGACTAACGTGGATGGGTGGGAATGGAGGGATAAGGGAAGGTGAAAGAACGGGGGCATTGTTTAGCATGTATAATGTGTGGGGGGGCACACGGAAGGCTGTACAACACAGAGAAGACTAGTAGTCATTCACGGCATCTTAACGCGCTGTTGTACTGTGAAGGCAAAGGGTTATCTGGGGGACACTTGGTGCTGGGGTGAGTCTAGTAACCATAGTGTTCCTCATGGAATAGATTAATGATAAAAAATGTAAACAAACAAGTGAGAAATAGAAAACAAAATTAATGATACCAAAATATAAAATAAATAAATAAAAAGAAAAGAATGCAGCAACCCAGTTTGGAAAAGACCTATGCACCAGTTTGTTTATAACAGCACTATTCACAAAAGCCAAGTTAAGTGTCCATCAGGGTATGGGTAGATAAAATGTGGTACATATACACAATAGAATATTATTCAGCAATAAGGACAAAGTAAATACTACCAATTCCTACTACATGGATGGAGGAGGTAGAGAGTATTATGCTCAGTAAAATTAGCCAAGCAGTGAAGAAGAGTACCAAATGATTTCACTCATTTGGGGAGTATAAAAACAGAAAAAACTGAAACAGGAAAAACAGTAGTAGACTCACAAAACCCAAGAATGGACTTACAGTTACCTAAGGGAAAGGGACTAGCATGTATGGGCGGGAATGGAGGGATAACGGGCAGGGAAGAAAGGGGGCATTACAATTACCATGCATAATGTAGGGTGACATGGGGATGGCTGCACAACACAGAGGAGACAAGTAATGATTGAAGAGCGTCATGCAACACTGATGGACATACACGGCAATGGGGTATGTGGAGGGAAGTTGGTGACAGGGGAGTCTAGTAAACATAATTTTCATCATCTAATTGTACCTTAATGATACCAAAATAAAGAAAGAATCAAACAATGCTGAAATCCAGCTTGAAAAGCACATATCCACCCTATGTTTATCACAGCACTATTTACAGTAGAAAAGGAAAGAACTGATGTGCCATAGTTAGACTAATGGATAAAGAAGAAGTGGTACGTATACCAAATGGAATATTTTTCAGCCATAAGAAGAAAACAAATACTACCATTCACAACATCATGAAAGAAGGTAGGGGTTATAATGCTCAGTGAGATTAGCCAGACAGAGAAAGAAATGCATGAAAGGATTTCAGTCACCTGTGGAGCATTAGAACAAAGAAAAAACTGAAGGAACAAGACAGTAGCAGCGTCACCAAACCTAAGGATGGACTAAGTTACCAAAGGAAAGTGACTGTGGAGGATGTGTGGGAAGGGAGGGATAAGAGGAACATTGGGCGCTATGAGAGGCAAACATAATGTGGGCGGGGAGGGGAACACGGGGACGGCTGTATAACAGAAAGACCAGTAGTGATTCTACAGCATATTACTGGGCTGAAAGACAGTGATTCCCATGGGGGATGTGGTGGGGACTTGATAATGGGGAGAGACTAGTAACCATAAAGTTCCTCATGTAAATGTTTAGTACTGACACCGAAATTAAAAGAAACACACAGTACATTGCATATGGTTTCTATATTCCAGATGCTGTCAAGGTGGTCAGCGCACACCTCACCGAAATCATACCCCCAGCTAGTGCACCAGGCTCTAAAGTCAGAGGCTGCTCCAGTCACCAGAGACACTCTGACCCTAGGAAAGAGACAACACTGTGATGTCATGGAATCTCCAGACAATAGTGCTGCTCTTGCAAAGTCCAGCCCCAGATGGTGGGCACTGCCCAGCCATGACAAGCTGCATCATCTTACCAAACACTAGTGCTTCTGGCCTACATATATATATATATGTACATATATACACATATCAAATAATTCTCACATCTGGGGACTACAAGAACAAAGAAAAAACTGAAGGATCAAAAGGGCAGCAACCTTATAAAACCCGAGAATTGACTAACAGTAACCAAAGGAAAAGGGACTGGGGTGGAAGGGTGGAAATGGAGGGATAAGGGAAGAGGAAAGAAAGGGGGCATTGTTTAGCATGTAAATAAATACATAAAAAAATAAAAGAATGCAGCAACCCAGTTTGGGAAATACCTATGCACCCCTATGTTTATCACAGCACTATTCACAATAGCCAATCTAAGTGCCCATAAGGAGATGAATAGATAAAGATGATGTGGTACATATACACAGCGGAAAATTATTCAGCCATAAGAACAAAACAAATCCTACCATTTCCAACAGTATGGATGCAGCTAGAGGGTACTTTACTCAGTGAAATAAGCCAGGCAGAGAAAGACAACTATAAAATGATTTCATACATCTGGGGACTATAAGACCAGAGAAAAACCTGAAGTGGCAAAACATCAGCGGAATCACACAGAACACAACAATGGACTAATAGTAAAAAAGGGAAACGGGCTGGGGTGGAAGGGTGGGAATGTAGGGGTAAGAGTGGGGTAAGAAGCAGGCATTATGATTAGCATGTATAACGTGTGTTTGACACGGGGGGGCAGTAGGACACACCTGAGACAAGTAGTGATTCTACAGCATATTACTACGTTGATGAATGATGACTGCAATAGAATATGTGGGGGAAACGTGGGATGGGCAGGTCTAGTAAACATAATTATGCTCATGTAGTAGTAGATTAATGACACCAAAAAAATGTATATATGTGTGTGTATATGTCAATATATAAATAAATAAATAAGAAAGAAAATAGTATGAGGAACCCAGTTTGAAAAAGACATATGCACGCCTTTGTTTATCACAGCACTATTTATAATAGCCAAGTTTAGTGTACAACAGTAGATGAATAAAAAAAATAAGATATTGTACATACGCACACTACAATATAACTCAGCCATAACAGGGAAATAAATACTACCATCTCCAAAAACATGGATGGAGCTAGAGAGTATTATGCTCGGTGTAACGAGCCAGGAAGAGAAAGACAAGTATCTAATGATTTCACTCATCGGGGGAGTATAACAACGAAGAAAAAACTGAAGGAGCAAACAGTAGCAGAGTGACAAAACCCAAGAATGCACTAATAGTTATAAAAGGGAAACAGACTGGGGTGGATGGGTTGGAATGTAGGGATAACAGTGGGGGAGAAAGCAGGCATTATGATTAGCATGTATAATCTGTTTTTGGCACAGGGAGGGCTGTACAACCCAGCGGAGACCAGTAGTGATTCTACAGCCTCTTACTCCTTTGATGGAGAGTGACTGCAGTGGGATATGTGGGGAAAACTAGGTGAGGTCAGAGTCTACTAAACATAATTTCTTCATGTAAATGTAGATTAATGACCCAAAAAATATACATATACATACATACATATATATATATATATATATATATGTATGTATGTACAAATAACAATATAATAAATAAGTAAATAAGCAAATAAATAAAAAAATAGAATGGAGCAAGTCAGTTTGAAAAGAGGCATCCCTTTATATCACAGCACTTTTCACAATAGACAAGTTAAGTGTCCATTAGGAGATGAACAGATAAAAAAGATGTAGTACATATACACAATAGAATATTATACAGCCATAAGAAGATGGATGGAGCTAGAGAGTACTGTGTTCAGTAAAATAAGCCAGGCAGAGAAGGATGAGTATCAAATGATTTCTCTCATCTGGGGCATATAAGAACGGAGAAAAAAACAAAAAGAGCAAAACAGTAGCAGGCTCACAAAACCCAGGAATGGACTTATAGTTACCAAAGGGAAAGGGACTGGGGTGTATGGGCGGGAATGGAGAGATAAGGGGCGGGGAAGAAAGGGGGCATTATGATTAGCATGTATGATGTTGGGTGGCATGGTGATGGTTGTGGAACACAGAGAAGACTAGTAGTGTTTGAACAGCTTCATAGTACGCTGATGAACGTTGATGGCAATGCGGTATGTGGGAGGGAACTTGGTGATGGGGAGTCTAGTAAACATAGTTTGCGTTATGTATTTGTAGCTTAAAGATAACAAAATAAATAAATAAACAAACAATGCAGCAACCCGGTTTGAAAAAGACGTATGTCCTTCTATATTTATCACAGCAGTATTTAGTATAGAATAGAAATGAAAAGAACCAATGTGTCCATAATTAGACTAATGGATAAAGAAGATGTGGTACACACATGCAATGGAATATTATTAAGCCATAAGAAGAAAACAAATGCTAACATTTACAACAACATGGATGAAGCTAGAGCATATTATGCTCAGTGAGATTAGCCAGACAGAGAGAGAAATGCATCAAATGATTTCACCCTCCTGTGGGGTCTTAGAACAAAGAAAAAACTGAAGGACAAGACAGAAGCAGAGTCACCAAACCTAAGAATGGAGTAACGGTTACCAAAGGAAAAGTGACTGTGGAGGATGGGTGGTGAGGGTGGGTAGGAGGGAAAACTGAGCATTGGAGTAGCACACATAATGTGGGCAGGGAGGGGAGTATGCAGTAGGCAGTATAACACAAAGACCAGTAGTGATTCAACAGCATATTACTGGGCTGAAGGACAGTGACTCTTATGGGGTATGTGGTGGGGACGTGATGATGGGGGGAGTCTAGTAACCAGAATGTTCCTCATGTAACTGTTTAGTGCTGACACCAAAATTAAAAGAAACACACAGTACCCTGGATATGGTTTCTACATTCCTGATGCTGTCAAGGTGGTCAGCACACACCTCACCGAAATCATTCCCAAGGCTAGGGCACCAAGCTCTAAAGTGGGAACCTGCTACAATCACCATACACACTCTGTCCCTAGGGAAGAGGTACCACTGTGATGTCATAAAATCTCCAGGCAACAGTGCTGCTCTTGCAAAGTCCACCCGCAGATGGTGGGCACTGCCCAACCATGGGAAGCTGCATCATCTTAGCAAACATTAGTGGTTCTGGCCTACATATATATATATATATATATATATATAAAAGATTTCTCTGACCTGGGGACTACAACAACAAAGAAAACACTTAAGGAGCAGAAGGGCAGCAGCCTCACAGAATCCAAGAATGGACTAACAGTAACCAAAGGGAAAGGAACTGGGGTGGGTGGGTGGGAATGGAGGGATAAGGGAAGCGGAAAGAAAGGGGGCATTTTTTAGCACGTATAATGCGGGGATGGGGCACAGGGAAGGCTGTGCAACACAGAGAAGACTAGTAGTCATTCCACAGCATCTTACCATGCGGAGGCACAGTGAGTGCAATGGCGTACCTGGGGGGAACTTGGTCATGGGGGGAGTCTAGTATCCATAATGTTCTTCGTGGAATAGTAGATTAATCATACCAATATATACATAAAAAAGTAAAAATAGAAAATAAATTAATGAGACCAAAATGTAAATAAATACATCATTTCAAAAAATGACTGCAGCAACCCTGTTTGGAAAAGACCTATGCCCCCGTATGCTTATCAAAGCACTATTCACAATAGTCAAGCTAAGTGTCCACAAGGAGATTAATAGACAAAGAAGATGTTGTACATATACACAGTGGAATATTATTCAGCCATAAGGAGAAAACAAATCGTACCATTTCCAACAGCATGGATGGAGCTAGAGGGTATTATACTCAGTGAAGTAAGGCAGGCAGAGAAAGACAAGTATCTAATGATTTCACTCATCTGGGGAGTATAAGAACAGAGAAACACCTGAAGGAGGAAAACAGCAGCAGACTCATAGAACCCAAGAATAGACTAATAGTTACAAAAGGGAAATGGACTGGCGTGGATGGTTTGGAATGTAGGGATAATGGTTGGGGAGAAAAAAGGCATTATTATTAGCATGTGTAATGTGGTTTTGCACGCGGACGGCTGTACAACACAGAAGAGACAACTAGCGATTCTACAGCATGTTACTACGTTGATGGACAATGACTGCAAAGGGATATGTGGGGGCAACTTGGTGATGGGGGATTCTAGTAAATATACTTTTACTCATGTAATTGTAGATCAACGATAGGAAAATAAATAAATAAATAAGCTAAAAATAAATAAATAAATAAATAATGTGGCAACCCAGTTTCAAAGACATATGCACCCCTATGATTATCACAGCACTATTCACAATAGCCAAGCTAAATGTCCACCAGTAGATGAATGGATGAAGAAGAGTGGTACATATACACAGTGGAATATGACTCAGGAATAAGAAGTAAACAAATCCTACCATTTCCAACAACATGGTTGCAGCTGCCGGGTTTTATACTCAGTGAAATGAGCCAGGTGGAGAAAGACCAGTATCAAATGATTTCACTCATCTGGGGAGTATAAGAACAAAGAAAAAACTGAAGGAGCAACACAGCAGCATCCTCACAGAACCCAAGAATGGCCAAACATTTACCAAAGGGAAAGGGACTGGGGAGGATGGGAGGGAATGGAGGGATGAAGGGGAAAATGGGGCGTTACGTTTAGCACACATAATGTAGTGGGGATGGGACAGGGGAAAGGCAGTATATACAGAGAAGACAAGTAATGATTCTATAGCATCTTACTATGCTGATGGACTGTCACTGTAATGGGGTATGTGGGGGGTCTTGATAATGGGGTGTGTCTAGTAACCATAATGTTGCTCATGTAACTCTTTAGTACTGACTCAAAAATAAAAAGAAACACACAGTACCTTGGATCTGGTTTCCATTTTCCCTGATGCTGTCAAGGTGGTCAGCGCCCACCTCACCGAAATCACACCCCTGGTTAGGGCAGCAGGCTCTTAAGTGTGTACCTACACCTCTCCCCATACACATGCACCCTAGGACACATGCACCACTGTGATGTCATGGAATCTCCAGGCGACAGTGCTGCTCTTGCAAAGCCCACCCCAGTGTGGCACTGCCCATCTTCGGCAGGCTTCATCATTTAGCAGACATCAGTGGTTCCGGCCTACATTATCAAATAATTTCCAAAGGGAAAGGGACTGGTTAGGATGGCTGGGAAGGGAGGGAAAAGAGGGAAAATAGGGCATTACAATTAGCACACATAATGTAGTGTGGAGTGGACTGGTGAAAGGCAGTATATACAAGTAATGATTCTACAGTTTCTTAGTATGCTGATGGACAGTGACTGTAATGGGGTATGTGGGGGGAACTTGTTAATAGGGGTAGTCTAGTACCCATAATGTTCAAGTAATTGTACATTGACGATATCAAAAGTAAAAAAAAAGAAGGAAAGAAAATAAGTAATTAAAAGAAGAGCAAGATAAGGATCTTACTTCTTGGCAAATAGAGAGTCTAGGGCATCTTACTACACTGATGGACAGTGACTGCAGTAGGTAAGAGGGGGACCCGATAACATGGGTGAATGTAGTAACCACATTTTTTTTTCATGTGAAACCTTCATAAGCGTGTGTATTAATAACACCTTAATGAATCAAAAAAAGAATCCTACCTGTTAACATCCTGGATGTTCAAATGCAATCTTATCTTTAAGATGGGATGCTTCCTGCCTTTTACCATGTTGTTTGTGACTGGGTTTACTTGACATATTAATCGCCCAGGTTATATATTACTTGATTAGGGGCTGAAGGAGGAAAAGCAGCGTCTGGGCAAAGCTAAAGATAAACCAGGGCTTTTTGCAGGCTAAAGTAAATTTTAGAATAGCCTCATTTAATTGACACAATGCAGACTTGGGCCATGCTGAGGTATTTTCTTATCTGGGAAATGTTCGAACATTCCAGGTCATGCTAATCCTGGCTTTTTAGTTTTAACTAATCTTCACAGAAGAATGCTCATACTCCTAGTTTGGTATTTTACTTGAGAGAATTATTGTGACTGTGGCTTTGCTGAATTGTTTAATTCAGAGCTTTGGTAAGGGTCTTTTTCCAGAGGCCCTCACCCTACTCTGACTACACACAACCACGGTCCCTTTCTCAGAATCCCTGTGGCAGACTACGAACCGAAATGACGGTAAGATATGAATTTCTAAATACAAGAAAATGCACTGTCAGTTCCCATACCAAATAAAGAAAGTTCATTCCCAAATAAAAAATACGGGAGGTACCTCACGAAAAATTTTTTAATTCTAAAGGCGCTGCCTCCAGGCGGCCCCTCGCCCACCGCCGCGCCCCAGGTCACACTTGAACCTCAGCTCCCCCGCTCTCACCCTCAAGGCCCCCGCCGAGAAAATCCACATACAGCAAACCGCACACCGGCCTCCACGTCTACGCGGCACAGCGTGGCCCCTCCACCTGCGTCCCCGGACCGGGCGTTGGGAGCAGGTCGGCATCAAGGCCCTGGGCCGGGCCGAAGCGAGGAGCGGGGTGGAGAGCAGCCACCCTCACCACCCGACCGGACGGAAGAGCAGCGGCTCCAGCGAGCCCTCCCCCAAATGCCATGGAGAACTTCAGCCGCTTGCACGTCTACACCGGGCCACCTGCTCCGCTCCCTCCCTTTTCGGGCTGCTCCTCCGGCGGAGTGCGTCGACTCCCGGACCCCGGCTGTACCCCGCGAGCCCACAACTCGCGTCGGCCGCTTCCCGACCCCGCGGGCCACGCGCTGCCCACCGAGCCACTCGCAGGAGCGCCCACTCCTCCAGCTCCCCCGCGCCCTCAGGCGGAGGCAGGGGTTACCGCGCCCCGTCCGGGTCCCGACGCACCCAGCGGCCACGTACCTTCTGGCCCGCAGAGCCATCGCTGTCGCCTTCACCTTGGAAAAGGGCCCGCTCTCGACCCTCCACAGCAGGTCTGTCGCAGCGGGAGCCGCTTTTCAGCTGAGCTCTCTGAAGTCCGGCCGGTTCAGAGGCTCAAGTCCGAGCTGATCGCTGCCCTCAGGCCTCAGCGAGAGAGCGGAGGAGGGGCGAGGCGACAATCCGACGACGGCGAGCTAAATCGGTACCGCCCCCGCATGCACGCCTGGAGGATGCCCCATCTGAGCATGGCGCGGGTGCGTCCGCATCTGCTGCGTGGACTGGACGGTGCGGGCCGCTCCTGACCGGAACGAAGCACGGACGGAACGGCAGAAGCTCCTTTCCCGGCGGAGCTCGCGACACTACTGACGGGGAGAAGGCAGCGACGACGCCTGCAGCTACTACGCAGCAGCAGGACTGAAGCCATCTGCGACCAATGACTGCCCGTCATCGACTGACGGCTCTCCTGGCCAGTCGGCGCGAGCCTCCCGGGCGCGGCCCCGCCCCCGACTTCCGCAACAGTTAGACGATGGAAAATAGAAGGAAAAAAATTAAATCTATATTCTGTCCCTATGTATTTATCTCTTCTAGGTATTTCATATGAAGAAATTATACCATATGTGAACTTCTGTGTCTGCTTCTTTCACTTATGATATTTTTAATGTTTATCCATGTTGTGGGATGTATCAATACTTCAGTCCGTTTTATGACAATATTTCACGCTATGGATATAACATCTTTGTGGTGTATACATTCATCAGCTGATGCGGTTGTTTTCACTTCTTGGCTGTTATAAATAATGCTTCTATGAACACACTGTACACATTTTTCTATAAGTGTTTTCAAATCTACGTAGTAATGGAATTTCTGGTTCATATGGTATGCTATGTCTAACTTTCTGAGTAACTGCCCAATTGTTTTCCATAGACGCTGTCCCATTTTACATTCCCACCAGAAATGTATGAGGGTTCTGAATTCTCCCCATCCTTATCAACAATTATTTTTTCTGTTCCTGATGTTTTTCTAAACTATCTTAACTGTCTTTGTGGGCATTAAGTGGTAGCTTCTTTGCCCTTTAACTTTTCTTGTGTCCCTTGTAAACAATACAGAGCTGAAGTTTGTTATTGTTCCCTTGTCTGACAACCTTTTTCTTTATGTTATGCATTTATTTAATTTCTTGTACTCATTACCAACTTAACTGGATTTATTTTTAATCACATAATTTTGTGCTTATTATGTCATATTATTTGAAAAAAATTCTTTTCTTTCAGATTAATATTCTTTTTCTTTTTCCTCATTCCACTTTTCTCCATGACTCAGTTTGAAAGTTCTATTCAGTATACCTATTTTTTAAGGTCACCATAGATATTTTTATTTTTTATTTTTTCAGTTTTTTATTTTGGTATGATTAATGTACAGTTACATGAGCAACATTATGGTTACTAGACCCCGCCATCATCAAATCCCCACCACGTACCCCAATAAGAGTCACTGTTTTTCAGCCCAGTAGTATGCTGTCAAATCACTACTTGTCTTCTGTGAGGTATCCTGCCCTCCCCGTGCCCCCATCCCTGTCCATATTATGTAGGCTATTGTATTGCCCCTTTCCCCCCCTTTTCACTCCCTTCGCACCCATGTTCCCAAGCCCCTTGCCCTTTGGTAACTGCTATAGTCCATTCTTGGATTCTGTGATTCCGCTGCAGTATTGTTCCTTCAGTTTTTCCTTTGTTCTCATACTCCACAGATGAGTGAAATCACATGATACTTGTCGTTCTCAGCCTGGCTTATTTCACTGAGCATAATACCCTCCAGCTCCATTCAGCATCATAGATATTTTAACATGCACTCTCAACAATATCTCAGGTTATCGTGATGCTTTAAATTCCTTCACAAAAACAAAGCGTTCTCAAACTTTGATCATTCTCTTCCCCATTTATATGCTATCATTTTCTTGTATTCTTGCTGTAACTGTATCTTAAATCCCACCCATGAGGCATTGTTGTTTCATGTAGTTGTTCAAAGCATTTACCACATAGTCAACATTGTCTTTGTTCATTCCATGTTGCTTTTCTATAATTTTTTTACAATTTTTAGTTAAGGTATTATTGATATGCACTCTTATGAAGGTTTCACATGAAGAAACAATGTGATTACTACATTCACCCACATTGTCGGGACGCCCCCTTACCTTTTGCAGTCACTGTCCATCGGTGTAGTAAGATGCCACCGATTCACTGTTTGCCTCCTCAGCTGCACAGACACTTCCTATCTCTTTTTCTCTCTCTTTTTCTTCTGCTAACCCCCAAAATGCAAATGTAGTTCCATTTGGATTGGTCACACAGTTCTATTAATATTCTTTCATTCCTGGATATCCTTTTATCTCTCTCTGCCTCAGTTTCCCTCTATTCCTGCTTAAGTAACCTCAGTGACCATCATTTTAAAATAATTTTTTAAATGCGTTTTTAATTCAAACGTATTTTGAAGATAACAGAAGAATAATCTGGAAAATACTACAGTGATCAACCCCTACAGGTGCTTACAATTACTTAAGCAATAATTACAAAAATAAATTTTGTTTTTTGGAATTAAGGGATTATGATTAAATAAAAATTAATTTGATTGTTTGGATTACTCTACTCCTTTCTGCTAGACCTTTCCCATATTATGAAATATTTCCATTATGCTAAAAAATAAAAAGCGTGTGTCAAAGCAAAACAGCAGTAAATAAATACAAAAAAACGTTTAGTATGTGAAAAGTAGGAAAAAACCTGGGCAATCTTTGTGCATAATGTCTACATGTCATGTACTTAATGAAATTTATTGAAAATTTATTAACACATAGTTTTTATGTATGTGAAAATAAATTTACACATGAAAGTGCTTCTTCTTGAGCATCCACTTTTATCACTTCCTCCCTTCTAATTTCAAGATTAATAAGGGAAATCATCCCAACAAAATGCCTTTAGTTAAGTGAGCCAGAATTTAAATACTGCCCTGATTCTTTCAGTTGTAAACTCATACAAGTGCCACATGAGTAAAGTACTCTTCCTGACTTTGAGGAGCTCACAGAGCAGTGGAAGTAACTGATACTAACGACATACAGTCTTTTAACATTTTCTTTATCTATATGAGAAACCATAGCATATTTTCACTTATCTCTAGAATAAAATTCAGTTTACAGGTGTAATACTGAAATAGCCCTGTTCAAAAGGTCAGTTTAATGTTGTAAACTAAGTATGGTTACTAGAAGTTCTCATTGCTTGGTAGATGTTGATATTTAATGCATACGTTGCATAATACATAAATTTATATTTATATGACAGATACTTGAAATTGAAAATTTCACTGGTACATAATGTAGAACAGGGTCTTGCAATTGTTACTTGGAATATTTGTCCTTCCAATTTTTCATAAAGAGATATACAGTATGGATTCCTCCTACTGAAATAATAAAAACACCTAAAATGTCTGTTTACTAGTTCACATATTTTAAAGGTTTTGTGAATTTATATTATTTTCTATTCACTCTTTCTTATCTCCTAAGATGGCTATTTTCCTGGCCTTCCATCTTCTGCATCTGTATTGCAATTAATACACTTTCTATGCTGAAAATGTAGATCTTTTATCTTCAATTAAAATTGACAAACAGATGCTTAAGAAAAACAAAAGTAAGGATAGTTTCTATTAGGACCAGGAAACTATTTAAAGCCTCTTGGTCTGCGTTGACACTTTATTAGCTAGGTATTACCCCTGACTACCCCACCCCCCAAAATAATTCAGTTTACACACACACAAACACACAGCTCATTTGTAGTTTTCAGTGTTGTAGTTTTATTCCTTGTAACACATTGGTTATAAACACATCCTTTATTCCTAGTAACACAAAGTGATCCTCTGGACTTTTCTTCTTTAATTTTCTCCTTTGGGTTTAGATCTTTTCATTGATTTTTCTTTATTCTTTAAAAATTCCAGATATGTTAAAACTCCTGTGAAATCTTCTGACCTATTTCTCATATTTAAAGTTCCATCTTAGAGTGCAGAGAGAACTAAAGGCAGAATTCTTATAATTCATGTTTAGCTTGGGAGAATCCAGAATTATGCTGCAAAATGGAAAATGAAAATTTTTGATTAAAAGAATTTTAAGACAGTAGGAAAATTCACAAGTGGAAAATTAAATTTAGAGCAGTTGAATACTCCAGTAGAACTATATGTTAGCTGACCATGGGGGTGTGGTGTGGGTGTGGAAGAGAACTAAAAGAAAAACGATAACTTTAGAGAGATGTGGCCATTCTTTAACTGTAAATAAAGGGTGACTGATAAAGAATCTCAGAACTGTAAAGAGACTAAAAAGTCATCTTGTCCTAGCTTCTTATCTTAAGAGGAGAGACTGAGGTAAAAAGGCAGATTCTTGCCCAAAATCACACAATTAATAATTGCTAAGAATAAAGTCTCCGAAATCTTACTCTAGTGATCACGTTCCTCTTGTAGTATGTGTGTATAGGGGGCTCATAACTGCATATTCCAACAACCATCAGGCCCTGTCTCTGCCTTTCTACATTTGAAGCTATTAACAAGAAAAGAAATCACGTTAAAATGTTTTCAAAACCAATAAAATACTCATAATTTGAACAAATTGGCCAAAGTGCCTAAATTATGTCAGTTAGATTATCATTTTAAGTTATCTAACAAAATCCAGTTTGCCTTTTTCAAACTCCTAGCGTGAACAAAGCCTAATTGCCTACTGTTTCAGACTATCATTTCTTCCTATAAATTTCATAAAAAGCAATATGGAAAAGATTGTAAGTTATAATTGAGAAAGTTTTATATATAATGTATATATAAAAATACACATGCATGCAAGAATATACACACACACATATATATATATACAAGAAGTAATTAACATTCTTGTTCATATTGGCTTACTAAAGAAAGTTTATTCTCATTAGATTAGATTGCATAACCTTTCTTAAGTAGTGAGATTTTAATTAAATAGATTTTCTTTATTTCACTTGGTGTCATCAAAAATTTAAAGTACTCCTTTGAACTACTGTCTCTCTTAAAAATTCTGTAATGTCTGTAGTTAATCAAATAATTTATACTTAAAGATAAATAATACTTTTCTTTCATCAAAAAAGGCTTTTAAATTGTTTAAGTTATTTCATTTAATTTATATGATCTAGGCAAATCCACTCATATCTGTTTTAATTTAATGCACAATAAAATATTTTGAGTTTTAAAATCATAATACCAAATATAGTTGCAAGATATTGTAGGTGAACCCTATAGTGAATTGCATTGCTTCAAAATGCAAAATGTAATTAACTTTCATAAATATTTTTATACAGTATGTACTGACATCAACTATTTTTACGTCTCCTTATTTTTATTTGTCTACTTTAATTTATTTCATTAAAGTTTGATAAATTCATGTTCTTTATGATAAAAGGTTAATGTTTTGCTCTTATATAAAAACTTGGAGAGTATTTGAAATATCTACACACACCCATGCACACACGCACACACATACACACACCTGCACGCCCAGGAATCTCCCTTAAAGAACACTTAAAATCCTTCCAAACTGTTTGGTGCTTTACTACTTATATTATATTGCATTTGCACTTCTTTTCTTCTGGGTACCCTATATCAGGCTTAAGAAAGCAGTTTTTTTTAACTTGCATAATTCCATGCTAACAAAATTTGTTAACTTGAATTTCATTTTAAAATTGTATATTCTGAGGCAGAGACAACATGGTGGCGTGAGTAGGACAGTGGGAATCTCCTCCCAAAAACATATATATTTTTGAAAATACAACAAATACAACTAATCCTAAAAGAGAGACCAGAAGACACAGGACAACAGCCAGACTACATCCACATGTGCGAGAGCCCAGTGCCTGGTGAAGGGCGTAAGATACAACCCCCGGCCCGGCGGGACCCGAGCACGCCTCCCCCCAGATCCCAGCGGGTGGGAGAGGGAGCTCAGGACGGCTAAACACCCAGCCCCAGCCACCCACACCAGGGGGCAGACACAGAGCATGCGTGGAGGGCTGGAAACTAGGGAAACAAGGCAGCAAGACCTCTGAGCAGGTTCTGAAGCTGATGCACCTGTGACAAAGAAAAGTGAGTGCTTTTTGAAAGTCTTAAAGGGACAGGGACGTAACAGCTGGATGGAAACAATACAGGTCACAGCCCAGTGGCTGGAAATTACAGGGAAAACCAGGCGCACTAACACCCTGGGCAACAGCTCTGAGACCCCTCACGGAGGTAAACAGCCAAACAGCCCCCAAGTACTTTACCCCGCTGGGTGCTGCGAAAGCAGAGAAGCAGCCTAAGGCAGACCACGCACACAGAAAGGGAGATTCCTCCATATCGGCCGGGCAAGACACAAAGACCCAGTCTAAATGCAATTACCCAACACAAGCCACGAGGGGTCACAGTTGTCCCAGTAAAGAAAGGCCGGTAGCAAGTGAACAGTTTGGCCCTCCCAGCTGACAGTCAATAGCACCTGTCAACATGAAAAGGCAAAAAAATATGATCCAGATAAGACTAACCCAAACAGCTTTGGCATCTGCTACATCTTCCCCTGAGAAGGAACCTGGGGAGATAGATTTAACCAGTCTTCCTGAAAAAGAATTCAAAGCAAAACTCAGAACCATGCTGACGGACTTGCAGAGAAATATGCAAGAACTAAGGAAGGAGAATACAGAAATAAAACAAGCTCTGGAAGGACTTCAAAGCAGAATTGACGAGACGCAAGAGACCATTAATGAACTAGAAAACAGAGAACAGGAATGCAGAGAAGCTGATGCAGAGAGAGATAAAAGGCTCTCCAGGAATGAAAGAATTCTAAGAGTGCTGAGTGACCAGTTGAAACGGAACAATATCTGCATTATAGGGGTACCAGAAGAAGAAGAGAGTGAAAAAGGGATAGAAAGTGTCTTTGAAGAAACAATTGCCGAAAACTTCCACAAACTAGGGGAAGAAATGGCCTCTCAGACCACAGAGGTACACAGAATTCCCATATCAAGGGATCCAAGGAGGGCAACACCAAGACACATGATAATTAAAATGGCAAAGATCGAAGACAAGGACAAAGTATTAAAGGCAGCCAGAGAGAAAAAAAAGGTTACCTACAAAGGAAAACCCATCAGGTTATCATCAGACTTCTCAACAGAAACCCTACAGGCCAGAAGAGAATGGCATGATATACTTAATGCAATGAAACAGAAGGGCCTCGAACCAACACTACTGTATCCAGCACGAATATCATTTAAATATGAAGGAGGGATTAAACAATTCCCAATCAAGCAAAAGTTGAGGGAATTTGCCTCTAACAAACCACCTCTACAGGGCATCCTACAGGGACTGCTCTAGATGGGAGCACTCCTAAAAAGAGCACAGAAAAAAACACCCAACATATGAAGAAGGGAGGAGGAGGAATAAGAAGGGAGAGAAATAAACAACCATCAGACCGCGTTTATAATAGCTCAACAAGCGAGTTAAGTTAGATGGTAAGATAGTAAAGAAGCTAACTCTGAACCTTTGGTAACCACAAACTTAAACCCTGCAATGGCAATAAGTGCATACCTTTCAATAATCACCATAAATGTAAATAGACTGAATGAACCATTCAAAAGACACAGAGTAATAGAATGGATAATAAAGGAAGATCCATCCATATGCTGCCTTCAAGAGACTCACCTCAAACACAAAGACATGAACAGACTTAATGTCAAGGGACAGAAAAAGATATTTCATGCAAACTACAGAGAGAAAAAAGCAGGTGTTGCAATTCTGGTATCAGAAAATACAGACATCAAAATAAAGAAAGTAACAAAAGACAAAGAAGGACATTACATAATGATAAAGGGCTCAGTCCAACAAGAGGATATAACCATTATAAATATATATGCACCCAATACAGGAGCACCAACATACCTGAAACAAATACTAACAGAACTAAAGGTGGAAATTGAATGCAATGCATTCACACTAGGAGACTTCAACACACCACTCACTCCAAAGGACAGATCCACCACACAGAAAATAAGTAAGGACACAGAGGCACTGAACAACACACTAGAACAGAGGGAACTAATAGACATCTACAGAAGTCTACATCCAAAAGCAACAGGATACACATTCTTCTCAAGTGCACATGGAACATTCTCCAGAATAGACCACATACTAGGCCACAAAAAGAGCCTCAGTAAATTCCAAAAGATTGAAATCCTACCAACCAACTTTCCAGAACACAAAGGCATAAAACTAGAAATAAACTGTACAAAGAAAGCAAAACGGCTCACAAACACATGAAGGCTTAACAACACACTCCTAAATAATCAATGGATCAATGACCAAATCAAAATGGAGATCCAGCAATATATGGAAACAAATGACAAGAACAACACAAAGCCCCAAATACTGTGGGACACAGCAAAAGCAGTCTTAAGAGGAAAGTATATAGCAATCCAGGCATATTTAAAAAAGGAATAACAATCCAAAATGAATGGTCTAATGTCACAATTATCAAAATTGGAAAAGGAAGAACAAATGAGGCCTAAGGTCAGCAGAAGGAGAGACATAATAAAGATCAGAGAATAAACAAATAAAATTGAGAAGAATAAAACAATAGCAGAAATCAATGAAACCAAGAGCTGGTTCTTCGAGAAAATAAACAAAATAGATAAGCCTCTAGCCAGACTTATTAAGAGGAAAAGAGTGTCAACACAAATCAACAGTATCAGAAATGAGAAAGGAAAATCACGATGGAACCACAGAAATACAAATAATTATTAGAGAACACTAAGAAAACCTATAAGCTAACAAGCTGGGAAACCTAGGATAAATGGAAAACTTCCTAGAAAAATACAACCTTCCAAGACTGACCCAGAAAGAAGCAGAAAATCTAAACAGACCAATTACCAACAACGAAATTGAAGCAGTAATTTAAAAAACTACCATAGAACAAAACCCCCAGGCCAGATGGATTCACCTCGGAATTTTATCAGACATACACGAAGACATAATACCCATTCTCCTTAAAGTTTTCCAAAAAAAAGAAGAGGAGGGGATACTCCCAAACTCATTTTATAAAGCTAACATCACCCTAATACCAAAACCAGGCCAATAACCCACCAAAAAAGAAAACTACAGACCAATATCCCTGATGAACGTAGATGCAAAAATACTCGACAAAATATTAGCAAACTGAATTCAAAAATACATCAAAAGGATCATACACCATGAACAAGTGGGATTCATCCCAGGGATGCAAGGATGGTACAACATTCGAAATTCCATCAACATCATTCACCACATCAACAAAAAGAAAGACAAAAACCACATGATCATCTCCATAGATGCTGAAAAAGCATTTGACAAATTCAACATCCATTCATGATAAAAACTCTCAGAAAAATGGGAATAGAGGGCAAGTACAACAACATGATAAAGGCCATCTATGATAAACCCACAGCCAGCATTATATTGAAAAGCGAGAAGCTGAAAGCATTTTCTCTCAGATCGGAAATTATACAGGGATGCCCACTCTCCCCACTGTTATTTAACATAGTACTGGTGGTCCTAGCCACGGCAATCAGACAAAACAAAGAAACACAAGGAATCCAGATTGGTAAAGAAGAAGTTAAACTGTCACTATTTGCAGATGATATGATACTGTACATAAAAAACCCTAAAGACTCCACCCCAAAACTACTAGAACTGATACCGGAATACAGCAAAGTTGCAGGATACAAAATCAACACACAGAAATCTGTGGCTTTCCTATACTCTAACAATGAACCAACAGAAAGAGAAATCAAGAAAACAACTCCATTCACAATTGCATCAAAAAAAAAAATACCTAGGAATAAACCTAACCAAAGAAGTGAAAGACTTATACTCTGAAAACGACCAGTCACTCTTAAGAGAAATTAAAGGAGACACTAACAGATGGAAACTTATGCAATGCTCGTGGCTAGGAAGAATTAATATCGTCAAAATGGCCATCCTGCCCAAAGCAATATACAGATTTGATTCAATCCCTATGAAACTACCAGCAACATTTTTCAATGAACTGGAACAAGTAATTCAGAAATTCATATGGAAACACCAAAGACGCCCAATAGCCAAAGCAATCCTGAGAAAGAAGAATAAAGTAGGGGGGGTCTCACTCCCCAACTTCAAACTCTACTATAAAACCTTAGTAATCAAGACAATTTGGTATTGGCACAAGAACAGAGCCACAGACCAATGGAACAGACTAGACATTCCAGACATTAACCCAGACCTATATGGTTAATTAATATTTGATAAAGGAGAAATGGACATACAACGGGGAAATGACAGTCTCTTCAACAGGTGGTGCTGGCAAAACTGGACAGCTACATGTAGGAGAATGAAACTGGACCACTGTCTAACCCATACACAAAAGTAAATTCAAAATGGATCAAAGACCTGAATGTAAGTCACGAAACCATTAAACTCTTGGAAGAAATCATAGGCAAAAACCTCTTAGACATAAACATGAGTGACCTCTTCTTGAACATATCTCCCTGGGCAAGGAAAACAACAGCAGAAATGAACAAGTGGGACTATATTAAGCTGAAAAGCTTCTGTACAGCAAAAGACACCATCAATAGAACAAAAAGGAACCCTACAATATGGGAGAATATATTTGATAATGACAGACCCGATAAAGGCTTGACGTCCAGAATATATAAAGAGCTCACATGCCTCAACAAACAAAAAACAAATATCCCAATTAAAAAATGGTTAGAGGAACTGAACAGACAGTTCTCCAAAAAAGAAGTACAGATGGCCAAAAGACACATGAAAAGAAGCTCCACATCGCTAATTATCAGAGAAATGCAAATTAAAACTACAATGAGGTATCACGTCACACCAGTAAGGATGGCTGCCATCCAAAAGACAAACAACAACAAATGTTGGCGAAGCTGTGGAGAAAGGGGAACACTACTACACTTCTGGTGGGAATGTAAATTAGTTCAACCATTGTGGATAGCAGTATGGAGGTACATCAAAATGTTCAAAACAGACTTACCATTTGACCCAGGAATCCCACTCCTAGGAATTTACCCTAAGAATGCAGCAATCAAGTTTGAGAAAGACCAATGCACCCCTATTTTTATCGCAGCACTATTTACAATAGCCAAAAATTGGAAGCAACCTAAATGTCCATCGATAGATGAATGGATAAAGAAGATGTGGTATATATACAGAATGGAATACTACTAAGCCATAAGAATAGGGCAATTCCTACCATTTGCAGCAACATGGGTGGAGCTGGAGGGTATTATGCTCACAGAAAGAAGCCAAGCGGAGAAAGAGAAATACCAA
This sequence comes from Manis pentadactyla, assembly GCF_030020395.1. Classification (NCBI taxonomy): domain Eukaryota; kingdom Metazoa; phylum Chordata; class Mammalia; order Pholidota; family Manidae; genus Manis; species Manis pentadactyla. The sequence goes on from NC_080033.1 coordinate 30,669,647, forward strand.
ATGATTTCACTCATCTGTGGAGTATAAGAACAAAGTAAAAACTGAAGGGACAAAACAGCGGCAGAATCACAGAACTCAAGAATGGACTAACAGGTACCAAAGGGAAAGGGACTGGGGAGGATGGGTGGGTAGGGAGGGATAAGGGGGGGGAAAAAGACGGGGTTTATTAAGATTAGCATGCATGGGGGGTGGGAGAAAAGGGAGGGCTGCACAACACAGAGAAGGCAAGTAGTGATTCTACAACATTTTGCTATGCTGATGGACAGTGACTGTAAAGGGGTTTATAGAGGGGACCTGGTATAGGGGAGAGCCTAGTAAACATAATATTCGTCATGTAAGTGTAGATTAGTGATACCAAAACAAAACAAAACAAAACAAAAGGGCAGTTCCTGTGTGGTGACCTCCAATGAGTTCTACACAAGGGTATAAAGGGCATATAAAAGTGTAGGCAAAGGGTGTGTTTGCATTTATACAGAAGATCAAAGCCTAATTGGGCTACCCCAAAAATGAACTAAGATACGATATGAAAGAGAACTTCCAACATCAGCACTCTCTGGAAGACTCATGCCAGAAGATGATCATCAAAAAACCCCAACAAAGATCCACGCACTGCTACAGGTGTAGATGCACTCATCCCACCAGTTCCTGGACTTGCCATGGGAATGAAGAAGGAGATATCTAAGCTGGCTGTGCATATAATAAAACAACAAATTTGGCTGGATCTATACTGTTGGAACTCAAGCAAGAATTTGGAGAAGTGCAAATCGTAGTGCTCCAAAATCTCACAACTACAGGAATGGGTTGTTTTAATTTGTCTGATTTCTCTCAGACTGTTCAAGTTCAGTTGGACAATATCCACCATATCATAGATAAGTTTTCACAAATGCCTAAGGTGCCTAACTGGTTTTCTTGGTTTCACTGGAGATGGCTGGTAATTACAGGTATGCTTTGGTTATGTAACTATACTCCTATTATGTTAATGTGTGTGCGCAATTTAATTAGTAGTTTAAAACCTATTAATGCTGAAGTTACTCTACCAGAAGATATGTCAAAAAAATAATCAATCTTCCCATGTTTTCTTCCGCCTGCTACTTCTATAGCTTTTCTTCTTCCTTCCTAATTACAACCCTCAAGTAGAATTCGTGCCTCATATCAAATTGACCGAGTATCATAATTCTTCCAAGTGGTAAAGATACCTCAAGACAAATGCTGGGCATAGAAGCCAAAGGGCTTAAATATGCAAAGAAGCAAAAAGCTAACCTTTTCAAACAACAAGGCTTCTCTGTCACTTACTAACTTTTCATTTCTCTGTGTGGCCCCCCCGGAAGATGACTGGTTAGCCAGAGACGGGTAAGATTCCTCAAGGGAGGAACAACCTAAGACAGGCACAGTCGCAGGGGGGCCATCAGGTGAGAAATTGGGGATCAACAGAGGTGAGGCTTAGAACCTTACCCCCCTGTTCTCAGAGAAATCTTCTGCATACGTGGATGTTTTATTGCCCTTATCTAACTTGGATTAACACATAGTCTACAGGCACACACCTGATCATCTACATTTGCTCTCGTACAACACTAAACTATGTTTTCTACCTTTATCTTGTATCTACCTACCACTTCAGCATTTTATTAAAGATAATAATAATATAGAGAGAAATGTGGTATCCACATATAAATCAAGTATAAAAACCAAATGAGTATTCATATTTGAACTGACTGTTTATAGTTCATAATGCATGAGCAAAACCGTAAGTTTCTGTGATGACTGCCCTTGTACTGTTCACCATGTAACATATTCACGAGGTAAGAATTTGTACTCCATGTAAGAACTTGTTCATTATGCTTCAGAAAATTGGAGACTGACAAAAATTAGGCTTGGGGTGGATTAATGATTGTGCATTGAGCATTGACTCCCCTATACAGAATTTTATTGTTGTCAACAACCATTTGATCAATAAATATGAGATATGCCCTCACACACACAAAAAAGTGCACACTTCCAATTATAAAATAAATAAGTAACCGGGATGTAATGTATAGCATAAGGAATATAGTCAAAATATTGTAACAGCTTGGTGTGGTGATAGCTGGTACCTAGAATTATCCTGTATATAAATGTTGAATCACTGTGTTGTACACCTGAAACTAATGTAATACTGTGCGTCAACTACCCTTCAATAAAAAATAATTATCTACAAAAAATATATATATACATATATCCTTGTATATTTTTATTATAATCATTACTTTATACACATTTAAAATATAATTTTGCTACCTAAAAATGAAGACAAAACATTTTTTCTATTTGTGGACTATACAAAAATAAGTTTGATGTTCACATGAAATTACATGCTATTCTATTAACACATAAACAGGTAATGCCTTATTTTATTACTATATGAACTATGAAATCTTGGGAAACCTGTTCCCATGGTATCAGTACCAGAGTTTCTATCAATTACTATCAGTACAGAAGTCACCAACAGTTACAACCCTGTCATTTTTCTACCTGTTATTTTTAAGTTGCAGTAGAAAAACAAGACCCTATGGAAATAGTTAAAAATTATTAGCACTTCTCATCTAGTATATAGTAGAACACCTTGGTCTGCTGCTGTCAAAGTAAAACTATGGTGCAAGTGACCAACATTCTATTGAATTATGACATAATACTGAAAAGCAAAATAATTACTTTTCCCTCGAACAATTTCCGTAACAATGTTTTGCTTAGCCATTGTACATGTTTTCCGCAATTTTTTCCGAATACACTGTTGATGAAAGATTAATTTTTCCATGAATGTGAGCACAGTGGAAAACGGAATCCTCAAGGTCAAATTTTTGTGGGAAGATTATTAAACCAGATAGTTTTGAAATATCCGAGTGTTATTGTTTCATAACTTCAATATAACAGTGACCTGGAGAATAATTCTATTTTGTTCCTCATCAATTCATCTACTCTTAAGAAACAAATATACCTGAGTGGAGACTGTAAAGGATGAAATAAATAAATATTTCAATGGTTCGTGTCCTACACTGTGGATTAGAATCACTTGTGGAGTTTTCCTTAAAGAGCAAAGAGGCCTACTTCTACCACAGATATTCTAATGCAATTATGCTAGGGTGGGTAACGGGAATCAGGGTTTTTAAAAAAAATGTGTTTGTTTTGTTTGTTAATAATCCTAAGGTTATTCTAATGTAAATCAACATTCATAACACATGTACCCCCGCATCGTTTAGTTTAGATTGGTCGATATTTATCACATAGCAACAGAACTACCAGCGGATGGCCCAGGAGGCATGGCTCTGGTAAAGTTGTCATATTTTCATTTGGACATGAAACTTTGTATTTATGCCCCTCATTCTATAAAAACAACTTTCCTAAGTATTGCCAGCAATACTTTAATTGCTAACTTTATTACATATTCACCGATCCATACAAAACAAGTGACAACTTTTCTTCTTTGGTCTGCCGACTTGCTATTTAATTCCTCTTTACCATTCTGTTTTATGTGGGCTTGTTTGTACCTTGGGCACTCTCTTCCTTTGGATGTTATGACACAGAGTGGACAATTCAAAGGCCCTGAGCCACAGTTCTACTTATTTCCCTCAAGTCTTGAAAAATCACGTCTTTGATAACATTCCATCAATGTTTTTGTCATCTTTTGTTAAGCACCTTTCTTCTTCCTTTAATGAACTACTAGATAATCCCACCAAATTTCCCAGTGTTATTGCATTGGGAAGTGTAGATATAACCTCATTACTGATGCTTTTTTGACTCTCTTATCATTCACCTCCAATCCATCTTGAGAACTAAAGGAGAACTAAACTTCCTCAAATACTATTTTCACTACTGTTCAAATCTCATACAATTCTAGATTTATAGTATAACAATTATCTTTTCTACTGGCCATCAAGATACACTTATTACTGAAGTCTGCAGGATTCCTCATCTTTCTGCATTTTCATGGTCTGCCATGCTCATTCCGGGCTTGCTTTATTTTCTCCATGCTTCCAGGGTTTCTCTTTCTTCCCCATTAGCTGTCAAAATCCCACCTAATTTTCAAGACTCAGCTCAAGTTCCAGTTTTTGTAAAATATGATCTCTCATTTTCCCAGGTTATTCAAATCTCTCTTTTTACAGCAAATGGGCAGTTTTATATTTAATTTTTAAATTAGTTTGTGTTATAAATTAATAGTTGCACATTTCTTGCTCATATATACAAGGAGATATATTTGATAAAGGGAAAACTTATAAATATTTTAATATGCGCACACACATAGATAGGGGTTAATGATTTCTTAGCAAATATGTCCTAGTTGTTTGAGAAACAACAATATCTGGCATACTGTTTTCAATGAATTGGGTATTTACTATGGGAAGCACTTTTTTACTATTTTAAATAGATTTTTAAAAATATTGTGGTGAATGTTATTAAAATGTGGCTTTTTTACATAGGAAAGAGATAAGGAACAATGGCATGACCTAGGCTTACCTTCTTTATTATAATCTATACCACAGATTATAGGTTAATATAAAGGTGGTCTTTCTATATATTAGAAAAAGAAAATAATAAAATTTCATTTTTCCCATTTTATCACAGCCTCAAAAATCAAGCTAAGGTTAATATGAATTTCAATAATAGCATACACTTATGTAGTACTATGTGTCAGGAACCATTCTACATCCTTAACATGTACCCATTTATAATCTTCACAACAATCTTAAAGTAGCTATTATTATTACACATTTCCTATAGGTGAGAAGACTGAGGACTAGAGAGGTTAAAAAGTGCTTCCAAAGTCATATTTCTAGTTAGTGCCTTAGTCTAGGTTTAAACCTTGGGCAACCTGTTTCAAGAAATTCTACTCTTAACCCCTGAGCCTTACATCTGGTCCAGAAATCTCAGCCAGGGAAAAGAACATCACTAGTTAATTCTCTTTTCCAAACATTTTGTCTTAAAATACAGAGCACATTCACAATGTCCACCATTTTCATTTACTTAATCCCAGTTCTTACAATTCTAATTGCGACATTACTTTCGTCTCTTTGTACATGTCCTTTAAACCACTGCTGATGGACATCTACAAGAGAGGAAAGACCTCCCAAGTTGAAATGTAAAGATAACAGGATAGTACCTGTATATGTGCACATAATGTTCCTTAATTGAAAACATTTAAAATAAAAATAAAGGACAAAGTGCATATAATCTCTTATTTTTCTAAGGTTCAGAAATTTCATAACTGCCCAGAGCAAGTGATGTCAAGACATACAAATGAAGTTTGTATTCATTCAATCAGCTGCTCTCACTCCATAACATCATTCAAGCAAGTGGCTAGATTTATCACTTTTATTTAGAAATATTTGAATTTAACTTACAGAGTGGTAAGAACAGGAGTACTACTTAAAAGTTTAATTTCCCGGATTAGATGCTGCCTCTTGAATACCGTTTTTTCTCTAATATTTCAGGATATTTAATCATCATTATCATTATTATTTACTCATTCACTATTAGTCATTTTCCCCACATATCTGTGGGAAAATGAGAGGAGGGCAGTACGTATTGGATTTTAAAAATTAAATGAATTGTCCTTTCTTACATCATTGAGGTGCAGTATCTTTATTACATGTGTCTGTCAAATATGTTATCATAACCTTAATAAATTTACCATATTTTGGGGTGTTCCAGCTTAAATACACTAGCTATATAAATACCCAATATCAAAATATAATTTTGTTATTATTAGCAAGTTTTCTGAGGCTTCTAGCTTTACACAGCATATAATCTAGTCTAAAAATAAAAATAAGAAGATTCTGACCAAAAGTCACATCCCTGTTACTTCATCCGGCTACCTTTCTTTGATTTTTTAATAGTGCTTTTAAAAAGTTTATTCCAACTTATACAATAAAACACTTTTGGTCTTGAATTCAAACATCATGGATGTTGACAGAATGTTACTTTATACTACCTTTATATTCTTCACAGAGTTGCCTTGTTTGTTTTGCTTCCCAATAAAATGCTGGAATCTTGCAGGCTGAGGTTGTATTTTATTCACTCTTTTACCTGTTTAGTTTAGCATGGTGCTCCCATGGAGATGTAGCTCAAAGGGAATTGTGAAATGAACGGATAATAATGAGTGAATGAAAGTATGAATTTGAAGAAGGTGAAATAAAAAATACATAATGGGAAGCTCATTTTAAAAATAATTCCATCTTTATATTCAAGAAGAGTCTAGTAGAAAAGTTGGAAAGTTTACTAGTTCACAAAATTCAACATTTTAAATATAAAATATTCCTTTTATTTTTAAAATAAAAAAACCTAATTTTTTTCCATTCATGGAAAATTATGCCTTTATGTAGAATAAGGTGGGATGAATACAGGCTATTTAGAATTCAAGGATGAAAGTTGGAAAAATAATCTGAAGTAGTCATTTAAACAACCAAATGCTCTCCATGGACACTACTGCAACATCCTGAATCTCTTATTAATGTTTCTAAGCTAAACTGTAAAATTCTTGTTGCGGTAAGGCATGCTTTAGCAATGTGTGTGCTTTATATTACATATGCTTATGTTAATTTCTGGCAAGTCTGATAATATAATTGATCATTTTTTCTAAGAAGATGAACTGCGTTTATTTCTTTACTTTTGAAAGGTGAATGTGAGATAACAATTGTCTCCTTTTAAAACTGGTTCTGTGTTAAATTATATCAAAGAGATAAAAACTGAATACTTACCTGGTAATAGATATATAATATTGTCATAATTAAAACAATGTAACTGTTTTCTATAAACAGCCATAAAGAATATATTTTTGAAACTAGTGAATAAATACTTGAGAAAAAATTGGAGGAAAATAAAATTTTAAATATTTTTGGTTTATTATTCTTGACTATAAAAATTCAGCCTATATAATTTGCTTAGATTGAAGTGGGGATATTACATTAAAAAATAAAACAAAATCAAAAGTATTTTTATCTCTTACATAAAATATGAGTGCAAAATTTGTTTTAAAATTATGAAGTAAATTTACAGTTTTGCTCTATGACTTTTATTGTCTCATTAATTTTTGTCCTGACAATTTTAAATCAAACATAAAAGATTTAAAAATAAAATATTTGTATTGTAAAATGTCAGGTTTCCCTCTCCATACCCAGACACACTGTTATCTAAATTTCCTTTTTTTTATTAAGCTTCATAACTCCTGTACATGAACAATGAAAATAACATGTATTTGCACTAAGGCAATGTGCCAACTATAGAGAGTTGCATGTATCTTAGATAAATCTTAGGTAGTTTTATATAAACAGACTGAATTTCCCTGGGCATCTGAAAGTTTGAAGCATGTACCATATGAAATAACATTTTGGTAGAAAAATAAGAAAATGATGAAACAGTAGCAGCTTCTAGTCCTACTTAGAATTCAAAAATTACTATATTAGACAAAATATTAGGAAAATAAAAGTAGTAACCCTAATGTTTAAGTCTGCAAATATTTTTATTTCTTTTTGACATGATGAAATTTGATGTGTCCAAATAATTTCATATGGCTTTTTGTTTATATTCTCTATTATAAGAAAAATGTCTTTCAAAATAAAATAACTTATTAAATTGTTAATATATGAGAACTATATATAATATATGAGAATATATTATATATATAATATGTATAATGTATGAGAAACATATATAATGGGAGCATTATTTATTTTCCCTAAAAACTGTCATTATCAATTTGAAACTATGTTTTAACCAACAAAGTATAACAAGAAATCGTAATTTACAATTAAATACTTTGAAATTAACTGTTCAAGTGCTATCCAAACAAGTAACTGTATTTGACCAACAATTTCCTATTGACAACTGCTGATTTTAGTTTAGTAGTCTCAGAATATACCAAAATGTAAGTATCACATTTTAAAATTAATTATTATACTTTAGAAGATTTGATAATATACATGCCCCAGGTTTGTTTCCTGATAATTGATGTAACTTCTCAATATCGTTCATGTACTTTTTAATATATAAATATTAGCATATAATCCTTTCCTTATGTAGTTACGATAAAACAATTTTTGTTAAATAGTTATTAGGTCATCTCATCAGATGATTTGTAATTGACTAAAAATAACAATGCTAAACACATTCCTGTAAAATCTAATAATATATCATTTACAACAACTAAACTTACTTTCTATCAACATGCTATTTTAGGAGGCAGATGTATGTCATGAATGGCTTCTCTCAAAATTATTATATGTATGTGTATGAGCAGTAAGGCAGGGACTTCTACAAAGTACTATTGACTTACTCTACAAAAATGCAAAGCTCATAAATTTATTCTATATCCATTTATGGTAATATATATGAATTTTCTAATTTAGTGATTTTAATATGAGATTAATGGATGAATTTCTGATGATCTATAAACCCTCAATGTTGGGCAAAATTGTATATTGAGGCAATACATAAACGTATGTATTTCAAGCGATTCTGTGAGATTTTTAAAAGAAAGCAAAAATTAATTAACTTATAAAAGACTATTGATTTAAAGGGTTTAGATAAATTAACACAAATTAAGAATACCTTTGTCCTCTAAATGAGAAGTTGCTACTAAAATTTTCCTCAGAGAAATACTTGTTGAAATTTAGATATGTTCACACCAAAATTCCTGTAAGAAACCACCTATTTGTGGAATTTGACTCCTTTTTTATCTCACATCCTAGAGTTATAAAACTAAAATATTACCACACTCTAGATTAAAAGTTTATCACTGTTGATTTTTATATGTCGAAACAATCTGAGTTTGGGAGCTTTCTGTATCAATCCATTAACTCAGTGCACATTTAAATACAAGAAAATACTGAATAATAATCATGCTTGTTATATAGATATTAATGCAGTTAATTTGGTAAATACATGAACATATTTAATAAAACACACACAACCAACACAGACACCACAAACTTCATTCATTCTTGCACCAGAGAATGTAACAAAAAAGGAGTACACTCACAGACAGAAAACTTGTTGCTGCTGTCTTTCCCTGGAAACCATTTAAACCTCTAGATTTAAAATCTATGACTTTTTTCACTAGTTAAGACAACAAACAAAAACATGTATCAGAATATACAATCTTAAAATGAAATTCAAGTTAACAAATTTTGCTAGCATGGAATTATGCAAGTTAAAAAAAACTGCTTTCTTAAGCCGGATATAGGGTACCGAGAAGAAAAGAAATGAAAATGCAATATAACATAAGTAGTAAAGCACCAAACAGTATAGAAGGATTTTAAGTGTTCTTTATGGGAGAATCTTGTGCACACGGATGTGTGTGTGTGTGTGTGTGCGCACACGTGTGTGCATGTGTGTATAGATATTTTAAATACTATCCAAGACAACTTTAACCTTTTTTCATAAACAACTTGAATTTATCAAATTTTAATGGAATAAATTAAAGTAGACAAATAAAAATACCGAGACGTGATAAAAATGGTGATGTCAGTATATAGTGCATAAAAATATTTATGCAAGTGAATTCCATTTTGCATTTTGAAGCAATGCAATTCACTTTAGGGTTCATCTATAATATCTTGCAACTATATTTGGTATTATAATTTTAAAACTCAATATATTTTATTGTGCACTAAATTAAAACAGATATGACTGTATTTGCCTAGATCATATAAATTCCACGAAATAACTTAAAACATTTAAAAACCTTTTAAAAATTATTTTAGATCAAAGAAAAGTATTATTTCTTTTTAAGTATAAATTATTTGATTAACTACAGTCATTACAGAATTTTTAAGGGAAACAGTAGTTCAAAGGAGTACTTTAAATTTTTGATGACACCAAGTGAAATAAAGAAAGTCTATTTAATTAAAAACTCACTACTTAAAAAAGGTTATGCAATCTAATCTAATGAGAATAAATTGTTTCTTTAGTAAGCCAATATGAACAAGTATGTTAATTAATTCTTGTATATATATGTGTGTGTGTGTATATTCTTGCTTGCATGTGTATTTTTATATATACATTATATATAAAACTTTCTCAATTATAACTTACAATCTTTTCCATATTGCTTTTTATGAAATTTATAGGAAGAAATGATAGTCTGAAACAGTAGGCAATTAGGCTTTGTTCACGCTAGGAGTTTGAAAAAGGCAAACTGGATTTTGTTAGATAACTTAAAATGATAATCTAACTGACATAATTTAGGCACTTTGGCCAATTTGTTCAAATTATGAGTATTTTATTGGTTTTGAAAACATTTTAACGTGATTTCTTTTCTTGTTAATAGCTTCAAATGTAGAAAGGCAGAGACAGGGCCTGATGGTTGTTGGAATATGCAGTTATGAGCCCCCTATACACACATACTACAAGAGGAACGTGATCACTAGAGTAAGATTTTGGAGACTTTATTCTTAGCAATTATTAATTGTGTGATTTTGGGCAAGAATCTGCCTTTTTACCTCAGTCTCTCCTCTTAAGATAAGAAGCTAGGACAAGATGACTTTTTAGTCTCTTTACAGTTCTGAGATTCTTTATCAGTCACCCTTTATTTACAGTTAAAGAATGGCCACATCTCTCTAAAGTTATCGTTTTTCTTTTAGTTCTCTTCCACACCCACACCACACCCCCATGGTCAGCTAACATATAGTTCTACTGGAGTATTCAACTGCTCTAAATTTAATTTTCCACTTGTGAATTTTCCTACTGTCTTAAAATTCTTTTAATCAAAAATTTTCATTTTCCATTTTGCAGCATAATTCTGGATTCTCCCAAGATAAACATGAATTATAAGAATTCTGCCTTTAGTTCTCTCTGCACTCTAAGATGGAACTTTAAATATGAGAAATAGGTCAGAAGATTTCACAAGAGTTTTAACATATCTGGAATTTTTAAAGAATAAAGAAAAATCAACGAAAGGATCTAAACCCAAAGGAGAAAATTAAAGAAGAAAAGTCTAGAGGATCACTTTGTGTTACTAGGAATAACGGATGTGTTTATAACCAATGTGTTACAAGGAATAAAACTACAACACTGAAAACTACAAATGAGCTGTGTGTTTGTGTGTGTGTAAACTGAATTATTTTGGGGGGTGAGGAAGTCAGGGGTAATACCTAGCTAATAAAGTGTCAACGCAGACCAAGAGGCTTTAAATAGTTTCCTGGTCCTAATAGAAACTATCCTTATTTTTGTTTTTCTTAAGCATCTGTTTGTCAATTTCAATTGAAGATAAAAGATCGATATTTTCAGCATAGAAAGTGCATTAATTGCAATACAGATGCAGAAGATGGAAGGCCAGGAAAATAGCCATTTTAGGAGATAAGAAAGAGTGAATAGAAAATAATATAAATTCACAAAACCTTTAAAATATGTGAACTAGTAAACAGACATTTTAGATGTTTTTATTATTTCAGTAAGAGGAACCCATACTGTATATCCCTTTATGAAAAATTGGAAGGACAAATATTCCAATTACCAATTGCAAGACCCTGTTCTACATTATGTATCAGTGAAATTTTCAATTTCAAGTATCTGTCATATAAATATAAATTTATGTATTGTACAACGTATGCATTAAACATCAAAATCTACCTAGCAATGAGAACTTCTAGTAACCATACTTAGTTTACAACATTAAACTGACCTTTTGAACAGGGCTATTTCAGTATTACACCTGTAAACTGAATTGTATTCTAGAGATAAGTGAAAATATGCTATGGTTTCTCATATAGATAAAGAAAATGTTAAAAGACTGTATGTCATTATTATCAGTTAATTCCACGGTACTGTGAGCTCCTCAAAGTCAGGAATAGTACTTTACTCATGTGGTACTTGTATGAGTTTACAACTGAAAGAATCAGGGCAGTATTTAAATTCTGGCTCACTTAACTAAAGGCATTTTGTTGGGATGATTTCCCTTATTAATCTTGAAATTAGAAGGGAGGAAGTGATAAAAGTGAATGCTCAAGAAGAAGCACTTTCATGTGTAAATTTACTTTTACATACATAAAAACTATGTGTTAATAAGTTTTCAATAAATTTCCTTAAGTACATGACATGTAGACATTATGCACAAAGATTGCCTAGGTTTTTTCCTGCTTTTCACATGCTAAACGTTTTTTTGTATTTATTTACTGCTGTTTTGCTTTGACACACACTTTTTATTTTTTAGCATAATGGAAATATATCATAATATGGGAAAGGTCTAGCAGAAAGGAATAGAGCAATCCAAACAATCAAATTAATTTTTATTTAATGGTAATCCCTTATTTCCAAAAAACAAAACTTGTTTTTGTGATCTTTGTTTAAGAAATTGTGAACACCTGTAGGGGTTGATCACTGTAGTATTTTCCAGATTATTCTTCTGTTATCTTTAAAATCCATTTGAATTAAAAACGCATTTAAAAAATTATTTTAAAATGATGGTCACTGAGGTTACTTAAGCAGGAATACAGAGAAACTGAGGCAGAGAGAGATAAAAGGATCTCCAGGAATGAAAGAATATTAATAGAACTGTGTGACCAACCCAAATGGAACTACATTTGCATTTTGGGGGTTACCAGAAGAAAAAGAGAGAGAAAAAGAGATAGGAAGTGTCTGTGCAGCTGAGGAGGCAAACAGTGAATTGGTGGCATCTTACTACACCGATGGACAGTGACTGCAGTAGGTAAGGGGGCGTCCCGACAATGTGGGTGAATGTAGTAATCACATTGTTTCTTCATGTGAAACCTTCAGAAGAGTGCATATCAATAATACCTTAACTAAAAATTTTTAAAAAATTATAGAAATGCAAGATGGAATGAACAAAGACAATGTTGACTATGTGGTAAATGCTTTGAGCAACTACATGGAACAACAATGCCTCATGGGTGGGATTTAAGATACGGTTACAGCAAGAATACGAGAAAATAATAGCATATAAATGGGGAAGAGAATGATCAAAGTTTAAGAACGCTTTGCTTTTGTGAAGGAAGTTAAAGCATCATGATAACCTGATATATTGTTGAGAATACATGTTAATATATCTATTATACTGAAAGGAGCTGGAGGGTATTATGCTCAGTGAAATAAGCCAGGCTGAGAACGACAAGTATGATGTGATTTCACTCATCTGTGGAGTATGAGAAGAAAGGAAAAACTGAAGGAACAGGACAGCAGTAGTCTCATAGAACCCAAGAATGGACTATAGCAGTTACCAAAGGGCAAGGGGCTCGGGAACATGGGTGCGAAGGGAGTGAAAAGGGAGGAAAAGGGGCAATACAATAGCATACATAATATGGCCAGGGTTGGGAGCACGGGGAGGGCAGGATACCTCACAGAAGACAAGTAGTGATTTGACAGCATATTACTGGGCTGAAAAACAGTGACTCTTATTGGGGTACGTGGTGGGGATTTGATGATGGGGGGTCTAGTAACCATAATGTTGCTCATGTAATTGTACATTAATCATACCAAAATAAAAAATTGAAAAAATAAAAAATAAAAATATCTATGGTGACCTCTTAAAAAATATACTGAATAGAACATTCAAACTGAAACATGGAGAAAAGTGGAATGAGGAAAAAGAAAAAGAATATTAATCTGAAAGAAAAGAATTTTTTTCAAATAATATGACATAATAAGCACAAAATTATGTGATTAAAAATAAATCCAGTTAAGTTGGTAATGAGTACAAGAAATTAAATAAATGCATAACATAAAGAAAAAGGTTGTTAGACAAGGGAACAAAACCAAACTTCAGCTCTGTATTGTTTACAAGGGACACAAGAAAAGTTAAAGGGCAAAGAAGCTACCACTTAATGCCCACAAAGACAGTTAAGATAGTTTAGAAAAACATCAGGAACAGAAAAAATAATTGTTGATAAGGATATGGAGAATTCAGAACCCTCATACATTTCTGGTGGGAATGTAAAATGGGAGAGCGCCTTTGGAAAACAATTGGGCAGTTACTCAGAAAGTTAGACATAGCATACCATATGAACCAGAAATTCCATTACTACCTAGATTTGAAAACACTTATAGAAAAATGTGTACAGTGTGTTCATAGAAGCATTATTTATAACAGCCAAGAAGTGAAAACAACCGCATCAGCTGATGAATGTATACACCACAAAGATGTTATATCCATAGCGTGAAATATTGTTGTCATAAAACGGACTGAAGTATTGATACATCCCACAACATGGATAAACATTGAAAACATCATAAGTAAAAGAAGCAGGCAGAGAAGGTCATATATGGTATAATTTCTTCATATGAAATATCTACGAGATAAATACATAGAGACAGAATATAGATTTAATTTTTTTCCTTCTATTTTCAATCGTCTAACTGTGGCGGACAGTCAGGGGCGGGGCTGCGCCCGGCAGACTCGCGCCGATTGGCCGGGAGAGCCGTCAGTCGATGGCGGGCAGCCATTGGGCATAGATGGCTTCAGTCCGGCGGCTGCGAAGTAGCTCCAGGCGTCGCCGCTGCCTTATCCACGTCAGTAGTGTCGCGAGCTCCGCCGGGAAAGGAGCTTCTGCCGTTCCGTCCGTGCTTCGTTCCGGTCAGGAGCGGCCCGCACCGTCCAGTCCACGCAGCAGATGCGGACGCACCCGCGCCATGCTCAGCTGGGGCATCCTCCGGCTCGCATGCGGGGGCGGTACCGATATCACTCGCCGTCGTCGGATCGTCGCCTCGCCCCTCCTCCGCTCTCTCGCTGAGGCCTGAGGGCGGCGATCAGCTCGGACTTGAGCGTCTGGCCCGGCCGGACTTCAGAGAGCTCAGCCGTAAAGCGGCTCCCGCAGCGACAGACCTGCTGTGGAGGGTCGAGAGCGGGCCCTTTTCCAAGGTGAAGGCGACAGCGATGGCTCTGTGGGCCGGAAGATACGTGGCCGCTGGGCGCGTCGGGACCCGGACGGGGCGCGGTAACCCCTGAATCCGCCTAAGGGCGCGGGGGAGCTGGAGGAGTGGGCGCTCCTGCGAGTGGCTCGGTGGGCAGCGCATGGCCTGCGGAGTCGGGAAGCGGCCGACGCGAGTTGTGGGCTCCCGGGTTCCGGCCGGGGTGCGGGAGTCGACGCACTCCGCCGGAGGAGCAGCCCGTGAAGGGAGGGAGCGGAGCAGGTGTCCCGGGGTAGACGTGCGAGTGGCTGAAGTTCTCCGTAGCATTTGGGGAAGGGCTCGCTGGAGCCGCTGCTCTTCCGTCCGGTCGGGTGGTGAGGGTGGCTGCTCTACACCCCGCGCCTCGCTTCGGCCTGGCCCAGGGCCTTGATGCCGAACTGCTCCCACCGCCCGGTCCGGGGACGCAGGTGGAGGGGTCGCGCTGTGCCGCGTAGACGTGGAGGCCGGTGTGCGGTTTGCCGTATATGGATTTTCTCGGCGGGGGCCTCGAGGGTGAGAGCGGGGGAGCTTAGGTTCAAGTGTGACCTGGGGCGCGGCGGTGGGCGAGGGGCCGCCTGGAGGCAGCGCCTTCATAATTAAAAAATTTTCGTGAGGTACCTCCCGTATTTTTTATTTGGGAATGAAGTTTCTTTACTTGGTATGGGAACTGACAGTGCATTTTCTTGTATTTAGAAATTCATATCTTACCGTCATTTCGGTTCGTAGTCTGCCACAGGGATTCTGAGAAAGGGACCGTGGTTGTGTGTAGTCAGAGTAAGGTGAGGGCCTCTGGAAAAAGACCCCTACCAAAGCTCCGAATTAAACAATTCAGCAAAGCCAGTCACAATAATTCTCTCAAGTAAAATACCAATCTAGGAGTATAAGCATTCTTCCGTGAAGATTAGTTAAAACTAAAAAGCCAGGATTAGCATGGCCTGGAATGTTCGAACATTACCCAGGTAAGAAAATACCTCAGCATGGCCCAAGTCTGCATTGTGTCAATTAAATGAGGCTATTCTAAAATTTACTTTAGCCTGCAAAAAGGCCTAGTTTATCTTTTACTTTGCCCAGATGCTGCTTTTCCACCTTCAGCCTCTAATCAAGTAATATATAACCTGGGCGATTAATATGTCAAGTAATCCCAGTCACAAACAACATAGTAAAAGGCAAGAAGCATCCCATCTTAAAGATAAGATTGCATTTGAACATCCAGGATGTTAACAGGTAGGATTCTTTTTTTGATTCATTAAGGTGTTATTAATACACATGCTTATGACGTTTTCACATGAACAAACAATGTGGTTACTACATTCACCCATGTTGTCGGGTCCCCCTCTTACCTACTGCAGTCACTGTCCATCAGTGTAGTAAGATGCCCTAGACTCTCTATTTGCCAAAAAGTAAGATCCTTATCTTACTCTTTTTTTTATTACTTATTTTCTTTCCTTATTTTTAATTTTGATATCGTCAATGTACAATTACTTGAACATTATGGGTACTAGACTACCCCTATTATCAAGTTCCCCCCACATACCCCATTACAGTCACTGTCCATGAGTATACTAAGAAACTGTAGAATCATTACTTGTATATACTGCCTTTCACCAGTCCACTCCACACTACATTATGTGTGCTAATTGTAATGCCCTATTTTCCCTCTTTTCCCTCCCTTCCCAGCCATCCTAACCAGTCCCTTTCCCTTTGGAAATTATTTGATAATGTAGGCCGGAACCACTGATGTCTGCTAAATGATGAAGCCTGCCGAAGATGGGCAGTGCCACACTGGGGTGGGCTTTGCAAGAGCAGCACTGTCGCCTGGAGATTCCATGACATCACAGTGGTGCATGTGTCCTAGGACAGAATGTGTATGGGGAGAGGTGTAGGTACACACTTAAGAGCCTGCTGCCCTAACCAGGGGTGTGATTTCGGTGAGGTGGGCGCTGACCACCTTGACAGCATCAGGGAAAATGGAAACCAGATCCAAGGTACTGTGTGTTTCTTTTTATTTTTGAGTCAGTACTAAAGAGTTACATGAGCAACATTATGGTTACTAGACACACCCCATTATCAAGACCCCCCACATACCCCATTACAGTGACAGTCCATCAGCATAGTAAGATGCTATAGAATCATTACTTGTCTTCTCTGTATATACTGCCTTTCCCCTGTCCCATCCCCACTACATTATGTGTGCTAAACGTAACGCCCCATTTTCCCCTTCATCCCTCCATTCCCTCCCATCCTCCCCAGTCCCTTTCCCTTTGGTAAATGTTTGGCCATTCTTGGGTTCTGTGAGGATGCTGCTGTGTTGCTCCTTCAGGTTTTTCTTTGTTCTTATACTCCCCAGATGAGTGAAATCATTTGATACTGGTCTTTCTCCACCTGGCTCATTTCACTGAGTATAAAACCCGGCAGCTGCAACCATGTTGTTGGAAATGGTAGGATTTGTTTACTTCTTATTCCTGAGTCATATTCCACTGTGTATATGTACCACTCTTCTTCATCCATTCATCTACTGGTGGACATTTAGCTTGGTTATTGTGAATAGTGCTGTGATAAACATAGGGGTGCATATGTCTTTGAAACTGGGTTGCCACATTATTTATTTATTTATTTATTTATTTTTAGCTTATTTATTTATTTATTTTCCTATCGTTGATCTACAATTACATGAGTAAAAGTATGTTTACTAGAATCCCCCATCACCAAGTTGCCCCCACATATCCCTTTGCAGTCATTGTCCATCAACGTAGTAAGATGCTATAGAATCGCTAGTTGTCTCTTCTGTGTTGTACAGCCGTCCGCGTGCCAAACCCACATTACACATGCTAATAATAATGCCTTTTTTCTCCCAAACCATTATCCCTGCATTCCAACCCATCCACGCCAGTCCATTTCCCTTTTGTAACTATTAGTCTATTCTTGGGTTCTATGAGTCTGCTGCTGTTTTCCTCCTTCAGGTGTTTCTCTGTTCTTATACTCCCCAGATGAGTGAAATCATTAGATACTTGTCTTTCTCTGCCTGCCTTACTTCACTGAGTATAATACCCTCTAGCTCCATCCATGCTGTTGGAAATGGTACGATTTGTTTTCTCCTTATGGCTGAATAATATTCCACTGTGTACATGTA
Source organism: Manis pentadactyla (assembly GCF_030020395.1). Lineage (NCBI taxonomy): Eukaryota > Metazoa > Chordata > Mammalia > Pholidota > Manidae > Manis > Manis pentadactyla. The sequence continues at coordinate 30,687,645 of NC_080033.1, forward strand.
CAACATCTTCTTTGTCTATTAATCTCCTTGTGGACACTTAGCTTGACTATTGTGAATAGTGCTTTGATAAGCATACGGGGCATAGGTCTTTTCCAAACAGGGTTGCTGCAGTCATTTTTTGAAATGATGTATTTATTTACGTTTTGGTCTCATTAATTTATTTTCTATTTTTACTTTTTTATGTATATATTGGTATGATTAATCTACTATTCCACGAAGAACATTATGGATACTAGACTCCCCCCATGACCAAGTTCCCCCCAGGTACGCCATTGCACTCACTGTGCCTCCGCATGGTAAGATGCTGTGGAATGACTACTAGTCTTCTCTGTGTTGCAGAGCCTTCCCTGTGCCCCACCCCCGCATTATACATGCTAAAAAATGCCCCCTTTCTTTCCGCTTCCCTTATCCCTCCATTCCCACCCACCCACCCCAGTTCCTTTCCCTTTGGTTACTGTTAGTCCATTCTTGGATTCTGTGAGGCTGCTGCCCTTCTGCTCCTTAAGTGTTTTCTTTGTTGTTGTAGTCCCCAGGTCAGAGAAATCTTTTATATATATATATATATATGTAGGCCAGAACCACTAATGTTTGCTAAGATGATGCAGCTTCCCATGGTTGGGCAGTGCCCACCATCTGCGGGTGGACTTTGCAAGAGCAGCACTGTTGCCTGGAGATTTTATGACATCACAGTGGTACCTCTTCCCTAGGGACAGAGTGTGTATGGTGATTGTAGCAGGTTCCCACTTTAGAGCTTGGTGCCCTAGTCTTGGGAATGATTTCGGTGAGGTGTGTGCTGACCACCTTGACAGCATCAGGAATGTAGAAACCATATCCAAGGTACTGCGTGTTTCTTTTAATTTTGGTGTCAGCACTAAACAGTTACATGAGGAACATTCTGGTTACTAGACTCCCCCCATCATCACGTCCCCACCACATACCCCATAAGAGTCACTGTCCTTCAGCCCAGTAATATGCTGTTGAATCACTACTGGTCTTTGTGTTATACTGCCTACTGCATACTCCCCTCCCTGCCCACATTATGTGTGCTACTCCAATGCTCAGTTTTCCCTCCTACCCACCCTCACCACCCATCCTCCACAGTCACTTTTCCTTTGGTAACCGTTACTCCATTCTTAGGTTTGGTGACTCTGCTTCTGTCTTGTTCCTTCAGTTTTTTCTTTGTTCTGAGACTCCACAGGAGGGTGAAATCATTTGATGCATTTCTCTCTCTGTCTGGCTAATCTCACTGAGCATAATATGCTCTAGCTTCATCCATGTTGTTGTAAATGTTAGCATTTGTTTTCTTCTTATGGCTTAATAATATTCCATTGCATGTGTGTACCACATCTTCTTTATCCATTAGTCTAATTATGGACACATTGGTTCTTTTCATTTCTATTCTATACTAAATACTGCTGTGATAAATATAGAAGGACATACGTCTTTTTCAAACCGGGTTGCTGCATTGTTTGTTTATTTATTTATTTTGTTATCTTTAAGCTACAAATACATAACGCAAACTATGTTTACTAGACTCCCCATCACCAAGTTCCCTCCCACATACCGCATTGCCATCAACGTTCATCAGCGTACTATGAAGCTGTTCAAACACTACTAGTCTTCTCTGTGTTCCACAACCATCACCATGCCACCCAACATCATACATGCTAATCATAATGCCCCCTTTCTTCCCCGCCCCTTATCTCTCCATTCCCGCCCATACACCCCAGTCCCTTTCCCTTTGGTAACTATAAGTCCATTCCTGGGTTTTGTGAGCCTGCTACTGTTTTGCTCTTTTTGTTTTTTTCTCCGTTCTTATATGCCCCAGATGAGAGAAATCATTTGATACTCATCCTTCTCTGCCTGGCTTATTTTACTGAACACAGTACTCTCTAGCTCCATCCATCTTCTTATGGCTGTATAATATTCTATTGTGTATATGTACTACATCTTTTTTATCTGTTCATCTCCTAATGGACACTTAACTTGTCTATTGTGAATAGTGCTGTGATATAAAGGGATGCCTCTTTTCAAACTGACTTGCTCCATTCTATTTTTTTATTTATTTGCTTATTTACTTATTTATTATATTGTTATTTGTACATACATACATATATATATATATATGTATGTATGTATATGTATATTTTTTGGGTCATTAATCTACATTTACATGAAGAAATTATGTTTAGTAGACTCTGACCTCACCTAGTTTTCCCCACATATCCCACTGCAGTCACTCTCCATCAAAGGAGTAAGAGGCTGTAGAATCACTACTGGTCTCCGCTGGGTTGTACAGCCCTCCCTGTGCCAAAAACAGATTATACATGCTAATCATAATGCCTGCTTTCTCCCCCACTGTTATCCCTACATTCCAACCCATCCACCCCAGTCTGTTTCCCTTTTATAACTATTAGTGCATTCTTGGGTTTTGTCACTCTGCTACTGTTTGCTCCTTCAGTTTTTTCTTCGTTGTTATACTCCCCCGATGAGTGAAATCATTAGATACTTGTCTTTCTCTTCCTGGCTCGTTACACCGTGCATAATACTCTCTAGCTCCATCCATGTTTTTGGAAATGGTAGTATTTATTTCCCTGTTATGGCTGAGTTATATTGTAGTGTGCATATGTACCATATCTTATTTTTTCTATTCATCTACTGTTGGACACTAAACTTGGCTATTATAAATAGTGCTGTGATAAACAAAGGCGTGCATATGTCTTTTTCAAACTGGTTTCCTCATACTATTTTCTTTCTTATTTATTTATTTATGTATTGACATATACACACACATATATACATTTTTTGGTGTCATTAATCTACTACTACATGAGCATAATTATGTTTACTAGACCTGCCCATCCCACGTTTCCCCCACATATTCTATTGCAGTCATCATTCATCAACGTAGTAATATGCTGTAGAATCACTACTTGTCTCAGGTGTGTCCTACTGCCCCCCCGTGTCAAACACACGTTATACATGCTAATCATAATGCCTGCTTCTTACCCCACTCTTACCCCTACATTCCCACCCTTCCACCCCAGCCCGTTTCCCTTTTGTACTATTAGTCCATTCTTGTGTTCTGTGTGATTCCGCTGATGTTTTGCCACTTCAGGTTTTTCTCTGGTCTTATAGTCCCCAGATGTATGAAATTATTTCATTGTTGTCTTTCTCTGCCTGGCTTATTTCACTGAGTATAATATCCTCTAGCTGCATCCATACTGTTGGAAATGGTAGGATTTGTTTTGTTCTTATGGCTGAATAATTTTCCGCTGTGTATATGTACCACATCATCTTTATCTATTCATCTCCTTATGGGCACTTAGATTGGCTATTGTGAATAGTGCTGTGATAAACATAGGGATGCATAGGTATTTTCCAACCTGGGTTGCTGCATTATTTTATTTTTTTACTTATTTAGTTATAGCTTGTTATCTTTAATTGTTTTTCTATTTTTACTTGTTTATTTATATTTTGCTATCATTAATCTACTATTCCATGAGGAACATTATGGTACGTAAATTCCCCCCATCACCAAGGTCCCCCCAGATAGCCCATTGCACTCACTGTCCGTCAGCGTGGTGAGATGCTGTAGAATGTCTACTAGCGTTCTCTGGGTTGTACAGCCTTCGCCGTGCACCCACACACATTATACATGCTAAACAATGCCCCCTTTCTTTCCTCTTCCCTTATCCCTCCATTTCCACCCTTCCACCCCAGTCCCTTTTCCTTTGGTTACTGTTAGTCAATTCTCGGGTTTTGTAAGGCTGCTGCCCTTTTGATCCTTCAGTTTTTTCTTTGTTCTTGTAGTCCCCAGATGTGAGAATTATTTGATATGTATATATATGTACATATATATATATATATATATGTAGGCCAGAAGCACTAGTGTTTGGTAAGATGATGCAGCTTGTCATGGCTGGGCAGTGCCCACCATCTGGGGCTGGACTTTGCAAGAGCAGCACTATTGTCTGGAGATTCCATGACATCACAATGTTGTCTCTTTCACAGGTACAGAGTGTCTCTGGTGACTGGAGCAGCCTCTGACTTTAGAGCCTGGTGCACTAGCCGGGGGTATGATTTCGGTGAGGTGTGCGCTGACCACCTTGACAGCATCTGGAATATAGAAACCATATGCAATGTACTGTGTGTTTCTTTTAACTTCGGTGTCAGTACTAAACATTTACATGAGGAACTTTATGCTTACTAGTCTCTCCCCATTATCAAGTCCCCACCACATCCCCCATGGGAGTCACTGTCTTTCAGCCCAGTAATATGCTGTAGAATCACTACTGGTCTTTCTGTTATACAGCCGTCCCCGTGTTCCCCTCCCCGCCCACATTATGTTTGCCTCTCATAGCGCCCAATGTTCCTCTTATCCCTCCCTTCCCACACATCCTCCACAGTCACTTTCCTTTGGTAACTGTTAGTCCATCCTTAGGTTTGGTGACGCTGCTACTGTCTTGTTCTTTCAGTTTTTTCTTTGTTCTAATGCTCCACAGGTGACTGAAATCCTTTCATGCATTTCTTTCTCTGTCTGGTTAATCTCACTGAGCATTATAACCTCTACCTTCTTTCATGTTGTTGTGAATGGTAGTATTTGTTTTCTTCTTACGGCTGAAAAATATTCCATTTGGTATACGTACCACTTCTTCTTTATCCATTAGTCTAACTATGGCACATCAGTTCTTTCCTTTTCTACTGTAAATAGTGCTCTGATAAACATAGGGTGGATATGTGCTTTTCAAGCTGGATTTCAGCATTGTTTGATTCTTTCTTTATTTTGGTATCATTAAGGTACAATTAGATGATGAAAATTATGTTTACTAGACTCCCCTGTCACCAACTTCCCTCCACATACCCCATTGCCGTGAATGTCCATCAGTGTTGCATGACGTTCTTCAATCATTACTTGTCTCCTCTGTGTTGTGCAGCCATCCCCATGTCACCCTACATTATGCATGGTAATTGTAATGCCCCCTTTCTTCCCTGCCCGTTATCCCTCCATTCCCGCCCATACATGCTAGTCCCTTTCCCTTAGGTAACTGTAAGTCCATTCTTGGGTTTTGTGAGTCTACTACTGTTTTTCCTGTTTCAGTTTTTTCTGTTTTTATACTCCCCAAATGAGTGAAATCATTTGGTACTCTTCTTCACTGCTTGGCTAATTTTACTGAGCATAATACTCTCTACCTCCTCCATCCATGTAGTAGGAATTGGTAGTATTTACTTTGTCCTTATTGCTGAATAATATTCTATTGTGTATATGTACCACATTTTATCTACCCATACCCTGATGGACACTTAACTTGGCTTTTGTGAATAGTGCTGTTATAAACAAACTGGTGCATAGGTCTTTTCCAAACTGGGTTGCTGCATTCTTTTCTTTTTATTTGTTTATTTTATATTTTGGTATCATTAGTTTTGTTTTCTATTTCTCACTTGTTTGTTTACATTTTTTATCATTAATCTATTCCATGAGGAACACTATGGTTACTAGACTCTCCCCAGCACCAAGTGTCCCCCAGATAACCCTTTGCCTTCACAGTCCAACAGCGCGTTAAGATGCTGTGAATGACTACTAGTTTACTCTGTGTTGTACAGCCTTCCGTGTGCCCCCCCACCTATTATACATGCTAAACAATGCCCCCGTTCTTTCACCTTCCCTTATCCCTCCATTCCCACCCATCCACGCTAGTCCCTTACCCTTTGGTTCCTGTTAGTCCATTCTTGGGTTTTGTAAGGCTGCTGACCTTTTCCTCCTTCAGTTTTTTCTTTGTACTTGTAGCCCCCAGATCAGGGAAATCTTTTATATATATATATATATATGTAGGGCAGAACCACTAATGTTTGCTAAGATTATGCAGCTTGCCATGGCTGGGCAGTGCGTACCATCTGGGGGAGGACTTTGCAAGAGAAGCACTGTTGCGTGGAGATTCCATGACATCACAGTGGTGCCTCTTTCCTAGGGACAGGGTGTCTATGGTGATTGGAGCAGGTTCCCACTACAGAGCCTTGTGCCCTGGTGGGGGTTATGATTTTGGTGAGGTGTGCACTGACCATCTTGTCTGCATCAGGAATATGGAAACCATATCCAAGATACTGCATGTTTCTTTTAATTTTGGTGTCAGTACTAAACAGTTACATGAGGAACATTATGGTTACTAGACTCCTGCCATTATCAAGTCACCACCACATACCCCATGAGTGTCACAGTCTTCCAGCCCTGTAATATGCTGTAGAATCACTACTGGTCTTTGTGTTATTCTCCCATTCTCGTGCTCCTCTCCCATTTTTTATTGGGAGCTCTCTTGTTCCAAACATTATGTGTGTTGCTCCTCGTAGTGCCCAGTTTTCACCATTATCCCACCCTTCCCACCCATCTGCCACAGTTACTTTCCCTTTGGTAACCGGTAGTCCGTTGTTAGGTTTGGCGAGGTTGGAGTATCTTGTGCCTTCAGTTCACTCTTTTTTCTGATACTCCACAGGTGACTGAAATCATTTGATATATTTCTCTCTCTGTCTGCTAAATCTCACTGAGCGTAGTACCCTGAAGCTTCATCCATGTTGTTGTAAACTGTAGCATTTGTTTTCTTTTTGTGGCTGAATAATATTCCATTGTGTATATTTGCCACATATTCTTTATCTATTAGTCTTAATTATGGACACATCAGTTGTTTCCTTTTCTTTTCTACTGTAAATAGTGCTGTAATAAACATAGGGGTGCATATGTCTTTTTTTTTTTAGGTAATTATTTTTTATTGAAGGGTAGTTGACGCACAGTATTACATTACATTAGTTTCAAGTGTACAACACAGTGATAAAACATTTATATACATAATTCTAGGTTCCAGCTATCACCCTACCAAGCTGTTACAATATCTTGACTATACTCCTTATGCTATACATTACTTCCCGTTACTTATTTATTTTACCATTGGAAGTCTGTCCTTTTTTTTTTTTTTGTGAGGGCATCTCTCATATTTATTGATCAAATGGTTGTTAACGACAATAAAATTCTGTATAGGGGAGTCAATGCTCAATGCACAATCATTAATCCACCCCAAGCCTAATTTTCGTCTGTCTCCAATCTTCTGAGGCATAACAAACAAGTTCTTACATGGAGAACAAATTCTTACATAATGAATAAGTTACATAGTGAACAGTACAAGGGCAGTCATCACAGAAACTTTCGGTTTTGCTCATGCATTATGAACTATAAACAGTCAGTTCAAATATGAATACTCATTTGGTTTTTATACTTGATTTATATGTGGATACCACATTTCTCTCATTATTATTATTTTTAATAAAATGCTGAAGTGGTAGGTAGATACAAGATAAAGGCAGAAAACATAGTTTAGTGTTGTAAGAGAGCAAATGTAGATGATCAGGTGTGTGCCTGTAGACTATGTGTTAATCCAAGCTAGACAAGTGCAGTAAAACATCCACGTATGCAGAAGATTTCTCTCAGAACAGGGGGGTGAGGTTCTAAGCCTCACCTCTGTTGATCCACAATTTCTCACCTGATGACCCCCCTGCGACTGTGCCTGTCTTAGGTTGTTCCTCCCTTGAGTAATCTTACCCGTCTCTGGCTAACCAGTCATCTTCCGGGGCCATACAGGGAAATGTAAAGTTGTTAAGTGAGAGAGAAGCCTTATTGTTTGAAATGGTTAGCTTTTTATTTCTTTGCATATTTATGCCCTGTAGCTTCTATGCCCAGCATTTGTCTTGAGGTATCTTTACCACTTGGAAGAATTATGATACTCAGTCAATTTGATATGAGGCACGAATTCTATTTAAGGGTTGTAATTAGGAAGGAAGAAGAAAACCTATAGAAGTAGCAGGCGGAAGAAAACATGGGAAGATTGATTATTTCTTTGACATATCTTCTTGTAGAGTAACTTCAGCATGTATAGGTTTTAAGCTACTACTTAAATTGCGCACACACATTAACATAATAGGAGTATAGTTACATAACCAAAGCATATCTGTAATTACCAGCCATCTCCAGTGAAACCAAGAAAACCAGTTAGGCTCCTTAGGCATTTGTGAAAACTTATCTATGATATAGTGGATATTGTCCAACTGAACTTGAACAGTCTGAGAGAAATCAGAAAAATAAAAACAACCCATTCCTGGGGACTGTTCACATGCCATATGTTCTTTTAACAGTAAATAGTCTGTAGTTGTAAGACTTTGGACCGCTACAATTTGCACTTCTCCTAATTCTTGGTTGAGTTCCAACAGTATAGACCCAGTCAAATTTGTTGTTTTACTGTATGCACAGGCCAGCTTAGATATCTCCTTCATTCCCATGGCAAGTCCAGGAATTGGTGGGATGAGTGCATCTACACCTGTAGCAGTGTGTGGATCTTTGTTGGGGTTTTTTGATGATCATCTTCTGGCATGAGTCTTCCAGAGAGTGCTGATGTTGGAAGTTCTCTTTCATATCATATCTTAGTTCATTTTCGGGGTAGCACAATTAGGCTTTGATCTTCTGTATAAATGCAAACACACCCTTTGCCTACACTTTTATATGCCCTTTATACCCTTGTGTAGAACTCATTGGAGGTTACCACACAGGAACTGCCCTTTTTTTTTTGTTTTGTTTTGTTTTGGTATCACTAATCTACACTTACATGACGAATATTATGTTTACTAGGCTCTCCCCTATACCAGGTCTCTCCTATAAACCCCTTTACAGTCACTGTCCATCAGCATAGCAAAATGTTGTAGAATCACTACTTGCCTTCTCTGTGTTGTACAGCCCTCCAATTTCTCCTACCCCCCCATGCATGTTAATCTTAATACCCCCTTACTTCTCCCCCCCTTATCCCTCTGTACCCACCCATCCTTCCCAGTCCCTTTCCCTTTGGTACCTGTTAGTCCATTCTTGAGTTCTGTGATTCTGCTGCTGTTTTGTTCCTTCAGTTTTTCCTTTGTTCTTATATTCCACAAATAAGTGAAATCATTTGGTATTTCTCTTTCTCCGCTTGGCTTGTTTCACTGAGCATAATACCCTCCAGCTCCATCCATGTTGCTGCAAATGATTGGATTTGCCCTTTTCTTATGGCTGAGTAGTATTCCATTGTGTATATGTACCACATCTTCTTTATCCATTCATCTATGGATGGACATTTAGGTTGCTTCCAATTCTTGGCTATTGTAAATAGTGCTGCGATAAACATAGGGGTGCACTGATGTTTCTCATACTTGATTGCTGCATTCTTAGCGTAAATTCGTAGGAGTGCAATTCCTGGGTCAAATGGTATGTCTGTTTTGAGCATTTTGATGTACCTCCATACTGCTTTCCACAATGGTTGAACTAACTAACTTACATTCCCACCAGCAGTGTAGGAGGGTTCCCCTTTCTCCACAGCCTCGCCAACATTTGTTGTTGTTTGTCTTTTGGATGGCAGCCATCCTTACTGGTGTGAGGTGATACCTCATTGTAGTTTTAATTTGCATTTCTCTGATAATTAGCGATGCGGAGCATCTTTTCATGTGTCTGTTGGCCATCTGTATTTCTTTTTTGTAGAACTGTCTGTTCAGTTCCTCTGCCCATTTTTTAATTGAGTTATATGTTTTTTGTTTGTTGAGGCGTGTGAGCTCTTTATATATTGTGGACGTCAAGCCTTTATCGGATGTGTCATTTTCAAATATATTCTCCCATACTGTAGGGTTCCTTTTTGTTCTACTGATGGTGTCTTTTGCTGTACAGAAGATTTTCAGCTTGATATAGTCCCACTTGTTCATATTTGCTGTTGTTTCCTTGCCGGGGGAGATATGTTCAAGAAGAAGTCACTCATGTTTATGTCTAAGAGGTTTCTGCCTATGTTTTTTTCTAAGAGTTTAATGGTTTCATGACATACATTCAGGTCTTTGATCCATTTTGAATTTACTTTTGTGTATGGGGTTAGACAATGGTCCAGTTTCATTCTCCTACTTGTAGCTGTCCAGTTTTGTCAGCACCATCTGTTGAAGAGACTGTCATTTCGCCATTGTATGTCCATGGCTCCTTTATCAAATATTAATTGACCATATATGTCTGGGTTAATGTCTGGATTGTCTAGTCTGTTCTATTGGTCTGTGGCTCTGTTCTTGTGCCAGTACCAAATTGTCTTGATTACTATGGCTTTATAGTAGAGCTTGAAGTTGGGGAGTGAGATGCCCCCTACTTTATTCTTCTTTCTCAGAATTGCTTTGGCTATTCGGGGTCTTTGGTATTTCCATATGAATTTTTGAATTATTTGTTCCAGTTCATTGAAGAATGTTGCTGGTACTTTCATAGGGATTGCATCAAATCTGTATATTGCTTTGGGCAGGATGGCCATTTTGACGATATTAATTCTTCCTAGCCACGAGCATGGGATGAGTTTCCATCTGTTAGTGTCCCCTTTAATTTCTCTTAAGAGTGACTTGTAGTTTTCAGAGTATAAGTCTTTCACTTCTTTGGTAAGGTTTATTCCTTGGTATTTTATTTTTTTTGATGCAATTGTGAAAGGAGTTGTTTTCCTGATTTCTCTTTCTGTTAGTTCATTGTTAGTGTATAGGAAAGCCACAGATTTCTGTGTGTTGATTTTTTATCCTGAAACTTTGCTGTATTCCGATATCAGTTGTAGTAGTTTTGGGGTGGAGTCTTTAGGGTTTTTTATTTACAGTGTCATGTCATCTGCAAATAGTGACAGTTTAACTTCTTCTTTACCAATCTGGATTCCTTGTATGTTTTTGTTTTGTCTGATTGCCATGGCTAGGACCTCCAGTACTATGTTAAATAACAGTGGGGATAGTGGGCATCCCTGTCTAGTTCCTGACCTTAGAGGAAATGTTTTCAGCTTCTTACTGTCCAATATAATGTTGGCTGTGGGTTTATCATAGATGACCTTTATTATGTTGAGGTACTCGCCCTCTATTCCCATTCTGCTGAGAGTTTTTATCATGAATGGATGTTGAACTTTGTCAAATGCTTTTTCAGCATCTATGGAGATGATCATGTGGTTTTTGTGTTTCTTTTTGTTGATGTGGTGGATGATGTTGATGGACTTTCAAATGTTGTAACATCCTTGCATCACTGGGATGAATCCCACTTGGTCATGGTGTATGATCCTTTTGATGTATTTTTGAATTCGGTTTGCTAATATTTTGTTGAGTATTTTTGTATCTACGTTCATCAGGGATATTGGTCTGTAGTTTTCGTTTTTGGTGGGGTACTTGCCTGGTTTTGGTATTAGGGTGATGTTAGCTTCATAGAATGAGTTTGGGAGTATCCCCTTCTCTATTTTTTGGAAAACTTTAAGGAGAATGGGTATTATGTCTTCCCTGTATGTCTGATAAAATTCCGAGGTAAATCCAACTTGCCCGGAGGTATTGTTCTTTGGTAGTTTTTTGATTACCGTTTCAATTTCGTTGCTGGTAATTGGTCTGTTTAGATTTTCTGTTTCTTTCTGGGTCAGTCTTGAAGGTTGTATTTTTCTAGGAAGTTGTCCATTTCTCCTTGGTTTCCCAGCTTGTTAGCATATAGGTTTTCATAGTATTCTCTAATAATTCTTTGTATTTCTGTGGGTTCCGTCGTGATTTTTCCTTTCTTGTTTCTGATACTGTTGATTTGTGTTGACTCTCTTTTCCTCTTAAATAAGTCTGGCTAGAGGTTTATCTATTTTGTTTATTTTCTCGAAGAACCAGCTCTTGGTTTCATTGATTTTTGCTATTGTTTTATTCTTCTCAATTTTATTTATTTGTTCTCTGATCTTTATTATGTCCCTCTTTCTGCTGACCTCAGGCCTCATTTGTTCTTCTTTTTCCAATTTCGATAATTGTGACATTAGTCCATTCATTTGGGATTGTTCTTCCTTTTTTAAATATGCTTGGATTGCCATATACTTTCCTCTTAAGACTGCTTTTGCTGTGTCCCACAGAAGTTGGGGCTTAGTGTTGTTGTTGTCATTTGTTTCCATATATTGCTGGATCTCCAGTTTGATTTAGTCATTGATCCATTGATTATTTCGGAGTGTGTAGTTAAGCCTCCATGTGTTTGTGAGCCTTTTTGCTTTCTTTGTACAGTTTATTTCTAGTTTTATGTCTTTGTGGTCTGAAAAGTTGCTTGGTAGGATATCAATCTTTTGTAATTTACTGAGGCTCTTTTTGTGGCCTAGTATGTGGTCTATTCTGGAGATTGTTCCATGTGCACTTGAGAAGAATGTATATTCTGTTGCTTTTGGATGTAGAGTTCTATAGATGTCTATTAGGTCCATCTGCTCTACTGTGTTGTTCAGTGCTTCTGTGTCCTTACTTATTTCTTGCCCGGTGGATCTATCCTTTGGGATGAGTGGTGTGTTGAAGTCTCCTAGAATGAATGGACTGCAGGCTATTTCCCCCTTTAGTTCTGTTAGTATTTGTTTCACATATGCTGGTGCTCCTGTGTTGGGTGCATATATATTTAGAATGGTTATATCCTCTTGTTGGACTGAGCCCTTTATCATTATGTAGTGGCCTTCTTTATCTCTTGTTACTTTCTTTGTTTTGAAGTCTATTTTGTCTGATATTAGTACGGCAACCCCTGCTTTCTTCTCGCTATTGTTTGCCTGAAATATGTTTTTCCACCCCTTGACTTTTAGCCTGTACATGTCTTTGGTTTTGAGGTGAGATTCTTGTAAGCAGCATATAGATGGGTCTTGCTTTTTTATCCATTCTATTACTCTGTGTCTTTTGATTGGTGCATTCAGTCCATTAACATTTAGGGTGAATATTGAAAGATATGTACTTATTGCCATTGCAGGCTTTAAATTCATGGTTACCAAAGGATCAAGGTTAGCCTCTTTAGTATCTTACTGCCTAATTTAGCTCGCTTATTGAGCTGTTATATACACTGTCTGGAGATTCTCTTCTTCTCTCCCTTCTTATTCCTCCTCCTCGATACTTCATATGTTGGGTGTTTTGTGCTGTGCTCTTTCTAGGAGTGCTCCCATCTAGAGCAGTCCCTGTAAGATGTCCTGTAGAGATGGTTTGTGGGAAGCAAATTCCCTCAGCTTTTGTTTGTCTGGGAATTGTTTAATCCCACCATCATATTTGTATGATAATCGTGCTGGATACAGTATCCTTGGTTCAAGGCCCTTCTGTTTCATTGCATTTAATATATCATGCCATTCTCTTCTGGCCTGTAGGGTTTCTGTCGAGAAGTCTGATGTTAGCCTGATGGGTTTTCCTTTATAGGTGACCTTTTTCTCCCTAGCTGCCTTTAAAACTCTTTCCTTGTCCTTGATCTTTGCCATTTTAATTATTATGTGTCTTGGTGTTGTCCTCCTTGGGTCCTTTCTGTTGGGAGTTCTGTGTATTTCTGTGGACTGTTCGATTATTTCCTCCCCCAGATTGGGGAATTTTTCAGCAATTATTTCTTCCAAGATACTTTCCATCCCTTTTCCTCTCTCTTCTTCTTCTGGTACCCCTATAATACGGATATTGTTCCTTTTGGATTGGTCACACAGTTCTCTTAACATTGTTTCATTGCTGTAGATCCTTTTATCTCTCTCTATGTCATCTTCTATGCATTCCTGTTCTCTGGTTTCAATTCCAACTATGGCCTCTTGCTTCCTATCCATTCTGCTTATAAACCCTTCCAGAGTTTGTTTCATTTCTGTAATCTCCTTTCTGGCATCTGTGATCTCCCTCCGGACTTCATCCCATTTCTCTTGCGTATTTCTCTGCATCTCTGTCAGCATGTTTATGATTCTTATTTTGAATTCTTTGTCAGGAAGACGAGTTACGTCTGTCTCCTTCTCTGGTGGTGTCTCTGTGATCTTTGTCGGCCGGTAGTTTTGCCTATTCATGGTGATAGGAATAGTTTGCAGAGCTGGGACGTGTGACGGCTGGAAGAACTTGCTTTCTTGTTGGTTTGTGGCCCACCTCTCCTGGGAGAACGGCGACCTCTAGTGGCTTGTGCTGGGCAGCTGCACGCAGACAGGGCTTCTGCTTCCTGCCCGGCTGCTATGGAGTTTATCTCCGCTGTTGCTGTGGGCGTGGCCTGGCTCGGGCTCTTTCTCCAAAATGGTGGAGTCGTGTTGGAGGGGGTGCGGCCTGGAGGCTATTAATCTCTGTAAGGGGCCTCCGAGCTCCCTGCAGCCTGCAGCCCAGGGGATTAGCGTTCCCAGAGATCCCCGGATTCTGTACCTCTGGATTAAGTGTCCCGCCCTGCCCCTTTAAGACTTCCAAAAAGCACCCACCAAAACAAAACAACGACCACAAAAAATGGCCGCTCGTTTTTCTTTTTTCTCCGGCGCCAGCCCCAGGCATCTTCTCACCGGTCTTGCTGCCCTGTTTCCCTAGTATTGTGTTCCCTATCCCTTTAAGACTTCCAAAAAGCGCTCGCCAAAACAAAACAGAAAAAAAAAATGGCTGCTCGCTTTTCTTATGTCCTCCGGCGCCAGGTCTCCGGTACCCGCTCACTGTTCTTGCTGCCCTGTGTCCCTAGTATCCAGGGCCCCCCATGCATGCACTCTGTCTGCGCTCTGGCCCGGATGGCTGGGGCTGGGTGTTCAGCAGTCCTGGGCTCCATCTCCCTCCCGCTCCGCCTACTCTTTTCCCGCCAGGAGCTGCGGGGAGGTGCGCTCGGGTCCCGCGGGGCCGGGGCTTGTATCTTACCCCCTTTACGAGGCACTGGGTTCTCGCAGGTGCGGATGTGGTCTGGATGTTGTCCTGTGTCCTCTGGTCTTTATTCTAGGAAGAGTTGTCTTTGTTATATTTTCATAGATATATGTGGTTTTGGGAGGAGATTTCCGCTGCTCTACTCACATCGACATCTTGGCTCCCTCCCTCCCACCCTCCCATTTATTTACTTTTACATGAAGAATATTATGTTTACTTGACTCTTCCTTCTCCAAGTTTCCCCCACCTATAACAATTCAGTCATTGTCCATCGAGGGAGTAAGAGGCTGTAGAAAAACTACTTGTCTCTGCTGGGTTGTACAGCCATCCCTGTGCCAAATGCACATTATATATGCTAATCATAATCCATGTAGTCTCCCCTACCCTTATCCCCACATTCCAACCCATCCACCGCACTTTGTTTCCCTTTTGTAACTATTATTGCATTCTTGGGTTCTGTGAGTCTGCTGATGTTTTGCCACTTCAGGTTTTTCTCTGTTCTTATACTCCCGAGATGAGTGAAATAATTTCATAGTTGTCTTTCTCTGCCAGGCTTATTTCACTGAGTATAATACCCGCTAGCTCGATCCATGCTGTTGGAAATGGTAGGATTTGTTTTGTTCTTATGGCTGAATAATATTCCGCTATGTATATATACCACATCTTCTTTATCTATTCATCTACTTATGGACACTTAACTTGGCTTTTGTGAATAGTGCTGTGATAAACATAGGGGTGCATAGGTCTTTTCCAAACTGTGTTGCTGCATTCGTTTTTCATTACTTATTTATTTTATATTTTGGTATCATTAATTTCTTTTTTATTTTTACTTGTTCATTTATATTTTGGTATCATTAATCTACTGTTCCACGAGGTATAATATGTTTACCAGTCTCACCCCATCACCATGTTCCCCCCATATACCCCATTGCCCTCACTGTCCATCAGCATGGTGAGATGCTGTGGAATGACTACTAGTTTCTCTGTGTTCTACAGCCTTCTCTGTGTCACCCCTCACAATACACATTCTGAGCAATGCCCCCTTTCTTCTTCCCTTATCCCTCCATTGCCACCCAAACACCCCAGTCCCTATCCCTTTGATTACTGTTAGTCCATTCTTGGGTTCTGTGTGGCTGCTGCCCTTTTCCTCCTTCAGTATTCCTCTTATAATCCACAGATGAGAGAAATCATTTGATATTTATATATGTGTGTGTGTGTGTGTGTGTGTGTACACATATATATATACACACATAAATATATGTAGGCCAGAACCACTGTTTTTCTAAGATGATGCAGCTTGCCACGGTTGGGCTGTGCCCACCATCTGGGGATGGACATTGCAAGAGCAGCACTGTTGCCCAGAGATTCCATGACATCACAGTGGTGCCTCTTTCCTAGGGACAGAGTGTCTCTGGTGATTGGATCAGCTTCCGACTTCAGAGCCTAGTGCCCTAACCGGGGGTATGATTTTGGTGAGGTGCGCTCCGACCACCTTGACAGTATCTTGAATATGCAAACCGTATCCAAGGTACTGTGTGTTTCTTTTAATTTTGGTGTCAGTACTAAACAGTTACATGAGGAACATTATGATTACTAGACTCCCCCCATTATCAAGTCCCCACCACATACCCCATGATACTCACTGTCTTTCAGCCCAACAATATGCTGTGGACTCACTACTGGTCCTCGTGTTATACTGCCATCCCCATGTACCCCTCCCCGCCCACATTATGTATGCTACTTGTGATGCCCAATTTTCCCCCTTATCCCTCCCTTTCCAAGCATCCTCCACAATCACTTTCACTTTGGTAAACATTAGTCCATGCTTAGGTTTGGTGAGGCTGCTACTGTCTTGTTCCTTCAGTTTTTTCTTTGTTCTAATACTCCACAGGGGAGTGACAACATTTGATGCATTTCTCTGGCTAATCTCACTGAGCATAATACCGTCTAGCTTCATCCATGTTGTTGTAAATGGTAGCATTTGTTTTCTTCTTATGGCTGAGTAATATTTCATTGCATATATGTACCACATCTAATTTATCCATTTCTCTAATTATGTACAGATGCTGTTCTTTCCATTTCTTTTCTACTCTAAATAGTGGTGTGATAAACCGAGGAGTGCATATGTGTTCTTCAAACTGGGTCGCTGCGTTGTTTATTTATTTATTTATTTATTTTGCTTTCATATAATTAAGCTGCAATTACGTGCTGAAAATTATGTTTAGTAGACTCCCCTATCACCACGTCGCCCCCACATACCCCACTGCCGTCAATGTCCATCAGCGTGGTATGCTGCTGTTCAATCACTACTTGTCTTCTCTGTATCGTACAGGCCGTTATCATGCCACCCTGTGTCGTAGAGGCCGTCATCATGCCACCCTTCATTTACCCTTTTTCTTCCCTTCCCCTTATCCCTCCATTCCCACCCATACACCCCAGTCTCTTTCCCTCTGGTAACTGTAAGTACATTCGTGGGTTTTGTGAGTCTGCTACTGTTTTGCTCCATCTGTTTTTTCTCTGTTCTTATACTGCCCAGATGAGTGAAATCATTTGATACTCATCCTTCTCTGCATAATCCCCTCTAGCTCCATCCATGTTGTTGGAAATTGTAGTATTTATTTCCTTCTTATGGCTGAATAATACTCTATTGTGTATATGTACCACCTCTTCTTTATCTATTCATCTCCTGATGGACATTTAACTTGGCTTGATGGACATTAACTTGGCTATTGTGAATAGTGCTGTGATGAACAAAGGGGTGCATACGTCTTTTTAAAACTGGGTTGCCACATTCTATTTTTTCTTATTTATTCATTCATTCATTCAATCATTCATTCATTGCTTATTTGTTTATTTATATACATATGTATATTATTTGTTTCATTAATCTACTTTTACCCTCCTCCTTCACCAACTTTCCCCAACATATCCCATTGCAGTCATTGTCCATCAAAGAAGTTAGGTGCTGTAGAATCACTACTTGTCGCTGCTGTGTTGTACAGCCCTCCCCGTGCCAAAAACACATTATACATGCTAATCGTACCGCATACTTTCTCCCCCACCCTTATCCCTACATTTCAACCAATCCACTCCAGCCTGTTTGAACTATCAGTGCATTCTTGGATTCTGTGAGTATGCTGATGTTTTCCTACTTCACTTTTTCCTATGTTCTTATACTCCCCAGATTAGTATAATGATTTGATACCCATCCTCCTCCTCCTACCCGGATGAGAGTAATGATTTCATACCCATCCTTCTCCTCCTGGCTTACTTCACTGAGCATAATACCTTCTAACTCCATCCATATTGTTGGAAATGGAAGTATTTATTTTCCTCTTACGGCTGAATAGTATTCTATTGTGTATATGTACCACATCTTGTTTATCTCTTCATCTCCTAATGGACACTTAACTTGGCTATTGTGAGTAGTGCTGTGATAAACAAAGGGGTGCCGTATTTTTTTTCATATTAATTAATTAATTAATTAATGTATATATATATATTTGGTGTCATTAATCTAATATTACATGAGGAAAATTATGTTTACTATACTACCCCATTACCAAGTACCCCCACATATTCCCATCAACATAGTAAGATGCTGTACAATCACTGCTTTATGTGTGCTACTCGTAATGCCCAAAGTTCCCATATTCCTGATGCTGTCAAGGTGGTCAGAGCACACCTCACCAAAATGATATCCCTGGCAAGGGCACCAGGCTCTGAAGTGGGAATCTTCTCCAGTCACCATACTCACTGTCCCTAGGAAAGAGGCACTACTGTGATGTCATGGAAACTAGTCAACAGTGCTGCTCTTGCAAAATCCACTCTAGATGGTGCACACTGCCCAGTTTGGTCCAGTCTGGCCTACATATATATATATATATATATGTGTGTGTGTATACATACACACACACATATATACGAATACACACACACACACACACACACATATATATATCGAATGATATCTCTCATCTGGGGACTACAACAACAAAGAAAATACTGAAGGAGCAAAAGGGCAGCAGCCTCACAGAACCCAAGAATGGACTAACAGTAACGAAAGGGAAAAGGACTGGGGTAGATGGGTGGGAACAGGAGGGATAAGGGAAGGGGAAAGAACGGGGGCATTGTTTAGCATTTATAATGTGTGGGAGGGCACAGGGAAGGCTGTACAGCACAGAGTAGACTAGTAGTCATTCACAGCATCTTAACATGCTGATGGACTGTGAGGGCAATGGGTTATCTGGGGGACACTTGGTGATGGGGAGAGTCTAGTAACCAGTGTTCCTTGTGGAATAGATTAATGATACCAAAATATAAATAAACAAGTGAAAATAGAAAACAAATTAATGATACCAAAATATAAAATAAATAAGTAAAAAGAAAAGAATGCAGCAACCCAGTTTGGAAAACTCCTATGCACCAGATTGTTTATCACACCACTATTCACAAAAGCCAAGGTAAGTGTCCATCAGGAGATGAATAGATGAAATATGGTACATGTAAACAATAGAAT